>NW_026858538.1:0-372264 GCF_026571515.1 Ruditapes philippinarum
TTTTCCTTTTCCATCTTTGGGTTTTTCAAAATAAATTTTTAACCCCGTACATTAGTTTTTAAGCCCAAATATTTTTGCGAAATTTAAATTTGCTATTTGGCCATGTTAAAAACTGATTAATTGCATTTTTCATTTTTTTTATGTCACCCTTTTGATTTATTTTATACAAATGGGGGCCCTTTTGAATGGATTAAAAACATTTTTTTAAAGAACATTTAGAAAATTAAAAACCAAAAAAGTCTCGTTTTCTTTATGGGAAAGAATTAATGGCATTTAAATTTTATTTGCTTGATGACATTAGAAATTGCATTATGCTTTAATTCCTTTTGCTTGGGTGACAAATTTGAACTTGATTATGCTTTTAATTTCCCTCTTGCTTGAAAATTGGAAAATTTCATTTTTTGCTTAATTCCAATCGCTCCTTATTAAACCCTTGGAAAATTTTAATTGAAACCCCCCTCCTTCTTTTAATTGATAATTTTAAACCCTTGCAAATTTAATTTCCCCCCGGGGGGTTTTCCCCCTTTTTCATTTTTTCATTAAATTTCGAATTTGGCAAACCCCTTTTATTGATGTAACTATTAAAAATGGAACGAGCCCTTTGGGAAAATTAAAATGTTAAACCCCCTCCCTATACCCCTTTTGTATCTCCGTTTCTTCATGCTCCCTTTCAAAACATTTTTCGGTTTAGGGTTTTTTCTGTTTACTTTTATGTAAAATCATTAAAAATTACTTTTTTTTGTTTTCCCCGGGAAAATTTTTTTAAAAAGTGACTTATTTGATTTACAGCTCGCAATTTGGGGGATTCCCCATAACTTCGCTTATATCCAAAATTTTCAAAATGTTTTGCTTAATAAAGCTCGTGTCCCGAGGCTTTGGGAATTATGTTTGATCCAAACTTAAACCCATAGGAAAAAACAAATTTTAAAAAAATGTCCCAGCGAAATTTTTGTGAACCCCTTTTTAAAGGGGGGAGAACCCCTGTTACCCATATCAACCCGGGTTTTTCCCTGATTCGGGCCCCATCATCGGAAATTTTGACAAAGTATTATTCGGAAAACCGTTAGGGCCCTCCCTGGTTATAACGGTTAAAAAAACAGAGGGGGGGCAATGCTATTAAATTAGTACCAAAAACGCTTAATAAATAAAATTTCCCCTTTGGGAAAAAATATAAATACCCAAAAGTAAGGATTATCCAAAATAATTTTTAAAAACATGTATATGTATACAGTCCAAAGAAAAAAAAATGCTCCGTAAACAGTTTTCAATGGGGGAGTTTATACGTAAGTGGCCGGGTTTTAGGCCTTGGGTTAAAAAGGGGGGCACCTACCCCCAAAGATCTTTATGAGCTGGGGTGGGGAATTTTACGTAAATCATGACCAATACGTCCCAGGTCATTAGTGTACTCCCATATATCTCAAAACAGTTATCAATTGTCCAATTGCACCTGCCTAAGGTTCATCTAATGACTTGACTTAAAAATACTTTTAATTGGCCTTTTAATTAATAAATGTCTCAGAGTCACTAATAGTTGCGGATAGGTATGTAACACATTAAAATATACATGTATAATAAGGAAAGAAGGAAGTTGTTTATTTTTGTGACATGTGCATAGTCAATTAATAAATGTTTGGCATATGTGTGTTTCTGATTATAGATCAGACATCCCGACACACACCACCACATTTCACATACATTTGTGCTTAAAGATATACTATGCACATCTTTCAGTAATATATTTTTTATATCACAGAAATTTATTGAAGTCTATAAAAATTCTTACTAAATATGTTTTATTTAAAGAAAAACACATACACATAATGTATAGGAATCTGGCTTTTTCCTTATTACGGGTCAAGTAAAGTTGTGCCTGTCTTTAAAAGAAACTTCCATATACATGTATATTTTTGTGAATATTCATACTGCCCACTTACAGTGTAAAGGATTTAAAGCACAATGTTTGTGTGAAGCCAAATTATATTTATTTTATTTTACAAAAAAAAAATCAAGTTTGTACTGTACTAAGTCGTGGCCACGAGTTACTAAGTGACATGTGTGTGATTTTATTTATCTCGTGCGCACGAGATACTGTGTCGTGGCCACGAGATAGTTAAGTCGTGGGAACGAGATACTATATCGTAGCCACGAGATACTATGTCACGGCCACGAGTTACTAAGTCGTTTAAGTCGTGGGAACGAGATAACTAAGTCGTGCAGACGAGATAATTCACCAATCAGATTACACCATGATTTTTTAACTTAGAAAATTTCTACATTAATCCTTGAAAATACTGAAGTGTTCACTTTGAGCTTAATACATGTCTTTAGGATCATAAGGCCCATAAATCAGACATTAATTTTGACTAAGTTATAGCCCTTTGTTGGGACAATTCTTTGAAAGAATTGGTCATTTTGTACGTACAAAGGCCTGTTAACATTGTTCATACCATAACTTGAGAGGGACTTAGTCCTGGTTTATTTTATTGGGAAGGGACATTTCCCATGGACAGTAGATATCATATAAGGATGTTTGAGGTCACAGGTCAGATAAACAATGACACTTCATGTAAAATCCTTGCGTCTGATGAATGATTTTAGAAAGAATAAGCCGTAGTTTATATAACCTAAAAAGATCAGTAGATGACACCTAATAATTTTTAGGCAATTTTGGTCCAGAAATCAGGGTCATAATGACGCTAAATCTTTGACCAATCAATAACTTGTATAAATGGCACTTTTACGGGCAAGTTGAAGTAGGGGCATCCTTGTTAGGGAAAAATTCATATAAATAGTGTAATTTGATTGCTTATTTATCTCGTTCGCACGAATTAACTTTCTCGTGGCCACGACTAAACTTTCTCGTGGCCACGACATAGTAACTTGTTCCAACGACTTATTTATCTCGTGGCTACGAGATAATTAAGTCGTGGGAACGACTTAGTTATCTCGTTCCCACGACTTAATTATCTCGTGCCACGACTTAGTAACTCGTGGCCACAACATATTATCTCGTTCCCACGACTTAACTATCTCGTGGCCACGACTTAGTAACCCGTGGCCACGACACAGAAAACTCGTGCGCACGAGATAAAATAAAAACACACACATGTCACCTTTGTGCCATCTTTAAGTTTGATAAAATTCAATTTCACTTATCACACACGCTCAAAAAGAAGTGTAAACAATTGTATAAGAGGTGAGTTGCCACTTGTAGGATGAGTTATTAGAGACATATATAACTTTTTATCCGCATTGCTGGCGGAATCTTCAAAAAACACGCACTTTTCGTCTGTCGCATCGTGTTCTCTTGTTTTTCAGTAAATTTAACATGTCAGTCCCCAACTAACACTGTTCTGTATACGCCCCTATATTAAAGTGGACGTAAAATTTGTTTAAATACACGTGCCAAAAAATCGGGGTTAAACCCGGGAAAAAAACGGATGTTTCCGGGGCCAAAGGACACCCTTTCTGTCCCTTTAAAAATGGGCACCCCAAAAAAATTTCCTCCAAGCTTACCCCGCCCCCAAATGCTTAGTGCGTACCGTCACCCTGCGGGCTTTTTAAAAATCCTATCGGTTTTCCTTTTTCGTTGTCGAAAGGGGCCCCTATCCCTGTATTGCCCTTATATTTGTAATCAGGGGAATATATTGAAGCAATGAATGCCTTTAAGGGGCCCCCATCAATTCGCCCAAATTTTTGATCAAAATTAAAAAGTTTTTTTACATAATTTTAACCCAAATAAAGGGGGAGATTTTAAAAGCCCAAAAATTAAAAAAACAAACTACCATTTTCATATGTTATAAAGAATGTTATTAAACAACCAAAAAATAATAAAGTTTTTCCTTTTTAAAAAAAAATGCAATTTAAAAATATAGAATTTATAAAGAAAATTTTATTTCTATATTAAGAAAAGTTTTTCAACATAATTTACAGGATGAAAATTTAAAAAATCAAACCAAAAGGTTTTAAAAGAAAATTTTAAAGGAAAGGGGAAAAAAGGGGAATTTATAAAGAAAATTTCTATATTAAGAAAGTTTTTCAACATAATTTACAGGATGATAACATGACACCACAGCCATTTGACTTCAGTGATGGTAAGAATGTTGACATAAAGAAGAAGATTGGGAATAGGTTCTCAAATAAGAGTGTAGCTTTGAGTTGTGAGGGGAAGGTTAGTTAAAATATCAATCAATGTCAATCTGCTTAATAGAAAAAAGAAACCTTACTTATAGACATTATGTATGTGTATAACAAGAAATCTATTTATCAGTTACAAAGAAGAATAAACATAACATGTAAACCAGTTTAAGCGGAAAAGTGACTAATTATACCCCCACAAATGAAGTTTAAGGGGTATCTTGGAGTCAATTTGTCTGTCAGTCAGTCCACATCATGGTCTCGGGTTTGTCTGTCAGTCAGTCCACATCATGGTCTCGGGTTTGTCTGTCAGTCAGTCCACATCATGGTCTCGGGTTTGTCTGTCAGTCAGTCCACATCATGGTCTCGGACAAAAACTAGTGTTTAGATTGAGGTATTGTAGTGAAACATGGTATATTGCATTTACCTTATGTGGAAACCCGGGTTGGTATTGCATTTGAACCCCCTGGGGTATAGATCACTGTTACTAAAAATAGAAAAATGTTTTCCGGACAATAACTAGAGTTAGAAATGAGATATTGTAATCAAACATGGTGTATAGCAAGCTTATATGAAGACCCCGGTTGGTATTGCATTTGGACCCCCAGGGGTCAAGGTCACTGTTACTAAAAATAGAAAAATGTTTTCCGGACAATAACTTAGAGTTAGGAATGAGGTTTTGTAATCAAACTTGCTATAATTATAGCAACCTTATGTGGGAACCCTGGTTGGTATTGCATTTGGACTCCCTAGGGTCAAAAAAAAAGTTTCCAGACAATAACTAGAGTTAGGAATAAGGTTTTATAATCAAACTTGCTATGTGGAAACCCTGGTTGGTATTGCATTTGGACCCCCTGGGGTCATTGTCAAGCTAACTAGAGTTAGGAATGAGACATTGTAATCAAAATTGGTTGATAAGCAAGTTCATATGAAGATCCTGGTTGGGATTGAAATTAATTGAAATAATTCTTTGTATATAGGGGATACTTAATTTTTTATAGGTTGAGTTTAAATTTTTCTTTAGACCACTTATTTTTCAAAGTCAAAGTTGCTGGTAGGAGTATTAATCACCTTTAATGATAGCTCTAGATTTGTTCTTATTTTCATGTAGCTTACTTCTGTTAGAGTCAATGTGAAAACTTTCAACAACAGATAAATATGTGTATTGGCTTTTTCTTCCTTCTTCTCCAAACCTTTGTCTTTGTTCCCCTTAAAAATGGCCTATTATTCTGTTATCATATTTTTACAACATGCCAAGTTTAAAGGAATTCTATTGAACAGTTTTAATCCTGACTATATGTCTACATGGTCTATATGAAAATTACCGAAAATATCCTTTAAGATATAGAATGATCAAAGAGTTTTTACAAAGAATGTTTCGTATCAAAGTTGTGTTTGTTTTCTCCTATTTCTACAGACAGCCAAAGATCAAGCTCTAATGATGAGAGATAATTACACAGCTATGGTTGATTATAATCCTCCAAAAGGATTTCCCTTGTTTTACTTCCTGGAGAGAGAGGCAGATGGCTACTTGTACCCGGCTGTGATGGTTCAGTTCAACACAGTCCCACCAAACACTCAGGTTAACATTGTTTGTACAGCGTGGGCAAAAAATTTCAACAACGGTCAGCCTCAGAACGGTCAGAAATACTCCACAGAGTTTGCTATCCTCTTGAAATAATAATGCAATACACAACCCACTATGATATATTGACTCCTTTCAGGCAAGAAGACCAATAAATGGGTATTTTTAAAAATGCTGATAAGCCTCTCTGGCTGTGATGTAATTGCTGCTCAATAGGATTTCCTCATTTTATATATCCCAGATACTTAATACTTGTTAGATTTGTACATAGGTATGTGAAAATTGATTCTAATGTTCGTCAACAATCCATTTATATTTTTACATTCTATACATTTTATGAATTTTTGTTCATATTCTGAAAAAATTTCAAAAGTTTGTTACTTTCATGAAGAAAAGGTTGTTGAAATTATAATGATTTAAAAAGAAAAATACATATCTGTTACATTATTTGTTGTGAATTTTTAGCTTGATTATTTGGAGAAAAGTCAGAGCTATCCTACAAACACATGCTTTAAATGTAACACTTTGGTCTAAGTTTTATATGCCACTTATTGTACAGCATATTATCTCATCAACCATTTTTGCTTTTCACTTATTTGAGATCATTATAATAGGTCACTATCAAAGTTCCATAAGTCTGACATGGTTTTTGACTGAATTATTAAAACTTGTGCAACATCAATCTTCAAAACTACTGATGGCATTCACTTAAAACTTTTTTTATGCATGTTTTTATGACTGTAACATGATGTCACTTTCAAAAGGCGCTTTACTTTGACATACATGTGATTTTGACTGAATTATGGCCTTTTGTGAACTTGAAAATTCTTGATTAAAGTAAAGAAATTAATTTGAATCTTTAATTATGTCTTTGTGACCATATCTGGCAACCATTTTCCAAGGCTGATATAGCTCTGACATGCATATTAGCTAAATTTATGAAATTTGAAAATTCTTAAACTGTTCAAAACTACTAAAGATATTCATATGAAACTGAATTAATACATGTATTTAAGATCATTATGGGAGTCCCTATACAAAGCCCATAACAGTTGTTACATGGATTTTGATTGATAGATGGTCCTTTATCAAATTACAAAACTACAAGACTCATAATCATGACATTTATATTTTTATTGAAATCCTCCTCTTAAATGTTAATTATTACATCATACTGAAGATCAAATGTGCCGCGTCACGACAAAACCAACATAGTGCGTTTGCGACCAGCATGGATCCAGACCAGCCTGCGTATCTGCGCAGTCTGATCAGAATCCATGCTGTTCGCTTACTTACCCAACTACAAGTAGAGAAACTAATAGCGAACAGCATGGATCCTGATCAGACTGCATGGATGCGCAGGTTGGTCTGGATCCATGCTGGTCGCAAACGCACTATGTTGGTTTTGTCATGACGCGGCTCAAATAATGTTATAGAATCTCAGTTGTTTTCAAAACAGTATAAATTTATCTTATTTTTGATTCATGCATAGTGGAATTATCTTCATGCAGTGTTTTTTTTAAAATTTTCAAAACAACCTGTAAACTGTAGTTTTTATTAAAGTAACATTAAATAAATTTCATAAAAAAAGAAATAGCGACATTTCATTAATAAATTGGGTTTCATATCGACTCCAGATCTTATTTTGGTGTCCAGGCAACCAAAATGAGTTTAATGAGCATACAAAATTAATGTGCAACCTTATTGTGGCGAATTCGGAAGTACAATTTCTGTTTGCATGAGAAACTCCGCCTTCAGATCATCCGTACATCAATATTAAATCAACAAACATGACTATAAGTAGCAGTCCTAATTTAACGGTATATTTCCGCATTGTAATGGATATTTTCATACAAATTTAATCTTTTTTATGAGATGATTATTTTTTCTGAACCACAGGCCTAGTGCACCGTGAAGCTTAAACGGTAAAAGTGTGTTTGCACAAGAAAATCTTATATTTGCTGTGTTCCGGATAGCAACTATAACTCCATGACGTAGCGCATACACGAGCTGATTATAGTCTTCATTTGCATGTTAAAATTTGTATACGAACTTAAGTGTTACCTTGGGGTTTTCCATTTAAAATCCTATTTTATGAACAATATTTGATGAGATTTACAACATTACTGTTAAAAAGGTTAATGAAACTGTAGAATGCTTGGTTTTTAGGCCGACGGCAAAAATATTTTAACATATTTATTTAATGTAACTTTAAGTAGTAAACTGGAGTGTTTTTTTATAAAGTAATAACTATTGTTTTCTTTTTAGTTGTAAACTTTTATTTTTATTAAGTTGTAAACTGTTGTTTTTATTAAGTTGTAAACTGTTGTTTTTATTCAGTTGTAAACTGTTGTATTTATTAAGTCGTGAACTGTTGTTTTTTCTGAAGTTGTAAACTTATTTACATATACATGTATGTTTCTATTAATGTCTTTATTTGTTACTTTTGATAACGCCCTAAGAGATTTATACAGGTCATTTTATACAGGTGCTATATATCACATTACTAGGTATTTCTCCTGTGACATACTCATTTTATACAGGTCCTTTATATCACATTACTAGGCATTTCTCCTGTGACATACTCATGACATTAGACTGGAACAATATAAATCTTGCATCATTAAATATTACAAGATGCTACATCACTATATCGCTCATTGCTTATATTATATTTGTTCTGTTATATTGGTTTGTAAATAATATTTTTTATAAAATAACTCGCTTTTTGACAGGCACTTGTGGTTATGTTGTAACAATTGTTTGTTAATAATGACAATCACTAAATAAGTGATACCTTGTCAACAGCATTATATGTTTTTTACCCAGGTTATTGGTTGAAATGTTTTATTAGTGACATAGCACTACCTTTGAACTTAGTTCTTTTTGTTATATTTTACATATAAAGTTGATCTTGTAATATTTACCATTATTAAGAAATGAATAATATATATTTTAAAAAAATGAACATTTTTAGAACTGTTGTACATCTGTTGTTAGATAGTTAAGTTCAAGTTTAGTGGAATGCTTTTGTATCTTGACACTGTGGCTGAAAAGTGCCAATACATGCACTGTTTCCGTCTAGGTTTTGATTTATTGAATGTATGAAAAGACATTCCACTGTTGTTCTAAATATATGCAAACTGAAAATGATGAAATGTGACTGTTCTAGATTGACTTATAAACATATAACATATAGGCTATATGAGAATGTTCTTTTTTTGTTTGTTTTTGTTTTGTAAAATAATATTGATCACGATTTAAATATAAAAAAAGCTTGTCATATAGAGGGTAATATGGGTTCTTTATACCAAATGTCCCTAAATCCAGCTGGAAATGCAGTATTGGCCAATTTCATTCAGACATGTAATGCTGAATCAGGTTTAGTCATAGTTACAACAATGTTGTACTGAGCATTTCTCTTCTTATTTCAATTATGTGAAGTATAAGGCCCCATTCTGTTGATTATTTTTGTTAATTCTTGAAATTCTTTAGGCATATAATCACATTGTTTTTAAAAAGCAAGTTGTTTAAACATGAATAAATACTGCATATGAAATTTTATTATCTATTTTATGATAAAAAGTAAACCTTAAAATCCTCAAGCACTGACTGTGGATTGAACTCTAGACTTCTGGATTTCTAGGTGGACACTCAACCATGTCTAGGAAAGGTAAACTCGGCAGTAAGGCTGTAAGAAGTGGTAGAGACTCGTAGTCAGTTACGATATATTACCTTCAGTTTATACACATACAGAAATTTACATTCAACTAAAGCATTATGTTACAACTATTGAGATACTTAATGTAGCTGTTCTTTATCATGTCACATGATTTATTTGATAAGTCTATCTTTCACTTAATTTAATGAAATTTCTATTTCATTTCAAAGGGGATATCAATTAGAATTTTCAGCTGATCTTCTCAGCAATCTGCAATGATTCATACATAATTTCCGTCAGATATAATTTTCTATCACATTCCAACATCAGTTTACTGTAGGGACCAAAATTTTAACAACATTATTGCTATTGTTACTGTAGTTTGTGTATATACCTCTTTGAATATGAAACTGTAAGCCATCACTAATATATAATAAATGTGCCATATCATCATTCTGGTTTTAAATCATATCATGCTTTTATATTTTGTATTGTGCCTATCAATATATTTTTCACTGTACTTTTGTTGTTATTTTTTTAAGCCTAACTAATGCTTTTATTTGATAATTTAGACACCCATTTTTTAGAAGAAAATATTTTTTTCCTGTACAAATAAACCTTCCAAGCAAGAAAATATGTTTGGTACACCTGTGTCCCCTAATGACAACACTTGAGGTCAGGGTCATGGAACACTGACGAGGATCCCTTAAAAGTAATGAAAACAAAACCGTTACATGTAGTTGGCAATAACAGTGTCTGTTGTAATGTAATGTGCAATATCTCTTGTGTCCTGTAGCAGGTGAACAATATTAAACTTGCAAACAATGAGCACCCTACTTAAAGGCTAATGAGGGTTAATTCTCAATAAAGTAATTGTTCAGTATTTTCAATTACATGGGGAAGGTAGTTAATAATAAGATGAATATGTTATTGCTTTCGGTAGTTTCATTTTATTTTCTTTAATTTAAAAAATAAAATTTTCAATCTTAAATCTCAGTTTTGTTTGAAAAACAAACAACTTTTATTGAATTTTTGACACATTCGATAGCAAAACTTTTATAAAGAAATAACGTTTACATTATTTATGTACTTACTTGGGTGTTGTTTTAAACATATTATTATTAAAACCATAGAAATATTTTCTGAATTTGCATCATACTACAAAGTGTTTGTGAATGTATTACAATATACATGTAGGTGTGTATATTGCTTGTATCGTATCAATTACAGCAAAACGATATTAACCATACACTCAACCCAATTAAGTACGTGAACATTTATTTAATTGTAACAAAGTTTGTTTATAAACTTCATTAAACATGATGTCAGGTGCATATATACAAATGTATGGAACCGGTAATCTATCATGGGTTAGCTTTAACATATCATGTATAATAGAAGAAGCTTTAAAGAAAACATCATAGATTTTGTTATTGTTCAGCTCTCTATTAACTTGTGCAAGTATAACCCGATGTCTATACAAATTTTCTCACTTTTCTGCACTTTCATTAAACAAGTGTGATGGTATAACATTGTAAACTTTGCTCATATTCTTCATGCTGCCCGTTAAAACATCATTGACAATGGTGTAGTGTATTGTACATTATCTAGGTCAATATCTCAGTCCCAGTATTTTATAACACCATCCCATCCAGCTGTAGCTACTTTAGATGTCTCGTGTGGATGCCATATTGCCTGAATACATACATCGTCATGGGCTTTAAACTTGGAATACAATTTTGTACTTTTCCAGTCCCAGATATATAATTTTCCATCAGCATCCCCTGATATCAAGTATCTGAAAATAAAATTAAATGTATAATACATGTTTCCTTAGCTAAATATGTGATTATTTGATACCAGAAATCGTCCTGAAAATTTACAACTGTCTAACGCATTTCTCATGCAATTTTCTACTGAGGTAAAACCATGAACCATCATCAGTACAAGATATTACAATTTTACAATATTTAAAATATATACTTGTGTACTTAACAACATTTTCTACTTATCTATCCAGCAAAACTTAATTCAATTCCATCTTGGGGGTTGTAAAGAAAAAAGAATAAAACTTATTTTATATTCAAAGGTACATAATGGGCAAAAACTCATTTAAAATAGCAAAATCTACATTTAAAACAAAAGGTATAAAAATAAAAAATCAAATGATGATTGTTTAATGAAAATTGTTTAAAAACCAAAACAACATCAGCAAGTTTGTTCCACTTACGTCATTTCAGGTGAGAAATCAACACCACAAGCATAACCAGCAACCTGAAATATTACACACAGAGTTGTTAATAACTTAACACTTACTTCAGTTAATTGCTAAACATATAGGTTGCACATCGAATAAGGTGGAAAAAGCTACCCATGTCAAAACATGTAATACATAAACTTTGTTGTGGTTTTCTTCTTTTTGTTGTCTCTGAATTAAAATTGACTCAGCTATATGATAACTTTCTGGCTCTTTGAAAGGGAGAAATTATCCTGATGATCAAAATGCTTTACAGACATGAAAATATTTTGGGAAAACAACAGACTTCCCCTTGGCTACTGTAAGGGTCTTGCATTATTTAAAGGAGAAACACATTTTAATTATACAAAATATAAAAAAAAGATCACATTTTGTTTAAAGATTATCTGGCTGAAATATTTGTGCCATAAAACCACTCACCATATGACCAGTAAATGTTTTCTTCCTCATGTATTTAAATCTGTTTAAAACGTTGAACACACAGATCTTATTGTCCATTGATTGACAAGCTAACCATTTACCTGAAACAACAACATGTAAATAAATCAGCGAGCCGCATCACGACAAAACCAACATAATGGGTTTGTGACCAGCATAGATCCAGACCAGCCTGCGCATCCGCGCAGTCTGATCAGGATCCATGCTGTTCATTATCAGTTTCTCTACTTGTAATAGGGTTTGTAAGCAAACAGCATTGATCCTGATTAGACTGCGCTGATGTGCAGGCTGGTCTGGATCCATGCTGGTCGCAAACCCATCATGTTGGTTTTGTCATGACGCGGCTCAAACATTAATAATCCAAGTTCATGTAGCTACGTAAAACGTAAAAATATGTAAAACGTAAAATTTTACTTTTTCTTTTCATTCGCTCACCTTAATTACCAGAAATATTTGTAAGCAGTTTGCCCCTCTAATGGTATCTAATGACAATCAGTCATGTAACAAATCATTCCACTACATTTGAAATCAGTAAGCAAGCTTTTATGGTGAGGGTCACCATGACTTTGTCCTCAAAATCAACTAATCATTAACAACCACCCTAATAAGTACTTTAAACCGAAAGCTTCTCAAATAATAGGACAAGGTCTGGTTTATGGATGGACCAAATGACATGTGCAAAAACACTATAAATCTTCTTCTTCAAGAGTGTATTAGAAGAAGAAAAAGAGAACTACTTGTACCTGTTTTTACTGTTTAAAATTTAAAAGAAATATACTATGAATAACTGAATGAATTTTTGCAATAGTTATCACAAGTTAATATTTTCTATGTAAATAGTGTGTCTATAAGCTTACAACTTCCAATTTAACTAAACTGAAATAAATTGTGTATAACTTAGAGTACTAACCATTTGGTGATAAAGTCGTAGATGGCATAGAATGCATAGAAGGATCAGCAATATATTTAAAATCTACTGGAACATCCCTGAAAATAATAACAATCATTTCAATAAACTTGATAATCCTTTCTAAGAAATTAAAGGGACACCACTGAGGTTTTTTGACATTACAAGACTGGAAATAATTTTTAATATAAATGCCCACTTTGATGTAGGTCTAGACCAATAACTTGTGTACAAAATTTCAGATCATCTATTCACTTTGTATCCCTAAAATAATTATTCTAATTGTGAAAAATTACCCGAAATTGAAAAATGCTGCAACGCTTTTCATTCAAATCTTGCTAAGAAGTGCAAAAAATATGATTTTCAATTTATTTCTGTGTATGTTTCTAAACTATCTCTTAAAACATATTTCTGTTTAGGTGCCCCAACTTATCTATACAAGGTATTCAAATTTTATGTATTTAGGAGTTTGGACTTCAGTGGAGTTCCTTTAATAATGAAGGTATTGACACACTAAATATTATTTACATTCAGTCTGATACAGGGAAATTTAATTTTCCCTTTTGTATACATGTATATCTAATGGAATTGTTCTTTAATAAGGAATTGTTTATTATATGTTTGAGGTATTGGACAATAATAAATGATAGAATGGTCTGTTTCTATACTGGTTACAAAGTGAACTCATTATTACTGAAGTGCTTGAAAGAGGTAAAAAATGCTCCATAATGTTGAGGATAAATTAAATATGAGTAAATCTTTTCAATCTTTTACAATCACCAGCACATCATTTGAAATACTTCGAATATAACAGATTTAATGAGATTTAATGTTTACCATTCCCAAACTCTTAAACTTTTATCATCAGAAGTTGAGACAAATCTTCTGTTTTGATCAACAAATGTTATAGAGTTTACTGCACCAAGATGTCTGTCATATTCTTGAACTGTTTCCCCTGACCGGATATCCCACTGAAAATAAATATAAATAAGTTTTTTTAATATAATTAAAAAGACAATTTTTATTGTAAGAAAAATGCTCAATAATAGGTAGATAATTGGTGTACAGTTTCCATTCCACTCATTAATAGAAGTATTAATAAAACCAGAAACATGTTGGTCACAGATACCCCCAGATTCCTTTTGTAAATCTAGACAAGAGCAAACATATATGGACCCCTCAATGCTGGACCATAAAAATTACATATTGCCTTACCAAATCCCAAAATAGTTATAAAATATACCAGATATTAAACAAATACATATATTTTGTAAATTATTCGATTTATATCAATGCATTAACTAAATGAATGATTTTTGTGATGTGAGGTGTGGGTTTTAGCCTTACTCTTAGTCACTACCATGTTTCCTCATATTATACTTAGACCAAGTACCAGTCACAGAATAGGATTGTGTTAAATCTACATGGTTTTGGACATAAAAACACAACATGGCTTACCCTACAGATTTAAATATTGACATGAAACCAGATGTTAACACGTTTCTTGCTTCCGAAAAAAAATCAGCTAATTAAAGATTTGGCATGTCTGTAAAACTATGTCTTAAAACCAATGTAATTTTATATTGTATCTGTGAAATAGTAGCTTTAATCAGTATCATCAACCTTAAAAGTATGAATATAATCAACCAAATTGAAATGAAAAAATGTGCTAGGTCATGCAGTCAACATAATTAATCTGAAGTAGTTTTAATGACCTCTTACTGTGCTACTAGTACATATACAGATCTAATTACAATTAATGGTACTTACACAAATAATTTTCTTGTCCGAGGTACCAGCCACAAACAAGTGTTGTTTGTCTTCTTCAGGATGAAATTTAACACAATATGCAACTTTTCTACTCGTAAATCTTCCTTTACACTCTCCTAGAAAGTTAAAATAACATAAAGTCAATAATCATTCTAATTAACATTATCAAGTTAAACAAATTATGGTACTTTTATATTATTATTTACCGCTTAAATCAATTAATTGATTTTAAGTGACATCAACACTGTTACGTCATATGGCAACTTTCCAGCTGTATTAATAGAAGAAGACCAAATATGAACCTTTATGCAGTATTGCAAGCTTACAGTGGGCACCTGGACTGTGTTTCATAGAAAGTCCTATGTATATCCTAAGTCCTAGGACATAAAACCATCTTAAGGACTGACTATCTTAGGACTGTTTCAATAGAGACATTAGATTTTCATTAAATTATTACTTCTAAGAAATACAATAGCACATGTTTCAACCTGCAATATGTTTATGTTCATCAACATTGCTATTCAGCATTTGATGAAGTCATAAGATACGAATCATAAGTAAGGACATTTTCTTTGAAACACAAAATTGCGTCTGATTTGTTTTTTTGACTGATTTTAAACTTAGGAAATTCTATGAAATGTGTCCCTGAGCAGTTTATTGGACAGGCTGTTTAACCCACAATATTCTAAGTATCTTGTTTCAATAACAGAATTGGACTTCAGATAAAAAAAATATGCCCAAGACAATTTGACCCTTCATTGATGTTGCATGAATTGACAACAAGATAACACAACATATATTTTACCAAATTTGATACAAAATTCTGAAATATTGCTACATTGAATTTAAAATCATTTCAGTCAACTACCTGTTTCAGTGTCCCACAATTTACAATATCTGTCATAACCACAGCTGAGAAACTCTGTACCACTGTTGTTGAAATTAATATCTCTCACAGCCTGTTTGTGACCCAGGTAAGTTCTCACACACCGTCTATCATTATACACCTCCCAGATCTAAAAAATATAATCAAATACATAAAACCCATAATTTCATCCTTATCATTTAAGTGATAAAACAGATGCTCAAAGTAACCGATTGAATAATTATATCATCCCGTAACCTGTTAAATTTGTGTAAAGGATTTGTCCAGCTTTTTAATATTATGGAACAGTCCATTAAATTTAGGGATTTTAATGTCAAAATACTAAAATTAATCTACTGACAGTAAAGAGCCTAGTCAGACTGCAAGGAGGCAAAGACAAGTCACTTTTGGTCCCAGCAGACAAAAGGTTAAAAGCCTCCAAGTATGAGAGCATATTCTGTAAAGTTCTTGAAACAAGAACATATAATTATTCAGTCTATGTTATGAACTCATATAGATTTGACCTTTATCATATATGACAATGATGAATCTGTACCCCAATTTTACCACCAAAATTGTTTTTGGGTTTTACGTCACATCGACACAGTATAGGTCATATCGCGACATTCCAGCTTTACTGGTGGAGGAAGACCTCAGGTGCCCTTCCGTGCATTATTTCAGGCACGAACGGGCACCTGAGTAGAACCACCGACGTTCCATAAGCTAGCTGGATAGCTTTCTCACATGAAAGAATCCAAAGTCCCTGTCGGGATTCGAACCCACAGCGGTGAGGGGCAAGTGATTTGAAGTCAACGACCTTAACCACTCGGCCACGGACGCCCCACCACCAAAATATTTATTTCAGACACTGAAAAGTAAATTTCTTATTTGAAATACATATTAGTTGATAAGGTGACACAAATTTCTACAGACTGGTAACAATACATTACACTGTTGTTGTATATGTGCAACAGCTGGAATATATACAATATATTTTCTTCACAAAAATAGTATCAATTCTTCCCTAATAGTGCTGCAAATTCATAGGGTAAAATGACATCGAAGTGGTCTATGTCAGCCAACAGCAAGTTTTATATACCAAATTGTTCGTCTTGGTCTGTAGTTTCCGGAATGGATATTCATTTGGTTTCAAGTTCCGATGCGTAGCTTAAAAATCCAAGATGGCGTCAAAGATGGCCGCCAAATCCCTAAATATTCTAGAATAATAATATTTTCTTATATTTGTTTTCCGCTTTTGTATTTCAAGTGAATTTTTTGCACGATATATATTATTTTAAGTGTTATATACGAAGAGATTAATTATATTGGAGAAACAGATCGATTTTTGCCTTTTTTATACGTAAATAAGCAAAATAATGCTAAACTTATAGAGTTTGCTATGATACTCTTGTCTTTGCTTAAACAGAGAAATATCTATTACTTATTTTGTTATTCCACTATTGTAATGTACTCATGAGAGTAATGTTTTAATGCATTCATATCATATCTTAAGAAATCTTTCTTTGTAATTATGCAGTGAGACATGTAAAATGAGAGGCGGTACATAAAATAGTTTTTAAATGTAAAGTTGTAACTGGTACTTATTTGTTCTATCAATTATTTCATCAAATTTTGTGTTTCTGTCAAATTATAGCTTCTTTAGTGCAGTCTATGTAACTGATTAACATAATAAACCAGGAATATGATAATTTGCTTCTGGTTTTTTAATGAATTTTTGTACAAATCGTACCCCACCCACTATGAATAAAAATCTAGAGAAACTCTGACCCCTCGATTATACTGATTATATGGAATGAGAATATTTACGTAAGTTAATAAACATAAGGTAATTTTCAAAGTGTGATACTATTACAGGTATCCTGTCATATCTAAAATTCTGTTCAAAAATGTGTTACCAATTAACTAACTAAAGCAAGATTTTGTTGTAAGTTCACCTAAGGATTTGAAAGTACAATGTGTGCAAAACAACCTCTGTTCATTTATTTATATGTCACACACCTTTTTATGTCAAATGAAATGTAATTTACTTTTTTAAAGTTTCTTAAATTGACAACACAGTCATTTCAAAAGTTTGATATTTTATCTACATAGATCATTACTCTGTTGACCTTCGGTTTCATGAAACATGCATAGTAGTCGGATAAAACATAATGTTTATATGAAAATCGTTCAGCTTTGCATTATAATTGTGTTTGTGTTATTTAAATTTCTTCTAGTTGACCTGTTTCGAGTTAAATTATGAGGTTCTAGTTTTTCTTTATAAATAGTGTATAATAACCCTTTTGATAAATAGTGTATAATAACCCTTTGGATATGTTACCTGCTTTTGAAGATTATATTTTGACCTTTGATCCAGTTGTATAAATCCATTTTATTTAGTTTAGCCAATTGTTCTCTATTTCTTGAGGACAATATGTTGTATGTCATGAAATTGCACGAACATTTTACATTGAAGATACCATGATCACTTTCGTATGAATACATCTATGGACGTGTCTTCACTTCCTTTAAGTGTACCAGTTTATGTAAAATTGAGAATTCTGCTTAAGCCGGTGCTAGGGGGTATGGATGGTAACTTGCAATTACCACTACCGGTATGTTCCAATATGACGACACAATGTTAATAAATTAAATCCACGCCAAGTAAAATTCTAACAATTGTTATGGTTACATTAGAAGAAATAAATAAAATACATACATGATCGTGTAAATTTGTACAGTTAAGGTACAGCCTAATTACCATACCAAAGTACTCGATGCCTTAAAGGAAGGCAGAGCAACAAGAACATAACTTACCAAGACAGAAGACGAAATTAAAACAAGTAAGAACGCACAAAACGTCAAACATGAAAATGTTGCAGGCTCGGTTTGAGTGAGCCTGTTCATGGACGGCACTGTAAAGTGCAAACTACAGTTCACGCCCCCTAGCACCGAATTAAGCAGAATTCAACAATTAATCATGGTTATGGTGAACTTTTGGATTTAGAAACAACCGCAGACGTGCTTATAATGTGGTTATCATGGAACCTTCAATTTGACAGACACGTTAGTGTCATTCCATAAAAAGCGGCGTATGGTCCTCAAGTACAAGAATATGTGTGCCCTCAACAAGAAAACAATGAGCGAGCAGAACTAAATAAAATGGAATTTTGAAAGGGGATCAGAGGTTTTGAAGCCTGCATGCCACAGATAAGCTGTCATCTCCACATAAATCAGGCCTGCTTATACCTAGACGTAAACGAGTTTTAAAGTACAATAGAAATTTTAATTTATCTGAATTACGACGACAGGACTTTGTAAAATATTTACGTAATTTATAATAGCTATAGCCTTGTTAAAGAAGTTTGTCAGTAATAAGTAAGAAACTTTAAAAAAGTATATTACATTTCATTTGACAAAAAGGTGTGTGACATATAAATAAATGAACAGAGGTTGTTTTGCACACATTGTACTTTCAAACTTAGAAATATATAAATATACCCTATAGGATGTTGCATGAAGTACATGTGAACAGTTAACAACATTATTTAAAAAAAACTATTATCTTAGATTTTAGTTACTATGTTATTGTTAATGATAGAAATGTTAAAATTTGAAAATATTAAGAGTTTGTTTTATTCATTAAAACGTTCACTTGGATATATTAAGATTTCACTTGATCAAATTTGATTATTCATGTTAAGGATATCATCTAGGTAGCGGCAAGTGCTATTCAATGCAACGTATAGCTTCCGGTTGTGAAATAGTAGAGCGACTTACATAAAATCCCTCTAGCAACTAACATTATAATTTTAAAAATCAGGAAAAGAGAACATCCTTTGATAGCAGTTAAACACGGCAAAGTTGATAATTCAAACTCAGTTTGATGGGGTGTGTTCATGAGAGACCATATCTCACGTCTCTTAGTACCAACTAAGTAGTATCCGATCCTCAACTATAAAAGTTTTGCAATCAATGATCCCGGAGGACCATGTCGTCCGGGTAGCTCAATAGATAGAGCGTTGGACTGTGAATCGGGCAACCCGTGTTTGATTCCCGGACGCGGCAGGTCACTTTCGTTATGACTGATCATGAAATAGTTTCTATGGTTATTCGCACTGTACCACTGCTCTGCTATGTGCAAAAATTTTAGTTCCTTGCGAAAGTTAGGGCAACTAGTACTGGTAAACTGTTTGACAACCTGTCCAGGAACGATTCGGTGGTTGAACTGTGCCCTGGTAAACTCAATATGGTTACTGCCGTGATCCGGATTGAAAACTACCGACACCACCATCCCGAAGGACCTATTAATGTAACAC
Organism: Ruditapes philippinarum; assembly: GCF_026571515.1. Lineage (NCBI taxonomy): Eukaryota > Metazoa > Mollusca > Bivalvia > Venerida > Veneridae > Ruditapes > Ruditapes philippinarum. The sequence goes on from NW_026858538.1 coordinate 19,940, forward strand.
TGTTAACCTGCTGTTGCAGACTCGGTTTGACTGAGCCTGTTCATGGACGGTACTGGAAAGTTCATGTTACTCTACGCCCCCTAGCACATAGTATTACTATCAAGTACCCGCAAGGGAAAAGATTAGCTTTTTTCGTCCAATTGAAAGGCTTTCTTAATTCCTTCCATGAAGTTAACAACAAACTTGAAACAAAATGCTCAAAATCATAGACATGAGCTGTCAGTCGGACAGCGTGCTCATCTATCCTCAGTGCTTGATAGTAAAAAATGGGACATAATATTGTAAAAATGCTTGATACAGTGACCTCCTCTGTGCACAGGTTGAGATTATGATGGTGAACAAGTGTGCAAGGTCTCAAAGCGATATAGCGAAGGAATTTTGAAATTTTGGTAAAGTAAATTAAAAGTTGAAAAAAGAAGCATAATTCTGTCAAAATGCTTGATAGACCTCCTCCAGTGTTCAAGTGGAGGGCATGATCATGTTAAACAAGTGTGCCAGTTTCAAAGCCATATGTCAATGGACTTTGAGATGGTACGCCGACGGTCTGGCGACTAGGATAGTTGTCCTTAATCGTCGAATAGTTGAGCTAAAAAGAAACTGCCCTCATAATATATATTTTCAATTCACACAATATATATATTTATATTCATATAATATTTTATTTATAATTCAGATACAGTCTAGCAGAAAAGTCTCTTACTGTAAACTGAATAACCTACCCATTTTAAATGTTCTAGCAAATTACATTTAACATTTTAATGTATATATTATATCCGTCATCGCTAATGACAAAACCCCAAATATGGTTCAATTGTAGATTAAGCAAAATGCCTTTAAACAAATTCTGCATGTCAGACAGTACGCTCAAATATTTAAAATCAACAGCCTGCATAATAAAGAAATTCTCTTATTCATAAAGTAGTATAACTCTTTGAAATAAAAAAAATGTTAGAGGGAAGTAACCTACAATAATGATCTCAAAGATTTGTTTAGCTTCAAGTGCATTACCTTAATGGTTGTGGAGATATATCTTGTCCGAGAAATTCTATAAGTTAATAAATAGATATTATTATTTCCTAATAAATGCTTAGCTTATGGGTCTTGAACAGTGACCTACAATAATAATTAAAATCACTTTTGAAGACTAACAGTGAATGTTTATGGCTAAGGAGAAACAACCTTGCAAACAAATCCTTAACAAAAGGCTAGCACAAGGTCAACGCAAATACTGAATTGCAGGTGAGTAAATTCGTTCTTTAGTGTGTGCATAAAACAAATAAAAGAGATATTCCAACATTTAGACACACATGCAGGGCATTTTCTATGAAAGGTAAGATGTCTCATCACTAACCAATTAAATAAAATTGTCAATCTTTTTAATATCACTATTATAATATAAAACAAAAAAGTATTTAATTTAAAGTCGACTCCCAGTTCGCAATACCCCACCCACTTTGTATATGAATTTAGATCAATAAAACACATTTATGGCATAGTTCGCTTATTCTAACTTATTCTAAATATGTGTAGATATAGTTTTAAAGCTGTATTAAACGAAATCATGAATGTTATTCAGTTTAAACAAGAATAAAACTAGTAAGTTACACATATTCAGAAAAGGACACCTAGTTTGCAACATATTTTTTCTTCTTTCGTTAAAATTAGGCAATGAAAACTAGAAAAAATCAATAAAGTCAAAACTTAAAGCATTTAGTAAGTTGAAAATAAGAAATTTTATGCAAAATTTCAATTAATTTACAAAACTGAAAAAGGAAATAAGCCAACATAAATATACTAGAATATTAAGGGATTTGGTGGCCATCTTTGACGCCATCTTGGATATCTTAGCTTCGCATCGGGGTTGGGCAAAATGAATATCTATTCCAGAAACTACAGATCCAGAGGAACATTTTGGTATATGAAACTTGCTGTTGGCTGACATAGACCACTTACCCCTCTAAATAGGCTAGTAAAATGGGCTGATTTGCAGCACTATAAGTAAGTAAGACTACACAATAAATCTAACTGGTCTTGAGCAACACCTCTCAACAAGAATCAGAATCTTTTTCTCTCAAAGAATATTGCTCTGTTAAGGTTCTTCTGTAGCAGCTGGCATGTCAAAAGATAGCCTTTAACCTGCTAAATTTCTTAAATTGTTTAGCTTCCATTTTTGGAATTATTTGATATCAACATGAAAACTTAGTCAGTTTTTTTTAACTGTCCACTATATTTTTGAAATCAAGATGTAAACTAAGCCAACAGTGTAGGACCTGGTCAGACTACATTGACATATCGGCTGGCCTAGCTCTATACTGGTGGCAAATACTGATCACTACCGTTCCAGCAGGACTAAGGTTAATTCTACATCATTCACAAAGGTCATACAGCAAGAAATTACCTTTATTTTGCTGTCCATACTGGCTGATAATAATAAATGTGCTGACTTAGGAAACCATCTAATCTGTGCGACACCTTTTGTATGTCCAGCCCAGGTATGTATAAGTTTCTTTGGTATAAAACATTTTTCTGGTGGGTACTCAGACTTGAGATTAACGCCAACATCTTGAGGTATGTGTAAAAATGAACGTCCTTGGTAATCATATGCATCTTTGACTAAAAAAAAAAGAAATATGTCTATACTAAAAGTTTTAAATCAAACAAATAATTTCATTTTTTTTCTTTTTCTTCTGATTTAACAGTTACCAATAATTATAAATGTTTATGCCCTATGGCTCATGTCCACATTTAATGATATTGGTAGACTTTAATCTAAGGAGAATTACTTCAGTACAAAATTAATAAAGGCTTTAACAAAACACTATAAATTAAAGTAACAATTTAAGACATTGTTGCTATGATGAACATATACATTTAGAAAATTAAGAGTTTAATACACAGCAGAGTGTGGCTGGAAAGTAATAATCAGTGCAAAATGGACACCAAGAGCTTTAGCCTAAGAGCATTATTCATTTCAGGGTTGATTATCACTTTCTGGTACATCTATGACATGTATTAATGTCTTAAATACACAATTGAGCCGCGTCATGACAAAACCAACATAATGGGTTAGCGACCAGCATGGATCCAGACCAGCCTGCGCATCCGCACAGTCTGATCAGGATCCATGCTGTTCACTTACAAACCCTATAACAAGTAGAGAAACTGATAGCAAACAGCATGGATCCTGATCAGACTGTGTGGATGCCCAGGCTGGTCTGGATCCATGCTGGTCGCAAACCCATTATGTTGGTTTTGTCATGACGCGGCTCAATTTATTTCTGTCATATTGATATTCTTGTCTCTGTACTGAAATGTAAGTAAAGTGGCTCCCCTTATGTGTATACAAAGTCCACTACAATCAAGAAGCAAGTTTTATTTTCTTGGAATAAAATTAGCATACTTTTTTTCTTTAAATGCCAAAAACTGTGTTTGTTCAAATTATGCATACATTCTAACCATGAATTTCTAACAATCCATGTTTAAAATCTACTTTCACTATACAGTTAGCTGTTTTGATGACATAAAATGTGACATCAGCTTTTGTATGTGTTCATGTTCAGCAGGCTGATAACGATTATGAGTTCTCGGCCCGTGGCAAAAAACTCATTATTAGTCATGTGACAAACATAATCAGTTAAACTCCTAGGCAATTTGTTACTATATATAGTAACAAGTGTATAAATACTAACTGTGTAATGTTGTTTTCTCCTCCGCTGACTTCTCCTCCACTTGTTTCCCAGTTTTTGCTCGTTTCGCAAGAATCTCATCAAGCTCTGCCTTTTCCTCCTGTACATATAATTATCATACAGGTAGAGAAATATAATTTACTGACATACAATTATCATACAGGTAGAGAAATATAATTTACTGACATACAATTATCATACAGGTAGAGAAATATCATTAACTGACATACAATTATCATACAAGTAGAGAAATATAATTAACTGACATACAATTATCATACAGGTAGAGAAATATCATTAACTGACATACAATTATCATACAGGTAGAGAAATATAATTAACTGACATATAATTATCATACAGGTAGAGAAATATAATTAACTGACATACAATTATCATACAGGTAGAGAAATATAATTTACTGACATACAATTATCATACAAGTAGAGAAATATAATTTACTGACATACAATACATAAATCTGAAATACTGCTCTGTGTAACTACAGATATTTACTATGTTGACTCAAGACAATAAACAGATGACTGGCAAAAACAAAATATGAGCAGTGCAAGTGTCTTGATCACCAGTTTCATACCTCAGACCTGCATTTTTACACTCATCTTTATACCTTTTTATTCAGAGGCAAAAACCAATGGCAGCATTGTTCACTTAGTGGCAATGTCAAACTTAAGGCTGCAACAGCTTTGTTGCTGTTCATGTTGTGTTTGTTGTCAATTAATTTACTTAAGTCTTAAAAATATAGGTATATGAAGTACATGTATATTAATCCATGAAGACTGTGATCATAAATCACATCATGAAAGTCTCTAAATTTTGTATATTATAATATGATAACGAATTTGATATTTCATTCACATGTTTCGCAAATAATCTGACAGATAGGGGTGTCATCGATTCAATCGATATCAGTGTATCAACGATCATTGTTATCCGATTCGATATCGATTCCATTTTTTAAATATCGGATATTAAATGCACATATATTTCTAGCTAAAGAGACTTCAGCGAACAGTTTTTATAGAACTGATAGACCTGTTTACTGTTGCAAAACGTCAAAATAAAAGCGACATATAAAGTTATGGAAGCCAGAAACAATTTTTTTTTTAATGAAAACGGAAATCAATGCCAAAGTTACCTCCCAGTGTCTCTAACGAATGCTGCCTAATTTCGTTGTAATCTCGCACGCGTGCTAAGTGAATGTGAAGACCCTCAATTCAGATTTCAAAAGGGAAAATGCCAAGAAAAATTTGTCAGTGTTTCTTGGTAAAAATTATGACTACAAAATGTTAAACTTTAATAATTATTCAGGTTCTAAACACTATAATTTGCCAATTAAACCTGGCTTAATTGGAACGTTAAGGACGGGATTTAGCATTATCAGTAACTACGTAATAGCAACAACAACAACTAAAGTAAAATGGAAAAGGCTTTAAACTTTATAGTTACTAGTCATTATTTTTTATTTATAGCTATATGATAAAAAAAGAAACAATTTGTTCAGTTTTCATTGTTAATCATTTTTGCATTTGTCTAAATATAACTGCTTTCTCAGAGTCCTTAGGAAACATTTAAAAACACTTGAAAGCTTAAATTTAGCCTGGCAATCGATATATCGCTGTATCGCCGATAATTCATTACCGATTTATCGATACAAAAATCCTTATCGATGACACCTCTACTGACAGAACAATCTTATCTTACAAAACTGTGTTTTGTGAATGTCACTCCTCTGTGGATCTTACCTTTAATATTCTATAAGTTGTAAAATCTTACATAAATCTTCAGAAAAATATTAATTGACAATAGGTTCTTAATGTAGTACAGCTTTAAAAACAAGAGCTGTCCGTAAGACAGCGCGCTCGACTTTTTTAGTGCTTGCCTATAATACAAAACATTGACAGTTAAGGGCCATAATTCAAATAAAATCTTTGACAGAATTACCTTCTCCTGGACATGTTTGGGAATCATGATTGTAAACAAGTATTCCAACTTTCAAATTAATATCTCAAACAGTTCAGTCAAAAAGTGGACTGGTACTAAAAACTTAACCAAGATTCTAAGTCGATAAAAGGCCTTAATTTTTAAAACAAATCCTTGACAGAGTTACCTTCTCTTGCGTACAGATGGGGGTAATGATGTGAAATAGCATTAAAAGTTTCAAAGCAATATCTCAAAGGGTTAAGGCAATAAGTGGATTTTACCCATATTCAATGTATTTTTCTAAGTCAAAAAGGGGCATAATTCTGTCAAAAACCTTGACAGAGTTATGTCCTCTTGTCTGTTGATGAAGGTCGTGATGGTAAACAAGTATGGTCAGTTTCAAAGCAATACCTCCAATGGTTTTGAAATAAAGTGAGGTGGTACAAAAAACTTAACCAAGATTCTAAGTCGATAAAAGGCCTTAATTTTTAAAACAAATCCTTGACAGAGTTACCTTCTCTTGCGTACAGATGGGGGTAATGATGTGAAATAGCATTAAAAGTTTCAAAGCAATATCTCAAAGGGTTAAGGCAATAAGTGGATTTTACCCATATTCAATGTATTTTCTAAGTCAAAAAGGGGCATAATTCTGTCAAAAACCTTGACAGAGTTATGTCCTCTTGTCTGTTGATGAAGGTCGTGATGGTAAACAAGTATGGTCAGTTTCAAAGCAATACCTCCAATGGTTTTGAAATAAAGTGAGGTGGTACAAAAAACTTAACCAAGCTCAATACACTTTCTAAGTCAAAAAAGGGCCATAATTCTGTCAAAAACCTTGACAGAGTTATGTACTCTTGTCTGTAGATGGAGGTTATGATGGTGAACAAGTATGGTAAGTTTCAAAGCCATACTTGTAATACTTCTGAAATAAAGTGGGGTGGTACGAAAAACTTAACCAAGGTGTGACGCCAACGCTAACGCCGACGCCGACGCCGGGGCGAGTAGGATAGCTCCCCTTTTCATAGAAAAGTCGAGCTAAAAACCAAAAAACTTATTAACAGGCACAGAGTGTTAATTTTAGAGTGTGAATTCTAGAGTAAACTATCAAATGCATAATGTTGTTTTACTACAAGGAAATTTTTTAATGGAGATTTGACTGTACATAAAGTACACTCAGATCAACAGACCAATATATGCTTTAACAATCTTTGTCAAACTGTAACATAAAAGCAAACCTCATTTGGTTTCATGACAGTCTGTTCATCAACAAATTTCCCCCATGGTCCTATAAATCCCTCTATATCTGACGGGTTATCATTCCGAAGTCTTTTCCTTCGATCTTCTTCTCGTTTCTTGCCCTTCTCAAAAGCTGTCAGTCCTGAAACAAATATCATATCACTGTTTCGATAGAATGAGACAAAATAATATATCCCATCAGATTTAAAACATACGAACCAACAATTACCCATTTTTATATGTTTTACCATTAAGTGACCATTTCAACATACACAAAACCTGATAGTGTCAAAATACACATTCAATATTGAAGTACATGTATGCATACACTAAGTTGCAACAATACTGCAATTAAAGTTATTATTTCATAATTTGAATCAGACCTGGGGGTGATTACATTGATCAGTAATTGATTAAATTACAATTACTTTCAGATTTTATTGTAATTGATTAAGATTGATTACTCACATTTGCCTCTGTAATCAATTGAATTACAATTACTTTTAAGAGAGTAATTGATTGATAATTGATTACATTGAATGTACATTAAACCACCCCAGAATTAAGACCACCCTGCTATTAAGACCATTTTTAAAAATATTCTTTAAGTCAATGGTTTCGTGATCCAGATTTAACCCCCTGCTTATTCACTTTTAAGACCACCATTATTAGCCAGTCCAATTTTTTGTTTTAATTTTAATGTGACTATTGAGACCTCTGATATTGAAGTCAACACCTATCTAGATCTTAAATTTGTTGTTATGATCTGCTTGAATGCTCTTTAGCAAGACACTTGATTTCACAAGGTGTGAAAAACTGTTATTGGGTTATTGTATGAAATTAGGTGAGAAGGTCAATTTTAGAGTGGTACATTGTTGCTTTCAGCACATTTATTTTTTGAAAATTTAAATTTTCATTTGATTTATGTACATCATATAATAAGTGATACTGTAAAATTAACGTTAAATTTCTCCAGAAATATGTTTTCCTTTTATCAGATTAAATATCAAAGCATTCTTTGATAACTTTTATTTATAATGTATTTGTAGGTACATATAAATAAACATATTGTTTATTCATACAAAATGACTAAAGTAGACCATGGTCTTAAAGTATGTAAGCAATGATAAGAATATTTACTTTTTTCAGTCTAATTGAAGATTTTTACTGTATTACTGAAAAACAAAAGTTAAACTGTATATATAAAATAAAGACATCCTTTGAACTTAAAAAAAGTTTCCTATTAATTCTGAAAGTAATCAATGTCAATCAAAATGTAATCATAATTACTGACTGAATTTAAGCTGTAATTGATTAATTACAATTAATGTAATCAGTTTTGGGCAAGGTAATCAATTACATGATGATTACAGTGTAATCATGTAATCAATTACAAAATCAATGATTACAGTCAATGATTACCCCAGGTCTGATTTGAATGTTAATTAAATTTAATTTATTGTGAAGAAAAAAACCCACTGTGCAATGACCAAGCTTATCTGCAAGCTTTTTCAACAAGCTCTTTTGTTCTTAATAATATGTGCAACAGTCAATTGTTACACCCCCCCCCCCAGCCGGGGCAAGTGCCGGGGATAGATGGAGAAGGTTCTATGTGCTGATTGTTTGTTCCACTTTATATAATATTTTTAAATTTTGCTATGAAGGAGCGATGGTCTCCTTTATTTCCTTTTTATCTCTTAGAATATGTTTGTGCCATTTGACCACCTTTTATGCCAATTTTATTGACAAAAAGGTTTTAAAGGAAATTGAATATAACCATGATGGGCCTGTAAAGATTTTGAGACTAGAGCGATCCTTAACTTATTGAAGGGTGTTATATATAACTTTAAATTCTAGCATTGTCGAAATATCACAAACTTTAGTGCTGAAACAATTTTTAGAAAAATGCATTTGTGAGTCCATCTCCGTGAATCTTGACTGATTAAAATGAATTATTTTGACTTTTACAAATCAAGTTCAATGTTTATAGTACTTCTGAACCGGTATAAATTTTGTAACCGCTTACTTTTGTTTTCATCATTTGTTGAAAGTTTTCAACAACATTCGACCATATAACATTTCTATCAACTGTTCTTTATTTAAATGTAGCATTTTACCACCTTATTTTACTGATTTCATCCAGTGTTTTCTGACAAATTGTCTTGCACAGGATGGGTGGAATGAGTCAAGCTTATAATTCTATTGTAAATCCAACTAAATATAATTTCTGCCAATACTCTAATCTATCATTAGACAATCCAAATTCCAAGTTCTTCATGCTAATGCAGTACTAGTGTAATATCTTAATAGAGTTAATATGTCATACAAACCTTTATTCTCCTCAAATGCCTCTTTGTCACCAAGCATTTTATCTTCTGTTGGAACTTCGGAATCTACTGTAGGATCTATTGCATAACCTAAATATAATAATGTTCACAAATTGTTGTTAGTCACAGGATTATGAAAATTCAGTCATATACCCCCAAAGGCTCAATTCTTAAAGGCTTTCCTTATTTCAATTTAAGACTGGCAATGCAAGATCATGTAAATAAAAGGGGATGTAATATTTACACTTATTATTGTTTAATGTGATGTCAATAAACCAAGAAGTCATAATAATTACTTCTCCAGTCAATGGAGATCAACACACTTAAACTGTTTCTCTTCCTTTTAGCATGTAAGAAGAAAAAGAAAACATTTTTCCTTTCATTGTAATACAAATGCATGGTTTATCATTCACAGACCTACTTGCCTTTGTGATTAAATTAATGAGCTTTTGAACTTTAATATTTCATTTTTCTACAAAATTGCACTATTAATCATTCTTTTGAATAAAAGTCCATGGCATGAGAGTCAACAAAAAAACAAAAGTGTGCAGAAATAGAAGTGACAGTATAATAATTTAAACAGGCTTTTGGTCTTTAAAGCAAAATTTAGTATAACAAATATTAATATGCATGAAAATTTATAAATTGCTTAAAGACATGTCTACACGTAATGATGTATCAATAAATAATAAAATAAATAATAAATGAAATAATAGTGAGAATCCTAGTAAGTACTAATTTAATTCAAATTCTACATGTATATATTTTATCAAGGTTATTTTCATGAAAGTAACCATTGTACTGTAATGTAATGTCAACACCTACCATAACTGTGAAATGTTTTTCTCTGATTTTCAAATGTGAAGTTGTTAACATGTGCATCTTCTACATACCCTGCCAGACTGTTTCTTGTAGCAGAAAATTGCTGTGTTTTATACGGATTAGTTGGTCCAATCTATGTATCAAAAATATAATATAGTACATGAACAAGAGCTGTCCGTAAGACAGTGCGCTAAACTATTATAAGTACCGAGTACTTGCCTGAAAAAAGGGGGTGATGGTCACTAACAAGTATTCAAATATGAAAACTAAATATTAAAATTTTAAAGGAATACCTTTAAGTGTACAGGAAATAAGTGGGGTGGTACAAAAAACATAACCGAAATTCTAAGTCGAAAATGGAATAAAAATTTGTCAAAATCCATGATAGAATTATTTCCTCTTGCCTGGAAATAGAAATGATGGTCACTAACAAGTATTAAAGCAATACTCAAAGGGTTAAGGAAATAAGTGGGGTACTTGTACAAACAAGAGCTGTCAGTAGGACAGCAACGCTCGACTATTCTTAGTGCTGGATAGTAAAAAAAATGCTTGATACAATTACCTCCTTCTGTTTACAGGCTGGGGTCATGATGGTGAACAAGTGTGCAAAGTTTCAAAGCCATATGTCAATGGACTTTGAAAATATTTGAACTATTACAAAAACTTTAACATAAATTCTAAGTCGAAAAAGGGGCATAATTCTGTCAAAATGCTTGATAGAGTTACCTCCTCCTGTTTACAGGTTGGGGTCATGATGTTGAACAAGTGTGCAAAGTTTCAAAGCCATATGTCAATGGACTTTGAAAATATTTGAACTATTACAAAAACTTTAACATAAATTCTAAGTCGAAAAAGGGGCATAATTCTGTCAAAATGCTTGATAGAGTTACCTCCTCCTGTCTACAGGTTGGGGTCATGATGGTGAACAAGTGTGCAAAGTTTCAAAGCCATATGTCAATGGACTTTGAAAATATTTGAACTATTACAAAAACTTTAACATAAGTGGTTACGCGGACGCCGACGCGGACGCCGACGCTCGGGTGACTGCAATAGCTCTACTTATTCTTATCGAATAGTCGAGCTAAAAACGTTACCTGCCTTTTAAACTCTAAGTCGAAAAAAAGACATAATTTTGTCAAAATACATGTATATGACAGATGAAATAATAAATAATTGTCTTTTCTTCTATTTCAACACCATATTCATCTGTTAAAATGATGAAATTATTTCCACCATATCACACCTATAATTTAGTACAGTTTTCAATCTATTGTGACTTATTGGTGTACATTGTATTTACTATAAAAGTATAAGAAAAATAAGTGGCAAAATATATACAGGTAGAAATTAGGTATGACGATTATTAACATTTAATTGTTAGCATACCTGTGGTGCATATAATTCATCATATTTTGGGTTGTATTTCACTTCTTTTATCTTCGGATCTAAATGTCGCAAACCACTTGTATCCTCCTGAAATTAAATTACAGGAAAATTAATCCATGCAAAACATTTAATAACTGACAGATTTGTTTGGTTTAAAGGAAAGTAGGCAAAGAGTATAACCCCTTTTAAAGACATAAAAACATATTCTTTTGCTTAAATCATCAATTTTATATGAATCAACATAACTTATGATATTTCCTTAACAAGCGACAGGAAATTGTCACAAAACCAGATTCCAACTAATGATAATACATGTTGGTTATTCCCTGATGAAATATCATACTGGCTTTACTTTATTGAAGAATACATGTAAGCTTTATTAAACATGAACATATTTTGGCAGGGATTTTTTCCAGGATTTTTGACATGACCGATACCCATGGAATTGGGAATTTCAGCGGTGTTTTGTTAAAAATTGGGAAAAAATGCACGACTGAAATTTTGCAATGATTAAATGGATGTAAACAATTACTTCTAGGATGGCATCTTCAAACATTTAAGCAGTATTACAGTGAAGAAGCCCTTATTTGCAAGGATTTTAGAATTTTTATTCAATATTTTTATTTTGTAACTTTCAATTGGGAATTTTTTCCTGCGGACTGGGAAAATAATATACTATTTTCAGTAGGGACTATGACCCAATACCAGTTTTAAAATAAGCCAAAAAAAATCCCTGTAAATTCTTAAACATAAATGTTCCTGGCCAAGATTCTTGTCCTTGACAAATTATCGAATTCACTCAGTTATGGGCTCTAAATTGTTAAAAAATTGTAAACAAAGTTCTATAACTTGACAAAGTTATGACCTTTTGTTATTGTGAAAAATGGAAGTTGGCATGTTATTTTGTAGCTCAGCTGCTTGAAATTTTGTCATTTAATTGAAAGTGATTCATAAGCCAAAGTCTGTATGTGTAAAAGTTTTGATGCAAGTGGTTTCCACTTTGAATTCCACTTTCAAAAACTAAACCTGTCAGTTTTGTAATAAAGCTTCTTTTGTCCGAGTTAAATCAAATCCATATATATATTGCATGGCTAATTATTGCAAAATTCACTAATTTGACCTTTATTGTCATGGTCAAATTAAGGTTAAGGAACTTAAGGTCATTTAAATCTTCTTTAATGTCTTCCCACAAGTACGAAGACAATCCACCCATTAATTACAAGTTTTAGCCAACTATAGCTTAAAACTGTAAAATTACAAATATTTTACCTTCAACCATTCAATGTCAAGATAATTGATGAGTCAAAAGTCAAACTGAGTTTAATCAACTTTAAGACATTGTGCTCAAGCATGAAGAAAATCTGTTCATAAATATTGTAATTTACTCAAAAGACCAAGCAAAATTCATAAATTTGACCTTCAAGGTCAAGGCCATTGATGACTGAAGATGTAATCAATTTTGACTACTTGTAGGACAAACTTGGCAAAGCTTGTTTTCCAATGGAAGCGAGAGGCCTCATACAGTATGAAATAGCATCATATAGTATTCATTTATTTGTGCCATTGGAGATGGTGTACAGATAAAAGTAACACATTGTAAATACAGATTAAACGACATCAGTAAAAAGTTAACATTCAGGATCAAATACAGTTATTAGTTCACAATCAAGTGCAGTTAGTATTTTGGCATTTTGCTTTTTTTCTGACTCAGAAATTCACTTGTCTGCAGACTACTGCTACGTGAAAATCTACTTGTCCCCTGGCAAAAAGTCCCTAGTCGGGCATAGTAATTCCGCACCTCTGTTTATATTAATGTTGTGAGTAAAGTACAAAAAAAACAACAAAAAATTACAGATCCTTACTACATTTTTTTGTTGCATTTACAATTGTTTATATGATTCAGTTTTAATGAATTTACTAACTGTCAATCTGTTTTTCTTTGCAACTGCTATTCAAAGAACATTGCCTCTGACTTTAAAGTGAAAAAGCATGGTGAAGTAAATTTAGCTTTGATGTTCAAACTCGGCGAAGTTAAAAAACTTTAGGCGACTTAGTCGCCCAAATCACCCAGTTGCTACAGCCCTGGACTGTCAAGGAAATAATAAAAAAGAATTTTTTTGATATGACATGCCTCAGGGGCGGATACAGAACATGGTTTCCTGGGTGGGCTGACATTTGGGTGGAAGATTTCGACAAAAATAATGCAACAGGCGAAAATTGTGCATGTTTGAAGATAGGGCCAATATTTTGTTCATGTGACAAAAATTGTAATTTATGTGTTTTATAGCTCATCTTATGAGTAGCAATGTACTTTCGCTTATAAATGTGTAAACTAATATTTCCGCAAATATTTAGATGATATGGAATTAAGAAAAATATATGTAATTGGGGCGGCCTGGGAGGGGTGCCCCCACCCATAGACTGAGAAAATTTTGAAATGATGTTATTTCCTTGACTTTCTAGTGCTGTTTATGATACCTTTTGGATGGTTTTACAGGTTTGTGTTTGCAGGGTATTTCAAATAGAATTCCCCTGGTATTTAGTATTAAACATTTACAAAATAACAGTACACTAACCAATGTTTGCGCGACTTTTGATAAAAATAATTTTTAAACACTTGATCAATGTACTCCTCTGAATAATAGACGATTTTCCAAAGTAAAGTGATATTAAAGTACTGCCTTTCAATTGTAAAAAAAAATGATTTCAAACACATATATTCAATAAAAAAATTTTCCATTTATGAATCCATTTTAGATACTAAGAGGGGTCAGTACAATTTAAATTTTATTTAAAAAATATAACTGCAATAAAAAAGTTATTAAAAGCAAATGACCAATCAGTTAATCTGAATAAAAATCTTAGTATAAATGGTTGTTATTATTATGATTTAAAACGCAATTCATTTAGTATAATCTTCATAAAACTTGTCATGTTTTTAATTTACAAATAATAATTTTCAATTGTTTAATAATAGCTAGGGCTTTCAAAAAGAAAATTGAAAAACAAAGATAGTAAAATATGGTGTACAAGGTAACACATCTACAGTGTATTTGCCACTACCTGTGACTATTCATATTATTACATTATGTACCTTGAGTCGAAGCATGTATATAACTAAACCAATATCCAATATATTAGCTATTTTAACCCATACTCGAATGTCATTTTGAACAGCCATGTCTTTAATAGATAAAACTAGATCTCTGCCAAGCCTCCCATAGGCAGGAGCCATCTAACAGCTGGATGACAGCAATTAATGTTTTGCTAAGGGGGTACACTTCAGCCAATAAAGTTTGAAACTGACAAAAATATTTTCCAGCCCAGCTGGTAAACGTATCTTTGGGCCAAGCTGGGGGGCTGCAGCCCTGAAGCCCGGGCCTGAATCCGCCACTGTGCCTATTCATAATCATTGGCTTTGCCCAGTATAAAATTATTAATATGGGGGAAATTAAAGGCCGAGGCTGCAAAGCGGGCCCAGGCTTTGGCTTGCCCAGCTCAAGACTACATGTGTATATTTGAAGCAAAATCACATATAAACATGTGTATGCAATTAAATATATGGAAGTGGCTAGCCGTACGGCTAGCAAAAAGTTCTAGCCGTACGTGAGTCACGTACGACTAGCAAGGACTCACTGTATTGGCTAGCCGTACGGCATTTTCAAAATTATATGGAGGTCGAAAATGCATGTTATTTTATGACTAAGCGAGGATTTTAACCAAGAAACAGCAATTGTCTTCGTATGTTTACTTTTAAGAGATTAATCGCCTTAATTGTTGGCTACAGTAAAAAAAGTATGAATATCGATCTTTGTCATCTCAAGACGTCGAGAAAAAATAGCAGTTTGGTCGCAGTTAAATAACACCAATTGAAATAGTTTACAAAATTTTGATAATAGTCCTTTTTTGTTTCATTAAGTTTAATTTTCGACACCTTTAAAATGAAACAAAAAACGAAAAAGTGTGTCCATCATTAAGGAAAGTTTGCATGTTCCGTGAAACGCATTTTAAAATTCTAGTGTCAGTCTCTTGGTAGGCTTTAATTAAGGCTAAATAATTGATTGTGCTTTTATGTTCGATATTTACCTACTGTATTTGAAAATTATACAATTAGTTTAACTTTTCACCATTTTTTTCAATGTTCTTTTTATTTATCCCACTCCGATCATTATTTATTCGATCCATGTGCTTAATTAACAAAAATTCATCTTTCATACAAATAAAACAACAAATCATAATCATGAGGCACAAAATAACATATGCATGTTCGACTTCCATATAATTTTGAAAAGTGCCGTACGGCTAGACAATACAGTGAGTCCTGGCTAGTCGTACGTGACTCATGTAAGGCTAGAACTTTTGGCTAGTCATACGGGCCCGTACGGCTAGCCACTTCCTAAATATATATAGAATTCTATACATTAAAATGAAATTTCCAGTGTCAGTTCTAGTTGGTCACAGCCAGTTTTAATGTTAGCGAGGTACTCCGATAACAGATAATTGCAACTTTTTGGGTGGCCAAGTGAAAACAGAAGCAATGCATGAAATAGTTCTACTTCTATGTGGTGGTGTGATAGCTCAGTTGGTTGCCCGCTGATTATCACTTCTGAGGTGCAATCCGGTCAACTCGTCCCCTGGTCAACTCGTCCTCTGGTCAACTCGTCACCTTTTTGGTCAACTCGTCCCCTACTTTTGGTCAACTCGTCCTCAAAGAGTCAACTCGTCCCTAATACGGTCAACTCGTCCCCTACTTTCGACCTATTTCTCACTATTGTGTTGTAAATCAATGTCTTTAAATAGTTCTTTTATGTAAAATAAACAATGAATTTGATTGATATCGAAATATTAATAAAATAACGTCTTTTTTACGTTAAATTTTAATGATCTTCATCTAAGCGCACGTGCATAGATTTGATGTAAAACTACAAAGACAGGTACGTTTGCAAACATTCAATTAATGTTTAATTAATCGGAGTTTTAATGATAATTAAAACTAAAATTAGGTCCAACTCTTTAAATTTTTACCGCCTCCCTGAATGGATTAAAGACTGACGACAAATTAACAGAAATTAGAAGTGCTTAAGACTTTATGTCGGTGCGTATTGATCTCATTATAGAAGGATCGTGTCAATTAAAAACATGATAATTGTTTGTTGTGAAATTGTCAATATAAAAGCTGCCCTGATAAATATAAGAATTATTCAGGGGCCTCCGTGGCCGAGTGGTTTAAGTCGCTGACTTGAGATCACAGGTCCCTCACCACTGTAGGTTCGATCCTCACTCAAAGAATTTTTATTTGTTATTATTAGGTAGCGGTAAGGAACTCTGAATTGGTTAGTGAAGGAAGACTTCGCCGCTACCAACGGAAAAAATACACCTTTCTCCAGGGCCAGACGCACCAGCTGTGGGACAGGAATGGGGAGTTGTCATCAACAGGATTTCTTAGAGAATTCAGGAACTTATATAAGCCTCAAGAGTCGTAAGATGTCAAAAAGAACAAAAAAGACAATGAAATATGTGCATGAAAAAAAAACAATGAAAGTGAATATATATGACATAATATTGACAAAAAAAACATACTATAATATTATGATATTTTATCATTGCATATGAAACATGTTTTATACATTAAATGTTATTGCTGTTGATCGTCTTCGTGTTGTTTCTTTTCTGTATGTAATTTAATCAGAATTATGCATATATATAGTACTTATTATTAGATAATATATCTACTCCAAATATTCGCATACAAAAAGCGTCAAAATATGTCCAATTCAGTAATTTTATAATATGTTATTTTAAAAGTCTATAGTAATTTATGAAATATATGAAAAACAAATAATAATTAATATAGGGGACGAGTAGGGGACGAGTTGACCAGGGGACGAGTTGTCCAAGGGACGAGTTGACCAAAAAGGTGACGAGTTGACCAGAGGACGAGTTGACTAGGGGACGAGTTGACTCTGAATCTCTGAGGTCCCGGGTTTGATCCTGGGTTATTATAAACTTTGGGATTTTTCAGAGACACTTTCAGTGTTTCCCACCTACCTAGAGGTGTACTGGTAAGAAATCTGGGTAATCCTTGCATGTATCAGTGCTATACACTGGGCATAATTTTAAAAGAACCAAGGGGTCTAGAGCTAGGGACTGGTTCCCTGATTCTCTAGTATCTCATATCTGTCTCTTAAAAATGTTTACAATGTATACCTGCTTAGAGTGATCGTAATCGATTTTAAAGCAGTATGATGTAGACCTATATATAAAAAGGCATACCGTTGGGACAACTACAGGAGTTGAGTTCAACGCTATCGTATTGGAAACGGAGTTAGATTTGTCTATTGGTTTGAGATGTGAAAATAGCTCTGCAGCAGCATTTTCACCTTCTGGTGTTTCACTTTTATCACTACTGTCACTGTCATATGAAAGAATACCTTCCATTATCTTTAAAATAAGAAAAAAATGTTTTAAATTCGTTTTCTATCCAATCAATGTCACTAAAGGCTTTCAAAATTAAAATTTATGTCCCGATAGGTTGACAAAAAACGAAAAGATTGATTCATCGTTGAAAATACCGAAAAGTTGCGATTGTGTTTTGAAACACTTTTGTGATACAGCTAGTCTATACGGTGAATATAGAATTAAGCTGACATTTTATGACTTTTTCATTGAGGTTGAATGCAGAAAGCCATAGATATAATTTAAATAAATTTACTATTATATTGGCAATTACATCTGTATGACGATGTCAGGTCAACTAGTTTCGTGGATAAATCGTCTCTCTTAGACACCCATTAAATTGACCAGGCATTCGGACCCCTTATTCTATCATGTACATGAGGACGTTAGAAAAACAGTGACAGTTTTTTCAAGTTTAATCAGAGATGTAGATAACAAGAGATACTTAAAGCAGCTCCTATATACCCCCCCCCCCCCCACACACACACACACTGAAATATCACTCATGCCCATCAAAAGAGTGAAAAATTAGGCATTTTGTAGCAAATAAAACTTAATGGATGTACATTTGATCCTTTTATATTATACACCATTTGAAAGTTAAATCTTTTATCTATTGCTGTGTGTTAAAATATTGGTAACCCCCCTAGCAAATTCACTTAGAAAAACATAGCAGAACATACCCACTGAGCCAGTTTTTTCATCATATGAATTGTTTTGTTACAACAAAATTTAATGAGTAGTTCTCTTTCAACATTGATATGTCATTTATTTAAATGGGAACTGTAAATGTTTTTACCTGCAGCCATAGACAAATGTATAAGCTTTCAGAAAATGTATTATTTTACTGATTTTGATATCTGGTTAATAAGTTTTACTTGCTACAAGTTTTAAGTTTAGCAAGCGTGTGTGATATTTTAACTGGCTAGGAAGTTGCCTATCTCTATATTATCTATGTCTCTGGTTTAATTGAAATAATAGAGATATTGAAATATAAGCGGAATCATATTAAGTTGTATATTTGTTATTCATAATTTCATAATCATCATATTAAATATATTTCATATACGACACAGAGACTCATGCATGCTTATACCAATGACATGTGTGCGAAATTTCAGATCATTCTGTTTTCCTAAATAATTATTCTAATTGTGAAAAATGATCCAAAATTAAAAAGCGTTGCCACGCTTTTCACTCATATCGGGCTAAGAATAAAATAAAAATACGATTTTCAATTTATTTCTTTTACATTTCTAAATTAGCTTTTTCATCTGTTCAAGTGCCGCAGCTGATTTATGTAAGAAATTGAAATTTCATGCTTATAGGCTTTTGACCTTAGCTGAGTTTCTTTAAAGTAAAAAAAAGTTCTAACTCTAGATTACATGGAAGAATATTTCATACCATAGGTCACTGTTCATTCTTTCAAGACGAAGCTTTTAGTAACAATGGTTTATTAGCAATCCCAAAGGTCAAAGGTTTTGGTTCCAAGCTCTTTATTCTGCTTTGAGGGTTGTTCGTTGTGAAAAAAGTTAGCTTACCTTCTTTCAAGATATCTGTTAAGAAGTACCACATGAACATTTAAGAAAAATACATTTTTATATGAGTTCTTAAACTTACATCAGGTTGTTTCGGTCTAGGAATGGTTTAACTTATAACATCTGTCATTTAGTGATTTACGTTATTTATCCAATATGCAATGATGCATTTCTTTTAGTCTAAGTAATAGTAATTTTAAATTCTCATTTCCTCATTTTATATTTACGTCTTGGTTTCCAGCCAAAGGATTCGGTAATAGGTTGCAGTTTGTGTGTCTGATATCATGATAATTTGTTTTTATTGTAGTTTATCTTAAAGTAAAATGTCTAATGCTTATTAATTTTATCAATTACTTCCGAGTATATTGATTCCCATGCTATAATTGTATTCAAACTTTTAAAATAATTGAAATCTAACTGCAATAATATTTGAATGACAGTATATATTTGCACTGGAAAAAGCTCTCTTTTCGTCATGCCACCAACACAGGGGACCACAATGGAAATAATAATCTTTCTTTTTTCTGGCCAAAGACCGGTCTGTTTTCAGTTTGACTTTCTGTAAAATTTACAGGGAAGAACTGAATATAAGAGGAGTTTTCATAGATCATTTTAAAATTACGAAATGAAATCTTGTAATCTCATTGGCCATTCTAAAATAAAATGTAAAGGATACTTCTTGTCATTCTAAAATAGTTCTTAACAGAAATGTAAACCATTAAAATGAGATGTAAAGAATAGTTGATAGTTCTAAACTAAAATGTACAGAACAGTTCTTTAACTTTCTAGCTGAATTGTTCAGATATTCACGTTCTGTTTCACAAGACTTCTTGCATTTAGATGTCATTACATTTTCTAGTGAATAGTTTGTATTCTCAATAATTGGTGTTAGTAATTGTTAGTTCACTTATCGAAACACAACAGCTAGGTTTGTTTAGAAACACATACATCTTAAGGTGTTCCATTTTTCAAGATAAATAACCCTACAAGAAATTATTACGTCATTGTTATGCAGGCTATGCTAACATTGCTATATGACTTTGCATGTAAAACTTAGAATTAACATATGCAAGTTAACCAGTTTTACTTCGGCCGCATATTTTAAAGATACTCCTGGTTTGTGCTGTCCTTGGTGTTGGTGTGCATGTCATGGCTTATTTATTCTCTTATAATACTGCACGTTTGTAACGTCATTTTTCATTGGATAATCGTGACGTTTATATAGTTTTATATACACGGCTGCTGTCGATTCATGAAGAAATCTTACTTTTTTTTCTCTAAAAATGATGCTTGCTGTATTATAAATTCGTTATAAAGATTGTTGACTTATATGACCGTATATAAACGGCTGTTTGCAATATAACCCTCGCCTAACGGCTCGGGTTATATTTACAAATAGCCGTTTATATAGGGCCATATAACCTGTCAACGATCTTTATAACTAATAATATATGTTAAATATTTGTATCGTACATGTTTTAAATGTCCATGTACATTAATTCCATACAGAAATGAATTTGTGAATCTAGGCAAATATTGCCATTTTTTCTGTTTGTGCTTGTTCCTGTCTGCTAGTTTTCCTTAACTGAACTGCTTATATCAGAAAATCTGAGGTGTATTTAATGTGGGGTCTCCCTAATTACCGACAAGAACCGTCAGGAACCGACAAGAAACCGACAAGAGCCTATATATTACAAATAAACAAGTACAGATGTTGTGTTTTTATGATTGTTAAACATGCAGGGCATATATATTTTACATATTTGATAAGGTTTTTCTTGTATTTTTATAGAAAATTAAATGTATGCGTACCGACAAGAAAAATTCGAGTGTAACGCGTACTGTTACTGTTACGTTGACACCGACAAGAAAGATTGGTTATTTTCAATATAATATAAATAATATAATCAGTTGCAAAAGTTGTGGTCAGAATATCTTATAAACATGTTTCAACCTTATTTGTAGTCATAAAATAGTTTTTCATGACATTGCATGAATGTATATGCAACCGACAAGAAAAAACCAGGGATCATGCTTAATGAACATTTACCGACAAGAAATTGAGAACGGGCTGTAGTGTAGAAAGAACATGTATATAGTCTTTTTTTTGTAATTAAATAACTTTTAAGACTTTAAACTTTCATATTTTAATGCATATAAGAAAAAAATATCTGTGCTTATTCCTTTTAGTTTTAAAATATATTTAACAAATCGATTACCCGACAAGAAAAAAACAGGGATCATTCGTAATGAAGATTTACCGACAAGAAATTGAGAACGA
Source organism: Ruditapes philippinarum (assembly GCF_026571515.1). Lineage (NCBI taxonomy): Eukaryota > Metazoa > Mollusca > Bivalvia > Venerida > Veneridae > Ruditapes > Ruditapes philippinarum. Next base: position 41,616 of record NW_026858538.1, read on the forward strand.
GCTGTAGTGTAGATGTAGAACATGTATATAATCTTTTTTTTGTAATTAAATAACTTTTAAGACTTTAAACTTTCATATTTAATGCATATAAGAAAAAAATATTTGTGTTTATTCCATTTAGTTTTAAAATATATTTAACAAATCGATTACCGACAAGAAAAAACCAGGGATCATGCGTAATGAAGATTTACCGACAAGACATTGAGAACGAGCTGTAGTGTCGATGTAGAACATGTTTATAATCTTTTTTGTAATTAAATAACTTTAAACTTTCATATTTTAATGCATATAAGAAAAAAATATTTGTGTTTATTCCAAAGTACAAAGATGTGATGTTATGCATTATACGCTTGTATTTGTTTAATGAAAAAAACATTGAAACCTATTTCGACCCCTCCACAGGTCTCATCAGGTTGTGGTTCATTTCTCCACCAGAAGTAAAGAAATAAACAGACATCCCCACTATAGGTTTTAATATTTTATTATCATAAAACTTACGGGCAGTTACGCCACGCCAGAGGTTGCTGAAATTTTTAACATTTTTTTTTAAAATTTAAAATTATTTACATAAGTTACAGCACTGCTTTGAACTTACGGGCTTTCAGGTACTGTACACAAACACAACACTGCATTAAACTTACGGGCAATTTTTTCTTTCGTTGCTACTTTTTATATACAATGTTTTCATTTGTCACAATTAAAACTGCGAGTTTGCTTTTTGTATTTTATTGATAGGCATAACATAAAATAATAGGGATCGCGGTTTTTTATTTTCTCTATTTTATCGCCGCAGCCTTTCTTTAGGTATACATACTTTCTCTATTCTATAGTTTTTTTTATTCTTTCATTAAATTTAGACATAATCAGTGAGAGAATTTCATAGATGTCAATAAATTTCCGTGATTAAAATAGTTTTACCAAGGTAAATACAAAACAATTTATTGCTTTACCTTTTCAGTGTAAGTTCTGATTTTGTAAAGGGAGATGATTTAAATATTTGCTAATTTATTTCTCGGAGCGTCTTGTTTAGTTGTCGAGAAGCCAAAAACTTGATCCCTTGGGATCTAAATATCCTATTTCTTTCATTTCAGTAACCAATTTGAGCTATATTTGCGTATGATGGTATTTTCGGCTCAAACTTCACTTTTTAAAATATTATCTGCTGTTCAATCATTCAAAGAATGCATAAATATATAATTAACATAATTTTTCAACCAGATAAAATTAATGCAATATTTTAAAAAAAAAAATCTTATTTTCGTAGCCGCGATCATATTTTCGCGAAAATAGCTTATCCATCTATACCAGTAACCAAGTAAACCAGCCAAAGACTACTAGTCGAGTTACACTGGGTAAACAACCACGGATTACACGGGTAGGTATACCGAATGCGCTCAATAATTATCCGAAGACTGACGGAAAGGACCGAGTAGTTGCGATTTGATTGCTAGCCAATAGCAACTTGGCGGAACGTACCCAACACCGGGCCTGTCTAAAACGCGGACGCCTTAAGCGGACAATATAAACATATAGGGAAAACGCTGACAATAAAGACAAAGAGGAAATAGATATATAGTGTAGACTAATTGGTGATGATTTTGGGCATTGATGAAGTTTTTAAAAATGACGTGTAATTGGATTTATACTTTAATATATAAAAAAATATAATAAATTAGCAAATTGGGAGAAATATTAAAGTAATTTATGATTGTATGCCTTTATGTGCAGTAGGCGGACAAAATGTTTGTTCGCAAAATAAAAAAAGCCTTGATTTTTCAAAATCAAAAGTTTGTAAGAGTAATTTTTAATCATAAATTATTGATATAAATAAGTAATGACGGGCTGTTGTTTTTTATTGATACAATATGAGCAGAAGCGTGCTGCAAATTAACGGTAATTATATAAGTGTGAACAACACGCTACTGATTAATCGTGTCGGCACTTAGCTAGAGATAACATGATACGCATTTTGCGGACAATATAGATATATAGGGAAAACGCTGACGATATAGATATAGAAGAAAAAAGCGGACGATATAGAAATTTAGAGTAGACGTATACTCTTGTGACGGACACGTGTTGCAAATTAACGACAATTAAGTGTCAACAACATGCTACCTGATTGAACATGCTCGCTCTTTGCCCTATTTTTGCGGACAATATAAATAAATAGAGAAAAAGCGGACGATATAGATATAGAGGAAAAAAGCGGGCGCTATAGATATAGTGTAGAATGATGTGTGAGATAAAATTATAATAAAATAGATAATGATAATGTATAGTAATATTGTGAAGTAATAAAAACGAAGATAAAGAATGAACATCATTGCAATTTTATTTAAGCAATATAACACATTCGGTACATGAATTTATTTTACACATACAAATAATAATATCAATGTAACAACTCTATATATGTATATAGCTATAAAGAATATAACAATCACATATTTTAACAAAATCCCTTACTTAAGACAACAATATTAAATAGACAATGTATTAAACGTTTATAGGAAAAACGATGGCAATATATATACAAAGCGGAAAAAATGCTGTCCAAAAATATATTACATTTAATTTATAATAAGTATTGTTTTAAAATTATAACTATAATTAAATTAATATTTTTTTTAATTAAAAATTATATAATCAAAAATTGTATTTTTTCAGACTGCAAATAACATTGATCTTAAAGTGAATTTTATTAAATGTAAAATATATTATAAAAAAGTTCGTTTTTCCTTTAAGAACATAAACCACAATCAAAGTCATTATCAATGGACGACACATCAATGGGGGCATTAATACAATTTTTATGGAACCATTTATTACATTTATCACATAAAACCATATCATCAAGGCATTCAGGTAAATTACATAGACAATAATTATAAATAATAATAATTGTATCACTATAGTGTTTCCTTTTACTTAAAGTTTTCTTAGTTAATGGAAATTCCGTCATTTCTTTTCGTTCAAAACAATTTAACAAATGTTCACGGATTTTATTGGAATCGTATATAAGATCTGTGCAAAGACGTTTACGTAAACAAAAAGAAGTAATAAAAGCAATTGCATACAATCCACAATCTACACTATTATTTTGTTTGATAACATTTGGTACATTAACTGCTATTGATGATTTATTTGATCCATAAAGCTGGGATAATTGAATTTTCAAGCCGTTTGGTATTATTCTGTCATTTGGTCTATCATTGCCTAAACTGTCCATTAAATGAATTTTATTATCTATATTAAACGATGCTACCCAGTGGTCATGATGATTGTGGTGTATTTGGCAGGCCGGTGACTGTGCAGGTTCGAGTGGAAATTTACAACACCATCTTTTTTCTAGTTCATTAAAAGCGGGCACTTTCTCGGTTAGCTGCAACCCACCTATTTCGCCCATAGTTTGTTGTCGCAACATTATATTTACAGCCTCCATATGGTTTGAATTAAGTTTCTTATTATTTTTTAAGTCAATTATGTCATTTTCCGTGAGGCCCAATCTCTGTCCCAGTATTCAATATGCTGTTCTATTTGATTCGGTGCTATTGTCTCTTATTTCATAATTGTTAATTTCACTTTCTTCTTTGATTACAGATAAATCGTTTTCCAACTTTGGTAATTTATAGCTCAGTTCATCGGTACACTCTATTTTACGTTTATTTAATTTTTTGCCTGTTGGTGTGTTGTCTAATTTTGGAGTTGAAATATCAAATTTTAAGTTTTTTCGTATTGCACTGTTTTTTGGTGTCATAATTTTGCTTTTTGGAGTCGCATTTACTTTTTCACAAGTGTTTTTTTAGAAACAGAGTCTGGCGCGGGATTAATTTCAATGTCGGCATCATTGTCTCCAAATCTTCCTTTTTTTGTACCACACTTTTTGGAATGTTTTGGTCTACAGTTTTTTGCGTAATTGTGTTAAGTTAAACACTTTTTTATCGTCCGGAATAGGCATTCCGATTGCTATCATTGCAGCAAGAATATGATAACATCTTGAAGTTGCTGGACATGAACACGACTCCTTAGGAAAAAGTGTCACTGAATATTTATTATCTTTGTTGCCTCGAACCATAAACGCTCCCATTTCAGGAACAAGAACTATCCCTTAATTATATACATGCACGGATTTATATTACAAGGATCGGACACTTTCGTTTAGCTTAAAGTCCCGTCGCGCGCATGCGCGGAATCGGGTAAAGGTGGACAGAATGAGATGGCGGAACGCGCGGAGTACGAAATATGACAGATTTTCACCGAAGTATGTGGTGTTATTGCAGCTTTGTGAAAAATTATACACATATGAATGTATTGATGCAGTATTATTTTGTGTCGCTAAAGTATTAATATATGAAAATATGCTGATAGAACGCTGCAACGCTTAGTTAAAAAGTACCTAATTAAAAAAAATATTCGCCTATTGTTTAGGCATACTCTCTACACTTCGCCGCCCTTTTACTTCAAGCACGAATTATTACCGCGATTCAGAATAAGATAATTATTTTTTACATGGTTTAATGATGGCATTGCAAAAAAATGTTTCTTGATTGCTAAAAAACTTTTAAAGAAATTCATGTTTGAAATGTGTCTTTATTTCTGTGAATTATTTCCAAATGATTTGTACATTTTTTATTTGATTACCTGTATATTAGTATAAATATAGTTAATATTCTACTAATAAGTGTATTAAATATATTTTCAGACCATTCTAGACAAGCATTTCTATAGATGAATTCATTAGATTGGCAAGGAAGAAACTTTTATTGGCATAGAGAACAGCTGTTTTATAATATTATTTTTTATTTTGAAACATAATTTTTTCATGGTTATCCTTAACAATTCACGTCATATGATTTATTTATCACATGTTTATTTTCATTATTTTTCAGAGAAAGGACTATACAAATTTAGTTGTATATTTTCAATTTCATTTATAAATGTTAATAAAGAAAATATATTTACATTGTATTTATATATATCCTCTTCAGAATCATTTTCTTAACACATATATGCCATGGACTGTAGTCAAAGACCGCGCATATACAAAATCTACATTCAAATTCTTATTGTTTTTGAAGATTGAGTGTTGCAATTATCACATGTAACCTGGTAATGAAAGTTTGGAAATAAAGTTTTTTTAATTATCACTTATATCCTCCTTCAAAAGTAATTAAACTTGAAAGAAATTTAAGCGATGTGTAAAAAATAATCAACAGTTACTTTTATTTCGCAAAATACTGACTCAAACTGTAAAGATTTTTATTGTTTTTCTAGCGTTACATTAAAAAGTATCATAAATATCTTTCTACAGGCATTCAAATAAAAAGAATAATTAAAATATACGGATTAAAATATACGAGTGACATTAAAGAGGCCGGAATCGAGACAGCCACACGAGAGAACTTTACTGTTACGATGATTGTCTACTTCACTGCACCGACATTTGAAAACAGATTTACAAAAAATAATAATGATATAAATGATGAATGAAATTTAAATATTCTATGTATATGGCAATATTGACAATCTCGGCAATATTTTGTACTAGAAAATGAATTAATTTTCTTCACGTGTAAAGGCCGCAATACATTACCCGTAAAACAATTGTGCGTTAATAAATTTGACTACATAACCCAATAAATCTTAAATATTGCATCTTTGATCATCTGTGAATAACTTACATCGGCTTCTTTTTTATTTTGAAACTGAAAGTATTATGGTTCCGTAATAATAAATTTCAAATACCTGCTTTTTACATAAAAAATGTAAATTTACCGCGGATTTCGTCAAGTTAATTTAGTCATTTAGTGATTTACGTTATTTATCCAATATGCAATGATGCATTTCTTTTAGTCTAAGTAATAGTAATTTTAAATTCTCATTTCCTCATTTTATATTTACGTCTTGGTTTCCAGCCAAAGGACTCGGTAATAGGTTGCAGTTTGTGAGTCTGATATCATGATAATTTGTTTTTATTGTAGTTTATCTTAAAGTAAAATGTCTAATGCTTATTAATTTTATCAATTACTTCCGAGTATATTGATTACCATGCATGTAATATAAATCCGTGATACATGGTAGAAGTCAGATATTTTTTTATTCATTACAGTTTTCTATTCTCCCGTTCTATACATTTATTTCGTCAGCGTTTTCCTTCTATATCTATATCGTCCGCTTTTTCACTATATGTCTATATTGTCCGCATTTTCTGTAGCCACTTTATTAATTGTACAAGGGTGAGATGTATGATTAATTGAAATATACAAGTGTCGGTGCGTGATTAAGTCAAATACACAGGTGACACGTGGATACTTTAATTAGTTGATTGGTATATATATCAGAAAGTTTCTTTTATTAACTTAATGGATAAAATATAAATAAAACATAAAAATATTATGAATTAAAGAAAGTTAATTGATAAAAAATTAATTATATACATGGTAGAAGTCAGATGTTTTTTTATTCATAACAGTTTTCTATTCTCCCGTTCTATACATTTATTTCGTCAGCGTTTTCCTTCTATATCTATATCGTCCGCTTTTTCACTATATGTCTATATTGTCCGCATTTTCTGTAGCCACGGTGAGATGTATGATTAATTGAAATATACAAGTGTCGGTGCGTGATTAAGTCAAATACACAGGTGACACGTGGATACTTTAATTAGTTGATTGGTATTTATATCAGAAAGTTTCTTTTATTTACTTAATGGATAAAATATAAATAGAACTAAAAAATATTATGAATTAAAGAAAGTTAATTGATAAAAAATTAATTATATACATGGTAGAAGCCAGATGTTTTTTTTATTCATAACAGTTTTCTATTCTCCCGTTCTATACATTTATTTCGTCAGCGTTTTCCTTCTATATCTATATAGGTATGCGCATGCGTAAGAAATGGTGGTCAAATTTTGTCTAGCTAAGAAAAATGGATATTTATTTCAAGTTTATAAGTTTATAAGTGACTAAAGTGGATATTTTGGATCTATTAGTGTTGAAGTGGGTCATATAAATTAACTTTGATGACAAGAAAACGCAAAAAGTCGAAAACATCGCCTGGAGAAGAAAAACTAAATACTTCTAACAAACGGCGCGAAAATAAACAAAGGCAAACAAAGGACAACATGGATAACGATAAAGGTCAGAAATTATGCTCAGATAGCTCAAAAAGTGAGATAAATTCTCCGCACACCTCACAGTATGGTAATACAGGTGTGGGGTATATGAATTCACCAAGCATGAACATAGCAGCTGGCCCATATCAGACCTGGGGATTGATAAATCCGGGACTGACCCAAACACCACAGACACCGTCCAGCCCTTTGGGGGCAATAAGTAGTGATATAGTTTCAGTTCTCTTGCAAAGATTAGACAGCATGGACAGTAAATTAGCCAAATTAGAAACTATACAAACAAGTGTGAACTCACTGAATTTACGCATTCAAAACATGGATAAAAAAATAAACGATCTCGAAAGAAAAGTTCTCGATATTGAGAGAAGTCGAGAATTCGACAGCCAAACATTTTCAGAAATAAATAAACAACAGATTTTCAGATTTCAGATTTTATTTTCAATATATGCAAAAGTCCCACAATAGCGGGAAACATAAGCAAATTGTGACATACATAAATGCATACATACAAACATAGAATCACATAACATAATGTAGTAGAAAACGGATATTGAGATTTCCAATAACAGAGCCTAACACATTCATATTTATTTAAACCATACAATTCAGCTGGGTATATATATGTAAGTGAAAAGAGTAATTATTACAAAATTCAATCATCAAAGACACACAAAAAGAAAAAAGGTCATAAGTTATCTTTCGCATATAGTAATTTAAGACATGATTTAAAATTGTATAGTAAAACACATCAAGTTCTAATAAAATGTTGCATTATTTTCATACAAAAAATACTAAGATTCTTTAGTTTATTTGTATTTTCCGATGTGACCAGGCTTTCATTGAACGCCGCCTTTCCTTGTTGATCTTGTTTATCATATTTTACAAATTTAAACATACTTGGCCTATTTATGTAAAAATTATCTATGTATATTTTTCTATAATTTTCAAATTCTGGACATACAAAAAGATAATGAAATTCATCGCCAATATCGTTACATGTATTACATTTACGGTCTTGAATAGGTATATTCTGCCATCGTCCTATTTCAATTGGAAGGCGATGATTTCTTGTCAAAAATAGTAATAATTTATTAGCTAAATTGCTTGGTAGTTTATCTATGTAACAGCTTCTAGAAAAATCCTTTTTGATATATTTGTAAACGTTTGTATCAGAAGTGTTATTTAGTTCAGAACGCCAATTTTGCGAGTAAATATCTTTTAACTTTTGAAATGTTGTTTTTATCAACCACTTACTATTGCTAAAACTTTCTATGTACCAAATCCCAGAAAAACCAGTTTCACATAAATATTGTTTTACATTTTCTATCCACAGTGATTTAACTTTATTATCTATATGTAATTTACGTAAGAAAATATATACCTTTGAAGATAATTTTGTTGGTTCATCACTATTGATATTTTCAATAAGTCTTGCCCAAAATGTAATTACTCTGTGTTTGATGTGCACACTGAATGGTAGAGTACCTGTTTCACCATATATCATATAAGACAGGGTTGACTTTTTAAATTTAAATATATATTCGAGAAATTCAGCTGAATTTTCTCTAAAACATTAACATTTCCATATCCCCAAATTTCGCTTCCGTACAGTAAAATAAGCTTGATAGTTTTTTCAAATAATTTAATTTGTAGGTCAAATGGTAAAGTCAAAGTTTAAATTTCCCTCAGTAATGTAAATAGTGCCTAATTAGCTTGCTCAGCTATTTGTATTTTAGATTTATAAAACGAACCACTTTTATTGAAATATATCCCTAAATATTTATATTCATTTACAATTTCCAAGACATGTTGCCCAATTTTTAAAAACATTATTTATGTTTGGACGCCCTTTACTAAATATCATAACTTTGGTTTTATTTACATTAATATTTTATTTCCACGTTTCACAATATAATTTAAACTGATCTAAAGCCTTTTGAAGATCAATTTCATTTTCACTGAAGATCACGTGTATCGTCGGCATAAAGCAAAATAAAAAGTTTAAGATAGACATGTACGCCTTCAATAATTGTATCTCTTGAAACTCCGTTAATATCGTTGCTTTGTAAAAAAGTATTCCAAGTCATTCAAAAATATAGAAAATAAAAATGGCGATAAATTTTCCCCTTGTCGTACCCCAATTAAACAATCGAAAAAGGGGGTGCTTCCTTCATTTGTGCTTACTCGAGACTTAATATTTTCATACAAACTTTTTTATAACGTTAAAGCATTTTCCATTAATATTTTCTTGTCTTAATTTTTGCCATAGTCCTATTCTCCATACAGAGTCAAATGCTTGCTTAAAGTCTACAAAACAACAAAAAAGTTTTCGTCTGCTTGACTGGACAATATCGATTAAGGACTTTAGAATGAATATATTATCAACTGTCGAATGTTTCTTACGAAAACCAGCTTGTGTCTCATGTATAAGATTTGAGTCATTTGCAAATTTATTTAACCTATTATTTATTATGCTTGTAAAAAGTTTTCCGAGACAACTCAAAAGAGATATGGGACGATAATTTTCTGGTAATTTTGGATTTCCTTTGTTTTTGTATATGGGTTTTATAGTTCCTATTGTCCAGCTTTCTGGAATTACTCCTTTGTCAAAAACAATATTGAATAATTTTTTATATATACTTAACATTAAGTTAATTGAATTTTTTATTTGTTCATTAACAATTTCATCTACACCTGGTGATTTATTTGTTTTTAGATTTTTAACATTATCTAATATTTCCTTTTCTGTAATTGGGCCATTTATGTCCTCATTTTCAGTAAAAGAGTTTCTTATACCGTTATATTGATACTCTTCATTTGAGTTTACATCTTCATTCAATGTTTTAAAATACTCGTAAAAACTATCTAATGAAGCCATGTTTTCTTGTTTAGTGTTTTTTCCATTAATAGTTTGCCAGTATTGTTTTGGATCAGCGTGTTTTAACATACGTAATTTTTCAATTTTTCTCTCATTAAAATCATTATTCGCTTGGCGTAAAGTGTTTTTATACTGTTTACTAATTGACCTTAATAATTCTTTGAAATAGGGGGTTTTATATTTGTTGTAAGCTTTTCTAGTTTTGTGATATTTATCACGCATATTTTTACATGAATTGTCAAACCATGGGAAATAATTTTTTATATTAACATTTTTGTTTTGATTTTTCTGAGTTATCTCTCCAAATGACTGTTTAGAACAATTAGTAAACAGAGTGGAAATGTCAGAAACTATTTCATCTAAGTCGTTCTGTACAACTATGCTTTTTTCTAATACTTTATCAAGCATTAATTCAATTTCAGAGATTTTAGATAGATCAAGAACAGAAAGGTTTGGATACTTACATGAAAAAAATGGAAAAGTTCGAAAAAGATCATAAAGAAATGGAAAACGCATTAAAGGCAGAAATAATAGACCTTAAATCCCGCAGTATGCGCGACAATTTACTGTTTCATAAGCTACCGGAAGAGAAAGACGAAAACTGCGAGGAAAAAATAAAGCATTTCATCCAAGATAAATTGAAGATCGATAACGCCATTGATACGATACGGCTACAGAGGGCTCACCGGGTAGGTCCCTTTAAGGCGGGCAAGAGTCGACCGATAGTGGCCAAGTTCACGGAGTTTCACGATCGTGAAAAAGTCCGACGAGCAGCGAAAGAACTGAAAGGATCAAACTTCGGGATTTCAGAGCAGTTCCCTAAGGAGATCGTGGAGCAGCGAAGGAAGCTTATACCTATCATGCTACAAGCTAGGAAGGATGGCAAAGAGGCTTACCTTAAAGTTGACAAGCTATATATAAACAATCAGCTATATCGCGGATCTACATAGGACTCTTGTGAGAATGTACTTAAGTGTCTTTCGTGGAACATAGAAGGACTAACCTATGAGAAAACAACATCACAAGAATTTTTGAATATTGTGTGTGAGTATGAAATAATATGTCTAAGTGAATCATGGACAAATAAGAACTCCAATATTGATATTCACGGTTACTCAAATCCTATTCATTCTTATCGAAAAATTCAACATAGGCGAGCAAAAAGATCGAGTGGTGGTTTAATTGTTTACATTAAGAACAATATCCGAAACGGTGTCACATTAATACAAAATACAATAGACTGTATTATCTGGCTAAAGTTAGATAAGTTTTTTTTCAATATTGAAGACGATTATTATATATGTTTTACTTATATTGCTCCGGAATCTTCGCCGCTGTAGGTATAAGGAGAAGTCATACTATAAGTTTGATGATAGATACAGGGAATTGTTTACACTCGATTTAACTAATAACATACAGTCTTTATTAAATATTTTAAATACAGAAATAAGCGGTGACGGAGATGTTGATACGCTTACTTCTATGTTTACGAACTTTCTGTGTACGCACGGTGACAAGTATTTTAAAAGATCATCTCACGAAACGTCAAATATCTGTTATCAAGTACGTAAAAAGAATGAAGAATGGTTTGATCATGTATGTCGGAGTAAATATGACACATATAAAAAAGCAGTTACGCAATTTAACCTAACGTTGTCTGGTGCGGATAGGGTTTCAATGTATAACGCAAAAATGGATTATATATACCAATGCCGAAAATCCAAAAATTCTTTTAATTATGAACGCGGCCGAAAAATGAACCAAATACGAAGAACATCTCCCAGGGAATTCTGAAAAATGTTTAAACAAAATGAAACCAGTAAATGTGAGGAAAATATATCTAATCAAGAGTTTAATGACTACTTTAGAAATCTTTTGGGGGGATGTTCTGTGTGATGATCAAGAATTTGCACGGAATTTGAAGGACTTTGATACCGATTTAAATCGACAATGTAATAATGAGTTGTTGGACTTGCCAATATCTGATGACGAAATTTTAAAAGCAATAAAGAAGTTAGGGTCAAATAAATCACCTTCAATTGATAATATTTTATATGAGTATTTTAAGGTAGCTGCCCCTCTTTTAGTTTATCCTCTGAATTTATTTTTTAATCAAATTTTAAATTCTGGCAAGTTCCCTCGTGCTTGGTCCACTGGAGTAATTATACCTATATATAAAAAAGGGAACCAGTCTGATCAAAATAACTACAGGGGCATCGCTATTACCAGTTGTTTTGCAAAACTATTTACTGTTTTACTTAATGAAAGATTAAAAACATGGGTAGAAATGAACAACGTTTTAACTGATGCCCAATTTGGCTTCAGGAATAAATATAGTACTGTAGATCCTGTTTTTTATTTTAAATGCATTAATTCAAAAGCAACTTCTGAACAAAAATAAACTGTACTGTTGTTTTGTAGATTATAAAAAAGCTTATGACTCTATCGAGAGAAGTAGGCTATGGTACAAATTTATAAAACTAGGAATAAATGGTAAATTCCTGTCGGTATTAAGATCAATGTACAGCGAAGTGAAACTTTGTATAAAACATTTAGGGAGCCTATCTGACTTTTTCAATAGTAATTTAGGTTTGTTCCAAGGAGAAATAACTTCGCCGATTTGCTTCTCTTTATTTTTAAATGATATAGAAATGCAATTACAGGAAAATATTGACGCTGGCATAAATATTGATCAAATTGCGATATATTTGCTCCTATTCGCTGATGACGCGGTAATTGTCTCTGAAACAAGTACTGGGTTACAGAAATCACTAGATAGTTTATACTCTTATTGTTGTAAATGGAACCTTACAGTTAACATAGAAAAAACTAAAGTTGTAGTGTTTAGGAAAGGGGGGAAGTTAAGAAGAAACGACAAATGGTATTATAATAATCATGAAATTGAAATAGTCAAGTCTTTTAATTACCTAGGGGTTGTATTCTCCAGTGGAGGGTCTTTTATGCAAGCAGCAAACACATTAGCCGGGAAAGGGTTGCGATCTCTACATTCTTTGTGGGCTATTGTTCGTAGTATGAAAGTTCCAATAAATATATTGTTTAATCTTTTTGACTCGTATGTACTTTCTGTTTTAAATTATGGCGCAGAGGTATGGGGTTATATAAATCCAGAGGTTGTAGAAAGAGTACATAAGAAATTTTGTAAATGGATACTAAATGTTAAGCAATCTACACATACTCTAGCTCTCTATAGTGAGTTAGGTAGATTTCCACTCTATATAGAAAGACATGTTAAAATGGTTAAATATTTTTTGATGATAAATACCGTCAAGTCTGAAAATTGCATACTTAAGGCGGTTTTACAAGATCAAATCAAAAGTCTAGAGCTAAACGAATCAATAAAAAATTGGGTCTCATATATACGCGATATCCTTCAGTCTTCTGGTCTAAGTGAAGTCTGGTTATATCCTGAATCTGTTAAAATAAATGTATTTGTTCCAGTCTTACGTTGTAGGCTTAGAGATATATACATAAGTAATTGGAGAACGGGGTTGCAGATGTCAAGTTCCTTAAATATTTTCCGGGAGATAAAAGATACGTTTGAGCAGTCAAATTATATTAGACTATTAGAAAATACAAAATTTAGAAACGCACTGGCTAAATTACGTCTCTCTTCGCATAAACTTAACATTGAAGTCGGCCGACACTACAATATTCCGCGCGATGAACGAAAATGTACACTATGTAATTTAAACGACTTAGAGGACGAATTTCACTTTATTTTAAAATGTACAGCTTATGTCGATTTAAGAAGGCTCTATATACCCAGGTATTATTATACCCACACAAATATAATTAAGTATATATCATTAATGCAAAGTAGTAATAAGAAGATCATAAAAAATTTGGCTCTATATTGTTTTAAAGCTTTCAAATTAAGGGATTCACTATTGTAATTATATAAATTTCGTACTCAATCTGAAATCATTCCTTTTTTTGTTAATTTTTTTTCCATGTAACTTTTGAGTATTTATAAATATATTTTTTCCTTGTTACATTCTCACGATATATATGTTTAAGGAAATAATAATTCATGTATTATATGTAAAATCTTCCATGTCATACCAATATGTATATGTTCCTTTTTTCATTGTTAACGACGATGGGCTTGTAATGCTTAAGTCAAATAAAATATTTGTTCTGTTCTGTTCTGTTCTATATCGTCCGCTTTTTCACTATATGTCTATATTGTCCGCGTTTTTTTATTTCGACTTGAAGAAATATGGTATAAAGTATCATGTGTATGATTAAATTAAACACGTGCAGGATTATATCAAATATACAAGTGACACGTGGACACTTTATTTAAATAAAAAAAATGGAATCAGTATATACATAAATATATAATTTATACATTTCTTACTGTTTTATTGTCTGGTAGAACATAACATGATTCGACAGATTGTTCATATCTTATTCAGGTTGATAAAGATTACAAAGGGGAATATCATTGATATGAACTTACCGAAAAATATGGAGCAACTTCAAAAATGTCCTCTTCGAAACAAAACTGGCGTGTTTTATATCCAGGATAGGAAAACACACTGTACGAATGTTGACACAAATAATCACTCATATATTTTACTTGACTGTGTCCTACAACGAATGCCATTTTAACAATGCCTTAGTGAAAACACTTTATACAATATTTTACACAATTACACTTTAAAAGTTAAAGAACACAATAATTTAATAATCCAATTCAAATTAACACTTTGTAAGCAATGGAATGAATTCAAAGCATGTAACTTTTTTTTTTTGGAAATGAGGGATGTGCACAAAAATTGACTGTATATATACCTTACCATTAACAGTTTTACCATTAAATAAGTTGCAATTGCAAAGTTGTGAAAAAAAATACAAAAGATCAAAAACATAACGACTGAAATTAATTTCATGATTGGTCCCAATGTTGTTTTTTTCTATATTGTTCTTTGAAATTTATGTCTTAATTGCTCAATATCTAAAGAGCCGACAATTTTAATAATGTGACAAAGTCATTCACACTTAATTGTAATGCTTTAAGTTAATTTGCAACACGTGTATTTTCACCGGTAAACGATAATTTTCAAAAAAATTACTCATTCGCCCACTATTTCATAATTATATATGTACACAAAAGAAGATTCGGCTAATATGTCAATTAATGTGCAATATAGAAACAAAAGTAAATTACAAATCATAGTAAATTGTATATTTTGAAAAGAATGTCAATCTACACTATATATCTATATCGTCCGCTTTTTTCCTCTATGTCTATATTGTCAGCGTTTTCCCTATATGTTTATCATGTCCGCGAATTGCGTATGCAAACTGTTCAAATATATTCAAACTAATTCTTGTGCCCTTATTCAGTTTTCCGCACGTGACTGTTGCATGTTTTGTACTGTTTAATTAAAAGTTATTAAGTCAATTAACATGAACAAATAAAAAACATAAATTTAAGAACTTGAACAAATAAATAAACTAAAGTCTTTTTAATTATTATAATAATTACACCTTTCAGATATTACTTTATAAAAGCCAATTATTAGCCTTTAATATGAATTTAACTATGCTCTAAATTTAAGAATTTGAACAAATAAATAAACTAAAGTCTTTTTTAATTATTATAATAAATACATCTTTCAGATATTACTTTATAAAAGCCAATTATTAGCCTTTAATATGAATTTAACTATGCTCAGTCATTTTACACTATATATCTATATCGTCCGCTTTTTTCCTCTTTGTGTATATCGTCAGCGTTTTCCCTATATGTTTATATTGTCCGCTTAAGGCGTCCGCGTTTTAGACTGCGCCCCGAACACCTCGACATATTATTCGACGGTTGACGGAAAATGCCGAGTAGTTGCGAGACCGCGGGTTTGGGATTTCCCACGGTATTTTTAGGGTCTCTCTTATTTTTAAGTAAAATATGTGAAAATTATTTAGAATAGTGAAAGTTGAAGACTATCTTTTTACCTGATAAAAGTTTGAAGTGATATAAGTGACGAGACTAAAATATGGGATAATTATTTGAAATTATTTCATTGTTTTTGTACTTTCACTTTCACTTGGGGAAACCAGTAGAGATTTTCGGAAAATTGAAAGGAAATCTGAATAATTTTCAGGGCACATAACAGGTACAAACTTTCAATTTACATCTAATCAGACAAATAGTTATTATCTGAAATGAAATCCATAAGACTCACGGAATGTTTTTTTTTTAATGACAATGTCTTTGGGCTCAACTTAACACTAACTGGCCTTATGCTGTAATGAATGACGATAGTTTTGTAGGACAGTGATTTCCTGCTTATATAACAGACTCCGGTAAAAGGCTTCTTCCCAATTCAAATTTTCCTTAATCATGCAGTTTTCACAAAGATCAGAACTTAAACCTGCTGTTTTACTTTCCACATTATAGCAATTTTAGCGAAATTTAGCAAAATCAAGCGGCTATGGTTTCTTCCCAATTAAGTGAGAAAGATCACTATAGGATATGTGAAATATTATCATCAGAAACTTCACCAAAATGTTTAAAACGTATGAAATAGGAAACATTACTATAGTCCTTTAAATATGATGACGCTTTGAGATATTTTTGTTTCTTGGCAAGGCTTGACCAACATAAACTATAATTAAGAAACCTGTGACGTCTGATATATAATTGGACTAACATTACTAGAGCATGTCAATATTAAGAATCGGCAGTTGATGTTGATGATTTTATTGCGAGATATGTGAATACACTGGTACTATGGAGCCACCGGTATCATGAGAATTGCAGAAGATGAATGTAAATCAGGGTCAGTGTCTTTTTAGTCAAAATATAGAAGCATTTTGGATTTAAGGTGAAAAAATTATCGGGGAAAATGTCTTCTTTGACTGCTTTTTCAATGTGCTGAATTTATCTTTCTGACATTGTTATTTTTGTAAGAACTGACCATCAGCTGAAACTGCCTTTTTGGGAAACTGTGACTTTTTGGCAAGCTGAAATTTGTGAATAAATGATAATACAATATCTTGACACTTATGCAAATAAACCCTACATTGTTGAATCCAAAATATTGTCAAAACTGTTAACACTGCAATAGATGGCTAGTTGTATAGAGTAAAGGCTACGCTATTTTGTTGGATATTTTCCATACCGTTCCTCATTGTCAAGATGAATCCGGGTCAGCTCGGCCCTAAAACATACTCAGCCCCCGAGTCAGCTCGGCCCTATTCCAACTCGGCACGGGTCAACTCGGCCCACTTTTAAAAATGGGTAAAGGACATCAAAGGACTCCTATTGTCACGGGCTATTATTATCAATCAATGTGTATGTTAAAGATACCGATTAATTAGGTGATAATTATGATTGACTCATTCATTCAAATTTGATTAGTGACCACCTGCAATTAATTAGAAGCTTATGCTATTAAGTAAACACGTTTTTGTTTCATATTTTTTTGAAAATTACTTTACAAACAAAATGCATCTAAGGAAACACATTTTTATTATATCTATATTCACAGGCACAAGTATCGGACCTGGGAAGAAAAAATATGAAGTTATTTTATCAATCTGTTCATATTTTTTCTTCCCAGGTTCGATAATCGTGCCTGTGTCTATATTAATTTTATCGAATCTGCAAGACAAATAAATAACTTTTTTTTCTAAATATACTTTATTTCAGCAGAGGTACAATGTATAATTTATATATAAAAATAATAAGATATTTCTTATTATTCATTTACCTTAACAACATGCAAAGCAAAGTAAATACGTTATAGGCCTATATATTTTTGTAATGTGGGCCGAGTTGACCCGTGCCGAGTTGGTATAGGGCCGAGTTGACTCTTTTCCGTCAAGATATATGTAACTGTTAGTAACTACATTATAACCGTTATGAATGTGCTATAAGTGAGTAAGTAAAATAATTTTTGTGTTCAGCTTATGCACATTATTACATGTAGTCCGCAAATTGTCTCATCCAGTACATCTAAATGTTGAACACTTTAAATTATTTTATTAAACTTGAGTAATTTTATATCCAAAATAGTTATCACCTTACATTGTTGTCACAAGATTGTTTATGATGCTTTAAATTAAAATTGCCTATGGAGTCCATGTTTACAAAAGATTTGAAATGATAGAACTTAAAGTACCGAGTTTTAAGCCATTGACAAAAAAGTGAAATTCCCCTTTTTAATTTATTTTTATTAAATTTAAGATCTATTTTAGTTCAATTCAATTCAATATTTTAGGTCTATTTTAGTATATCATAAGTATCAAAATAACTTTGTTATAAAAAGGGAGTGAAATGTCTTGGTGTGAACCGTCTCAATAGTGAAACGTCTGTCTACCAGCATATCATGAGGTGAGCGTATCGTTACACCCTTAGTTTGAGGAAACATTTTACAAAGAATCATGTAAGGTCATTCATCCTTTTGCTACTTTTTTGTGGGACGATCTCGCACAGCTAAAGAAAAAGAAATTTAGCCAGATCTACAAACAAAGTCAGTGTGTGCATTTTTTTGTAGAAATTTGAGCCAAAATGTAACTAACTGTGTATGTTATTTTAACAGAGTGGTTGCCTCCATATCACCTATATATGTATCAGAGAGCATGCACTCAGATGACCTTCCTACAAAAGTTCTCCGATGGAATAAAAAACAAATTTAATCATAATTAAATTACTAGAATAAATGTTCCCCATTGATAAGGGATAGAAATACAGTATTTTGTTTTTTCTACTGGTTCAGATTTCACTGCTCCATGGACAATTCGATTTCCAATTTTCCACACCGTGAGCCCTTCTGCAATAACATCAAATCAGAATGAGAATTATCAGTGTTATTTGATACTACCTTTAGTATAGGAATAACTTAAAACTCAGTAACACACTGTAGATTGATATTCACCCATATATAATTGAAGAGTTCATGTATGTTGAATAACATTTTAATTTAACCTGAGTCTAAGAAGATACAGTCAAATTGGCATATTTAGTTATTGAACCATCATTCTGTCTTTCTGTCAATATATATGTTAACCTCATGCAGTCAACAAGTTTGATATATCTACACCGATGCCTTCATAATTTATACACTTATTTACCAATATAAACTCCATTATCTTGGCAAGTTGCATATGAATCTGTGGCTTCCTATTTTAACCAGTTATTTCCCCTTTTTATATGCCCGAAAGGGCATATTATGTTATACCCCCTGGCGTCCGTCTGTCTGTCCGTCCGTCCGTACGTACGTACGTCCGTCCGTTAGCAATTTGGTTTCCGGAGCATAACTTAAGTTCCATTTGGCCCACAATGTTAAAACTTCATAGGATGATTGTCCATATTGGGTAGAAGACCCCTATTGATTTTGGGGTCAAAAGGTCAAAGGTCAAGGTCACTATTACCTTAAAACTGAAAACGGTTTCCGGAGCATAACTTAAGTTCCATTCGACCCACAATGTTCAAACTTCATAGGATGATTGTCCATATTGGGAAGAAGACCCCTATTGATTTTGGGGTCACAAGGTCAAAGGTCAAGGTCACTATGACCTTGATACTGAAAACAGTTTCCGGAGCATAACTTAAGTTCCAATTGACCCACAATGTTCAAACTTCATAGGATGATTGTCCATATTGGGAAGAAGACCCCTATTGATTTTGGGGTCAAAAGGTCAAAGGTCAAGGTCATTATTACCTTAAAACTGAAAACAGTTTCCGGAGCATAACTTAACTTCCATTCGACCCACAATGTTCAAACTTCATAGGATGATTGTCCATATTGGGTAGAAGACCCCTATTGATTTTGGGGTCACAAGGTTAAAGGTCAAGGTCACTATTACCTTGATACTGAAAACAGTTTCCGGAGCATAACTTAAGTTCCAATTGGCCCACAATGTTCAAACTTCATAGGATGATTGTCCATATTGGGTAGAAGACCCCTATTGATTTTGGGGTCAAAAGGTCAAAGTCACTATTACCTTAAAACTGAAAACGGTTTCCGGAGCATAACTTAAGTTCCATTCGACCCACAATGTTCAAACTTCATAGGATGATTGTCCATATTGGGAAGAAGACCCCTATTGATTTTGGGGTCACAAGGTCAAGTCAAGGTCACTATGACCTTGATACTGAAAACAGTTTTCGGAGCATAACTTAAGTTCCAATTGGCCCACAATGTTCAAACTTCATAGGATGATTGTCCATATTGGGTAGAAGACCCCTATTGATTTTGGGGTCAAAAGGTCAAGGTCACTATTACCTTAAAACTGAAAACAGTTTCCAGAGCATAACTTAAGTTCCATTCGACCCACAATGTTCAAACTTCATAGGATGATTGTCCATATTGGGAAGAAGACCCCTATTGATTTTGGGGTCACAAAGTCAAAGGTCAAGGTCACTATGACCTTGATACTGAAAACAGTTTCCGGAGCATAACTTAAGTTCCAATTGGCCCACAATGTTCAAACTACATAGGATGATTGTCCATATTGGGTAGAAGACCCCTATTGATTTTAGGGTCAAAAGGTCAAAGGTCAAGGTCACTATTACCTTATAAATGAAAACAGTTTCCAGAGCATAACTTAAGTTCCATTCGACCCACAATGTTCAAACTTCATAGGATGATTGTCCATATTGGGTAGAAGACCCCTATTGATTTTGGGGTCACAAGGTCAAAGGTGAAGGTCACTATTACATTGATACTGAAAAATATGTTTCCACGCATAACTTAAGTTCCATTTGACCCACAATGTTCAAACTTCATAGGATGATTGTCCATATTGGGTAGAAGACCCCTGTTGATTTTGGGGTCAAAAGGTCAAAGGTGAAGGTCACTATTACCTTGATACTGAAAACAGTTGCCGGAGCATATGTTAAGTTCCATTTGGCCCACAATGTTCAAACTTCATAGGATGATTGTCCATATTGGGTAGAAGACCCCTATTGATTTTGGGGTCAAAAGGTCAACTGTTAAGGTCATCCTTACTAAAAAAAAAAAAATACTTTCGGGCATATAATGCTCCGCCTAGCGGTGCTCTTGTTGCACTTTGAAAGTAGGTATGATTAAGCTATTCTGGGAAGTTGGATATATCTTAAGTTTTATCTGTACCAATGGCTTCATACTGCACACTCTTATCAATACTAAGTACCGTATACAGGGGCGTAGCTAGCGTTACGCACCTACGCACGTGCGTAACATTGATCCAGGAAAACTCAAATATACTAAAAACGGTGAGAAAACTAAAGGGTATAGGCGTGGTAGGTGTTGGAGTGTTTTGAGGCATGGTTCCAACATTTATATAGATCTAGCTCTAATTATATCATTGATTCTAATATAGAAGTATTTAGGTAGATCTAATAAGTTCCAATAATAATATAACGTAAAGAGTATTAATCCATAAAGAACTATATGAAGCATAATACTGTTTTAACGCGCCCGACATACAGAACGAGTTACTGTATGTGGCGAGATTAACAGCAAAACAATTGTGGAGACCTGCAACGCCGTTCCATTCTTTGGCTGTATCGCCGACGAGGCCAATGATGCGGCGCCCATCGAGCAAATAGCTAATGTTCTCAGGAACAGATAAACTTTATAGAGTTTCATTGTCCATTAATGTGTTCGTTTAAACGTTTGCATTGGGGGTGCCAGAAAGATAAATCACACGACGTCGCTTGTTATAACCACGTTTTATTCTGTCGAGAAAACGGACAATTATGCCTCAGAAATGAATATATTATTACTTCTTTAAAAAGGAGAAACATGATCGAGATCAAGTTTTAAAGCTGCACGCCTCCAAATGAGCAAAACTATTTCGATAAAATCAAACCTGAGAAAAGTGTAGTAAGATTTTAGGAAAGGTATACAGTAAAGATTCAAAATTCTAGTAAAACTTTACATGTAATGTGCTATTAATGACCGAATTTTTCAGTATGTATAACTAAATGTTATTGCGTTACGAACGCAGTAAGGGCTATTTTTGCATATTTTGACCTCTTCATAGTAATTTACATAGGTTGTAAGTGGCATTGATAATGTCTAAATTGCATTATTTTGGTAACTTTACAATATTAAACCGTTAAATACATTTTCAAATTTTCATGAAAATTAGCATGAATCTGGAGGTGTGCTGCTTTAAAACATTTAAATAATAGTTTCAGAGCTTGTTAAATGCTTCTAACATGACGAAGGTAGCGCTTAATGTGAAATTATTTGTCATAAAAGTAGCAAAATGTAAACAAAGTAGTATTTTGACTTCCGTACAAAATACTAAATCCCTTTAACTGTAGTAATCGCAAAAAATGCACAAGAAGAAAAATATGTACCTATATAACAGTAAAAACGTTTTTCTTGTGTTTGTTGTCGTTGTTTTCTTTTTCAGTGGCGCTCCTAAAGTATAACCTCAAAAGGCCCAGTATGCCATAGAATTCTTTTATTTTTATGTCTGAAAGGCATTTTTTTACTTTCATAATTTCTTTCATCAGTTACTTATCAACCAGGTTTTCAACGAAAACCGGGTTATTGTAATGCCGAAGTCGGCGGGCGGGCGGGCAGTTGTCAACTTTTGGTTTCCGCTCAATAACTTAAGTTTGCTTTGGCCTATTGACACCAAACTTGGTGTGTAGGTAGCTTATATCAAGAGGCAGCTTGGCATTGCTACCCAGGTGTCTGTGATCAAGGTCAAGGTCACTGTTACTAAAAATAGAAATTCAGTTTCCGCTCAATAACTTGAGTTTGCTTTGGCCTATTCACACCAAACTTGGTGTATGGATAGCTTATATCAAGAGGCAGCTTGGGATTGGTACCCAGGTGTCTGTGATCTAGGTCAATGTCACTGTTACTAAAAATAGAAATTCAGTTTCCGCTCAATAACTTGAGTTTGCTTTGGCCTATTGACACCAAACTTGGTGTATGGATAGCTTATATCAAGAGGCAGCTTGGGATTGCTACCCAGGTGTCTGTGATCTAGGTCAAGGTCACTGTTACTAAAAATAGAAATTCAGTTTCCGCTCAATAACTTGAGTTTGCTTTGGCCTATTGACACCAAACTTGGTGTATGGATAGCTTATATCAAGAGGCAGCTTGGGATTGGTACCCAGGTGTCTGTGATCTAGGTCAATGTCACTGTTACTAAAAATAGAAATTCAGTTTCCGCTCAATAACTTGAGATTGCTTTGGCCTATTGACACCAAACTTGGTGTATGGATAGGTTATATCAAGAGGCAGCTTGGGATTGCTACCCAGGTGCCTGTGATCAAGGTCAAGGTCACTGTTACTAAAAATAGAAATTCAGTTTCTGCTCAATAACTTGAGATTGCTTTGCCCTATTGACACCAAACTTGATGAATGGGTAGCTTATATCAAGAGGCAGCTTGGGATTGCTACCCAGGTGTCTGTGATCAAGGTTAATGCATTTAGTTTTCATGTTATAACTTGAGTTTGCTTTGACCTTTTGACACTGAACTTGCTGAGTGGCAGCTTTGGATTGCCACTTAGATATCTGGGTACAAGGTCAAGGTAATTTGCTTACAATAGAATTTTCAGTATCTACTCAATAACTTCAGTGCACTTTGACCTATTGATTGTTGCCACATCAAAACTTGGTCGTTGAAAACCTGGTTTTCGTCGCATTGCGGCGCTTCTTGTTGGCAAATTATATAATCCAACACGAATATATCTGAAAGATGTATTTGTGTGTGATCATTATTTAATTTGATTGAACTCTTTGAAAAAGGCGATATAACTTTTATTTAATTAACTGTATTTATTTATACAAATTTGAATGCGATTTGTTGTGTAATAAAAATGAAACTTACATGTATTAGTTGGCATTACTTAAAAAATTCTTGAACTCTCTTCAAAGGTTTGTAACTTTTTCTTTAATCGTTTTACATCATATTTTTACATCAATGACAACTCATGTGAGATCCTATACATGTATATATCATAGTATCTGTAATAATAAAATAATTTTCTATGCGTTTTATTGTAATGGCATTATGTATGTCACCTCTCTTATAAATTAAAAAAAAGGGAAAAAAAACAACAAACAAATAACAAAAATTTACTGTATATATATAAATGAGTATGCTAGATATCACACTGAGAAATGAAAAATTGCAATATTTTCACAAATGCGGAGGACACTTTTCAGTGTGATAAATAGCATATTAGCCCAAAAAGAAATCAGTTTTCTTGCTGTGTGCCGTATAAGTAAATGACAGCCATGAACGACCTTTTTCATCAAAGCACGAGAAACGGAGATGATACCAGGATTGCTACGCGAACATTGAGCAGACAAAAGTAATTTAAGATAATACTCATCGCTACGTAGTAACTGATAACATTTTAAGATTTTAGTTAGTAACGATATTTCAATTGAGGAAAAACAATCTAAAAATGAAGAAACCACATTATTTTCTGTAAATCTATAACACGGTGCGAGATTTCATTGTTGCAGTCTCCGTTTATTATATAATCTGTGCTGTCTGATATACCGACAGAGCTTTATCCAAATGTTAACAAGTGTGCATTTCCTTCCAGCAATGCCAGTGCTGATCGTTCATTCATCAGCTGGAAAAGGCTAAAGACTTTCTAGCGCTCAACGATGACCACTGGTCATCTCTCTGGCTTAGGACTTTTGCAGATCCATAGAGACAGGGTGATCTAGGCTGACGTTGTTGTACATAAATTTGTGTTTGTCACTTTTATTTGCTGACTAGTAAAAGCGTACACGTCATTTGTTTGCGTCTGTTTATTCAATGTATATCCTTATATAACTATTCAATGTATATCCTTATATAACGTTTATCAAATACCTTGAAATATTATTATACGATCTAGCAATTATATCTAAGACGTTTTCTAAATCACGTCACATATTAACACAACTCATATCATTACATAAAATGTTATTATAATGATAATATTAAATTCCTTCTGACTTCAATTTGTAATTTTATGGACCTCAATGGGCATGAAAATGCATAATTTTAACATCTCTAAATGGTGAAAATCAATGAGCTTCCGGGGGCTTCGCCCCCTGGACCCCTACCAGGGCTCTGCCCTGGACCTGCAAGGGAGCCTAAAGCGGCCCCCTTAACCCCCTGCCTGAGCGTGCGTAATATCGATTTCGGCCTAGCTACGCCCCTGGTATAAGTACATTTTTCTGCAGGAACTTTATTTCTGCTATTTCTGCGGTTCATAACAGCACCGCAGATTTAAAATCCACAGAAAAATTAAGTCTTTTCCCATGTTAATGTCCATATATTCCAGCTACAGGTTTTGGTTTGTTTGGTATTATAGTTTGACAGTTGTATTGTATTGGCTGTTGTTGAAAGAAACGTTTATTTTGATAATCATTGCAATTAAATTCCTAAATTTATGTCTGGTTTTTACCACTGTTTTAGTTTCCTTATTTTAGAATAATTATATTTAAAGAGATCATAATCAAAGACATGATAAAAAATGACCTTTGTTTGTTATTGTTATTAGAACCTGCTATAAACATGCTCTTTAATTTGTATTTGTACAATATCTTGTCTATGTGCGATTTTGCCATTGTTTTTTTTTCACACTCCATATTTATACACATATTGTTTGGTTTTATTAACCTGTCAATTACATACTGATTACACGGTCGATGCACACAGTATATTAATCTTCGGTAGATTTTCGGTAAGTTCCGTGAGATGTACGCTGTACGATGGAATTTAATTTAATTTGTATCTCTCAACAAAGTGTACACAGCGTTATAGCGCAATAGGGTAAAGCACGAGCTTATACTCTAAGTGCCACACGTGTTTTAAGTTCGAGACCGCGTAGGTCTATGTTTTTATTTTCTTATTAATACTTTCAACAATATTGGAGCTATATATGATTATTTTATGTTGTTCGTTTTGTTTTATTATGTTTTACTTAATTTTGTTATATCTATATTCTTTTTAAATAACATGTTTTAAGAATTCATGTTTAAAATTAAAACGGATTTAAATCAATAAATGTCTTTTCAATGCTGTAAAACACACTACAAACTGTTCCATTAAAATATACGGCAAAAATAAAGAAAGAGTACTAAAACAATGGCAACAGCAAGGATCGAACCACAGACCTCTAAATTATCAGGCATTCTCTTAACCGACTGTACTATTGTGAATTAACGAAAACCTTCACATTAAGCTAGCGTGACTTTCAATCCATGACTAATATACTCCACATTAATTCTCGTAAACTACACAGACCAAACCGAAGTGGGATCGAATATTTAAATGAGTTCTATAATGTATGCATAATTGACAGGTCAATAAAATCAGACTATACAGTGGTGTAATTATTGTCATTGCAAGTTCTTTTTTTTTCTTGTTTATATATACCAACATAAATGATTACGACGAAACACATTATCTGTCCTCTGCATCTTTAATGGGAAGTAATGAAGTATCAACAAATCTTGAAATGATGTCTGTTCTAATTGGTTAAAATTTTGTACAAATATCTTAATTAAAATGATGCAGAAATAAAAGGCATCAATGCGAGAAAGATGACACCACAGAAATAAGATACGCAGAAATTTTAACACCCTAATATTTTAACAAAAATCAGAATATTAAGCCCACAGAAATAAGTACTTATACGGTACATGTATATGATCTTGGCAAGTTACGTAACTGTTAGTCTATGTGACATTCATTTTTGCCCACTTATTTAATGTCTTATTACTTTTAAAATAGAACCTGTTATGGTAAAGATATTTCTGCAAGTTGGATTTATTTTAAATTTGCAACCTCATTTACTAACCAGTATATTTCATAATTATCTATTTTGGTTTTGCTTACTGGACTGTCAGTGTGCTAGTCTTTGTAGTGGTGCTTTTCACATATTTCATATGCTTAATAAAAACAAATACAACTAAAACATGCTGCAAATACTGTGTCTGCAGCATATATTTATACCTACCATTGTAATAGAGTAGATGATATAAATTAATTGTATTTTACATTCTTTAATTGATTACAATTGTTCTGACTTATTATTATGATTTAACAAACTAATTTTTTACAGCAAAATTAATTTTCGATTATTTTGTATCATCCCTCATATTAGAGTTAGTGTGAAGAAATGATTTAAAGTAAAAATACAAATTGTCAAGGATCTCTATGGGCTTTAATAATATTACTGTGAAAACACACATTTTCATCTAACCTGTGAGTTTAATAAATATACAGGCTATAATGGTATAAGAGAGAACAAGGTTTACATACACATCATAATTAAGATCGTCATTATACATGTAATTAGATGTAGGTGGAGTCAAATGCATACAGTATACATATTATTACCGTCAACTTAAGAACCAGGGCTTGTTTGAATTGGTCAAGATTAGACAGGGTAAGAATGTTACCAAGAACCTGGTAATCGATTCTGAAGGGTGATAGAAATTGGGGGGATGGTAATCAGATGGAACTTGCATTTTCAGAAATTTTTGATATATCCATTTGGCATACTTTTTAATGACCCATGCATATTATATATAACATTGTAAGAAATTAGGGAAATCCTCTTAAAAATATCCATTTATAGATTGGGATAAACCCATTTTTCTCTAAAAATAATTCTGCAGCTGGTATTCCAAAATCTAAAAATAGTCATTAGAGTCATTATAATAAGTTCTCATAAAATGGTGTTTTGTTCAGCTTCTGAACCTCTTATATAACAAAGAATTTATCGGGAACATAAAAGCATTATGCTCTTGTAGGTATGCCACTTTGATCTTTTGACAATTGACCATAATTCTCGGGTACTGAGAAACTTTCATTAAATAAAAAAATGTTAATTGAAAGATGCTAAAGTATTTGTCTTTAAATGTAAAAGGTTGACTCTGTTTCTGGCATAAATTTAAGTTAAATTTGCATTTTTAGCTCGACTATTGGAAGAATACTCCAGCTAATACAGTCACCCATTTGTTGGTGTTGACGTAGGCATCCCTGTGGTTAAGTTTTTATGTGTAAGCTGGTAATTATTTCCATAACTACTGAAAGGAATGGATTGAAAGTCCACACACCTGTTTTCTGTGATTTTCTAACATGATTGGCACAAGTCCCATAACTTTTTTGACTTAGAAATTCTTGGTTAAGTTTTTGCTTGTATTATTTAGCTGGTATCTGATCCATAACTTACTGAAGGGTATTTGATTAAATTTCACACACTTTGTTCTCTGTGGTTAGTATCTTACATAATTGGCACAAGTCCCATGACTCTGATTTGCTTTTTGTGTCGCCTTGAAAAAGGGGACATATAGGGGTTACTTTTGTTGGCTGGTGTCGTTGTCGGCGTCCCCTAAGCCTTGTCAGGAGCATAACTTGGTCACTTTGAGTCGGATTTTCTCCTATACCGCCTACATGGTCGAGGGATTAGAGTCGATGACTTCTAATCCAGTTACCTCTCTGGCGTGGGTTTGATCCCCCCCAGGAGATGCTTTGGTAGTTTAGCGCGGAGGAAGGTAGTCTAGTACTGGTGTAACTCTCCAGGAACGATGGTTAGGAAACTGTAACCCGCCTATATGACTGAAATACTGTTGGGAAAAGGCGTAAAATGAAACATTAACAAACAAACAAAATCGGATTTTCTCCAAACTTGGTATGCATACTTTTTTCAATGATCCGACATGCAGTGCAGAAGAGTCTTTATTCTGCGCTTCTTATTTTTTGAGTTATTGCCCTTTGTTAATTTTCATACTTTATTATTGTCCCGGCCATTTCTCTTAACCCTTTACCTCATATATACGCGAAACAACGCACTTTCAACACCCCCCCCCCCCCTTTATAGGTCTAAAATAGTGAAAAATGTCCTATTGGGGCCCCAAGCACATGTTTTCGTTTGAGAAATGTTGCTAAAAAAAATGAGCATTTTTTCGGCGCTGCCCCCCATCCAAAAGATACATCAGGGGGTTGCCAGAAGGGGGATGTGCCCCCTTCTGTTTGGGGGGTTTGAAGGGGGGCCAAGAAAATTTTGGACTTGTGAGAGGCTAAAAATGACCCCAGGTCGATCATAAGGTAACGTGTAACCAACGCTGAAAAGCCTTTGACTCTATCTTAATCCCTTGAGAAGTTGCAGCACTTTGAAATAAATTTTGATGGAAAAAATCGAGGCAAAATAGTGATTTTTGGCAATTTTGAGATGTCCCCTCGTTGCCATGGTAACGGGAAATTTAAGACTAAGCATGTTGTTACAAAGGCAATGGTCCAGTCAACATTTGTGCCAAGTCTGATTAGTATTGAAGCATTTTTCATAGTTTCATAGCAGTTTGAACTTGTAACAGGAGGCTTTTCAGTGAAAACGGCCATTTTTCACAATATGCTTATGGGGGAAAGGGTTAAACTTTAAAAGCTATGGACTTGAAAGTCTATAGGATTAATAAGAAGTGCAGTGTGCAGCACTTCTTATTTTTTTAGTTATTGACCTTTGTTAATTTTCTTGCTATATTTTTGTCGGGGCCATTTCTCCTTAACTAAAAATGATTTTGACTTGAAACTTTATAGGATGATAGATCTTATGGCGAAGAAGTGCAGTGCACAAAAAGTGGTACTCTGCACTCCTTTCTTTTAGCTCAACTGTCACAAGGTGACATGGTAAGCTATTGTGATCGCTTTTAGACCGGCCATCCATCCGTCCATCCGTAAACTTTTACTTTAAACGACATCTCCTCATAAACCACTAAGCCAATTTCACCCAAACTTTAAAAAATCAAAGAATTTAATTCCAAGCAGAACTCTGGTTGCCATGGCAACAGAAAGAAAAACCTTAAAATATCTTCTTTTAGAAAACCGTTAGAGCTAGAGCTTAAATATTTGGCATAAAACATCATCTATTCAGTGTCTACCAAGTTTGTTCAAATAAATGCCCTGGGATCAAAATAGGAACACCTGGGGGGCGGTCATTGATGTTCCTTATTTGTATATAGTAAAAACTTAAAAAATCTTCTTTTAAAAAACCCAAATAGCTAGATTTAAGATATTAAGCATGAATTATCTTCTAGTGAGTGTCTACCAAGTTTGTTCAAATAAAAGCTCTGGGGACAAAATTGGCCCCGCCCAGAGGGGGGGGGGGGTCATTGTTTTTCCCTATAATTGCTTTGTTTAAAAAATCTTAGAGCATGGATATTTATCATGAAACATCTTCAAATGGATGTTTACCAAGTTTGTTCAAATAAAATCCCCTGGGTTAAAATTGGCCCAGCCCCGGGGGCCTATATACAGGTGAGCGATTTCAGGGCCATCATGGCCCTCTTGTTTGAGTTATTGCCTTTTGTTAATTTTCATATTTCATTCTTGGCCAGGCCATTACTTCTAAACTATAAAAGATATGGACATGAAACTTCACAGGATGGTATAACTTATTGAGAAGAAGTGCAGTAAAACTAGCACTCAGTTCTTCATAATTTTAGAGTTTTTGCCCTTCGTTGATTATAATACTTTATTTTTGTCCCAGACATTTCACCTAAGCCGACTTGAAACTTCATAGGATTATATATCTTATTGAGAAGAAGAGCAGTACTCAAGAACCAGTATTCTGTACTTCATGATTTTATAGTTATTGCTCTTTGTTAATTATTATACTTTATTTCTGTCTAGGCCACTATACAACTCCTATACAATAAAAGCTATTCAAGCTACATTAATCCTGATGTAACATATTGTTACAATCAATTCAAATTACACTAAAGTTCATGGTACATGTACATTATAAGATATATATATAAGATATATTATAAATAACCTATATTTAAGAAGATTATGCCTAAGTGACAACTATACTGTTTACAAGGTGACACATCCGACTTGCAGAGTTCTAGTTTTTTTGTTATGTGAATAAATTATTTAATATAATTTTTTATGGACTATTGGGTAAAAGTTCTAGCAACATGCAACATTATTTTGACGAAGTTCATATTGAAATGGCATCCAAAATTATGAGAAATATGTTCTTCGTGACATAGCATTCTTTGATTTTTTAAAAACAGGCATATCTTTTAAATAAGGATTTTTTTAGATTAACTGTGTTTGCCTTTATGTTTTTCAGCTTTGTTTTTGGCCAATGGCTCTAGAAACAGAATTGTCGATGGCTCTCATATAAACAGATCACCAACATGTGAAAGTGCCAGCATTTAGAGTGATATAACAGTAGGGAACATTACACCATTCTGTTCTCAGGTGAGCACTTTAATGTTAATATATGGTTGTAAGTTAGTGTTTGCATTTGACAATGTGATAAAGTTGAGAGGGCAGAGCTATATTTTTTCAGTCTAATTAGTATTGTAGAACAGGGTCTTTTATCTTGAGTCTAAATTTCAATCACAGCTTTGCCCATCAAATTTTCATATAGACCAATGCAAATTGAAAATGATCATATGGCTATAATTATGGCTGTAAACTTTTTTTAAAACAGACATTGTACACTTTAAACCAAACTAAAAGATTTGGAAAAGAAATAAATGGTAATGTTACCTTTGCTTAAATTATGCCCTTTATGATGTAAAGGTATAAATTATAAAGAAGGCTGAGTTCCTTCAATAACTTTTAACTGAAATGTCATCAGTTTATGATCTTAGTATAAATATAAGTAGAGGATATTGAATGAGTGTAAGTTCAATACTGAATTTATTGCACGAGTTTAATAAAATTATATTATGCGAGCCTCTGGCGAGCATAATATTATTTTATTCAACGAGTGCAATAAATTCAGTAATGAACTTACACGAGTTTGATATTCTATTTATCACATACCCAAAATAAAGACCATTTAAAGTGAAATAAGAGTCATTTTTCATTGACGCGCCTATAGTATAACGCTAACATTTAGCGCGTCTTTACACTATTTTTGTATTACGCTAATGAGGTCACATCAAAATATATGCACGGCCGTGCAATACCATATTTACGGAGTCACAAAATCGGCACGGATGTGTGATAAATATCAAATATTTAACCCATGAGGTTATGGTCACATCATGTACTTGCTATGGTGGCTGATTTTGTACGCTTTTGTGCGTCTTGTTGGCTCAAGAGACAACACGACAAAGCGCCAAATGGTGCGTTCTCACTCTGTTGTTTTGTCGTCCTGTCTCTGGCGTGGCACGCCAAATGGCGCGTTGTCATGTGGCATGTTGTTGCTATGTCACATTGTCGCCTGCTTCAAATTGAAGGATTGGCTTATAAGCCAAGCGACAGGGCGACATCGGGACAATGCGCTGCACGACAACACACTGTTTGGCATGCCGCACTAGAGACAGGACGACAAGACAACAGTACCACAAAGTGCCATTTGGCGCTTTGACGTGTTGTAGCTAGCCAACAAGACAACAGTGCGATCATAATGCGCCGTTAAGCCCTTTGTCGCTTGAGCCAACTAAACACAGAAAAGCGTACTAAATCAGCCAGCATAGCTTTTTGATAAACTCCAATCAATTATGAAGCTTCCAAACACAAATGAAAGTAATATGATTGTGTATATACATAAATGAGTCCTCACATATAATTCTATCAAGTGCTGAAACATTTAACAAATATAACAATACTAAATACATGTACATACTGAGATCATTAACACCTCACAATATATACAATTTAAGTCATAGCATGATTATATAGAGGATATTTGTTTAGTTCAGTGTAAGATAGGAATATATTTCACCAAGTGAGCACCAAAAGGTATATTTCACGAGTGGCGCAGCCACGAGTGAAATATGAACTTTTGGTGTTTACATGCAAAGAAACGTTTTAACCTAATACTGAATGAAAAGCGCGCCAAATTATAATACAACGTGATGTCATTTACGACGTCACATCATTAATTTGGTACCCAGTACTGTGCACGCTGGTATTTCACTGAAACAACGTAAGGGGCTTAAATTCAAAACAGTGAAATTATCAAAGTGGTAATTTCACTGTTTCAAACAGTGAAATTACCAGTTTTATATCACTGATATATTTCTATAAACCACCGAAAAGCATGTAATAAAACATATATATCTCATATCCAATAGCAAATATAACAGTCATTTAACCTTTAAATTATTTAATTATTTCAAAATGAATGAATGAACATTCCAAGTACAGTATCTGCATTTATATTCAATATTTGATAATTCAATCTAGTGGCCCATTAAATGAATAGAGTAAAACTTATGAAATAGTAAAAACAATAAAATGACATGTATAATTTATACATACCAATTGAAATTTGACTCAAATGAAACTCATTGGTAGATTTAGCGACAGTTTTTATCAACCCACTGGAACAGCCTTTAAAGAACGTTTCTATTGGAAACTCTTAGGCGAAACAAATTTAACCACCAAACATGAAGTCCAACTTTATAATAATTATTATATTTTTTCTTGACGTGTAGAATGGAAATAGATATTAATTCTTCGTGCATTATTGTATAATAATGCACATTTTAAGTTCAAATGCTTTGTAATTAATCACTCATATCGGCCTTCGTGATTATATAACTACACATTTGAACTCAAACCATGCATTATTCTACAACAATGCACTCAGAATTGATATCTATTTCCTAAATCTAACATGCAAAACAAACAAACAAATATCCTCTATGTAAATGACCAATAACTAATGCTAAATAGTGGACCTCTACAAAACTGGAATGAATCATGGTAATTTGGTAAAAAATGGTCTCACCCGGGATCACTTTTGCTATATGGACTTGTGTAAGAACTTGGTTACTGTAAAAATCTGCTTACATTGCCTGGAGCATTGATATTGTGCATGGTGAGGCTTTCAACAAGAGATATAATTCATACAAACCGCCTCCGTGGTCGAGGGGTTAGAGTCGATGACTTCTAATCCAGTTACCTCTCTGGCGTGGGTTCGATCCCGGGAGATGCTTTGGTAGTATAGCGTGGAGGAAGGTAGTCTAGTACTGGTGTAACTCTCCAGGAACGATGGTTAGGAAACTACCCGCCTATATGACTAAAATACTGTTGGGAAAAGGCGTAAAATGAAACAAACAAACAAACATACTCCCAGGTCAAAACTTGTACAGACTTTAAATATAAGAATATTGTGTGAAACTATTTGACCTAGAGCTTAGATTGTAGAATTGCATTCTCCATGAATCATGGTCTTATTGGTAAAATGGCTGTGAACCAATGTGACCATATGACCTACTACAGTAATGAAGAAGTAGAGCTTTTTCAAGCAAAGGATTTTAGGGAAGCAAACAAATAAAAAACATTACTGTATTTTATAATGATTATGTATATAAGATCACAAGCATAGTATATTAGTGTTAGCTTTACATAAATAAGGAATATATTTTTATGATAACTTGACCCTTGATTTGTCAGCCACCAATTTGACCCGCGATTTGTCAGCCACCAGCTTGACCCTCTGTTTATCAGCAACTTGTCTTAAGCAGCCAAAATTACTGCATAACTTGGCTCACTGGCTGGCATTAGTTTGAAACATATTTGTATTAACTAATTTATCAAAGACAAATAATAAAATTTAAATTTGTAAGAAGATATTTTTATGTTTTGAAATATACTTGCTTAATTTTGCCAAGTTACAAAATAAAATCATCGTCATGAAGATGATAAAGTCAACTCTCGTACAGAAAGTATTCACAAATTTTGTAATAAGCAGAGTGATGTTTTTGAGTGTACATATAATGCAAAGATTAAGTTTGGGATTACAAATATGTATTTTTGGCAGCTGACATTTTTTCAACAAACATTCAGTAGTTCAACAGTGCTCAGAAAGTTTTCACAAATATTTGTAGCCAATGTTAATTAACCTCAAGGTCGGCAAAAAAGCTTTCAAACATTGGTTATCAGGAAAATAATATTGTCATGATTTTAGGAATTATTAAGAAGGGAAACCAATTGTTAATTTTGGTTTTTCCAAATGCTAAATATAAAAAAGTTTATACTTAGTGTTTGAAAAACCAGTTTGTTACTAAAAATAGAATTTTACCTCCATGATGCCGAGGATTGAGGTTTGTATGTAGGATAGTGGTCTTTGGTAAAATCAGAGCAATAATTAAAAGCTCTTAAAATTGGTCAAATTTACCTCTTGCTTTATGTTTTACTTAAAAAATTAAATAAATTTTTCTAAAGAAAGAATTTTTTTTTTGTTAAGTTTGGTTTTTGGGCCCTCATCGTTTTTTTTTTGGCTGTAAGCACAAATTTTAATAAGTTTCACCTGTCTCAGCAGTATACAATAGCCAAGATGTTACTATTTAAGAATCCTTGGGTATCACTAGGACTTTGTGCAAAATTCATGGAGTGTTTAGTTGTTAACAAGTGTCTAGACTGGTAACTACTGTCTACACTAAACTATTAATCTGTTGTTTGTCTGACATCCAGTTTTATTTCTTTAAAGTTAGCAGTTTTTTAGCCCAAATTGTTTATTTTCCCAAAGTCTTTTTAATCCTCTACTGCAAAGCAGGGAGGAGATTATAGGGATGACCTTTGTCCGTCTGTAACACTTTCGTGTCAGCACCTTACTTTTAAACTGCTGAAATTTTTTAAAAATAACCTGGTACAAGTCAGATCACCATTATGAGACGATGTGCAGAGCGCAATGATTGGGTTGCTACCCCCAAGATTAAGGTCACACTTAAAGGTCAAGGGTTAATAGTCTACATTTTGAGTCTGCTACATAACTTTGTAACCGCAGAATTTTTTTTAAATAACTTGGCACAAGTAATCACCTGTGTGACGTAAAACCTAAACAAACAAGTAATCACCATTATGAGACCATGTGCAGAGCACAATAATTGGATTGCTACCACCAAGGTCAAGGTCCCACTTAATAACCAAGTGGTAATAAGTCTACATTTTGTTTGTGTTCCATAACTTTTAAACCGCTGAATTTTTTTTTGAAGAAATAATCACCATTATTATGAGACGATGTGCAGAGCACAACAATCAAGTCACTACTGTCAAGGTCAGGGTCACACTTAAAACTCCAATTTTAAAATATCTATTTTTCATGTCCGCTCTATAACTTATTGACAATTCAAAGATTTTAAAATTACTTAGAACAAATGTCACAATCTGCAGAGCACAACATCCAGGTTGCTACCCCAAAGTTATATCCAGGTTGCTTGTTGCTATTAGTAGCTATAACTTTGTTAATTTTTGAACGGATTGTCCTGACCTAGATAATTTGAGGAAGTTACATACTTTCTGGTCCTTTGATGTATACAGCTATGAAATTTTGATCATGTGCACAGCTTGAACTTTGATATCAGCTGGTATAGATTTTGATGAAGTGACCTACTTTTTTGTCCTTTGATGTACGGCTATGAAATTTAGATTAAGATGTAAAAGTGAACATTTAACATTATGGAAATGATTCATAATTTGACAAAACAACAAGTGTGACTAGACCTACCTGTTAAAATTTGAAAAAAAGGAAAAACTGATTTTTTTTCTTGATTTTTATGCCCCCGCCATGTAATGGCCGGGGCATATAGTGTTACCCTGTTCCGTCATTCCGTCCTTCCATCCTTCCGTCCTTCCCTCATTCTGTCATTCCGTCATCATCAGTTTCCGTTCATTATCTTAAGAACGGTTGCACACATTCAACTCAAATTTGACATATGGATATGTCATGAGAAAATACAGGTCAAGTTCGAATTTGGTCATGGTTCGATGATTTTTGGCAGAGTTATGCCCCTTTTACTTTAAAAAATAATATGAAATTTCAGTTTCCGTTCATTATCTCCCCAACGGTACAACACATTCAACTCAAACTTGACATATGGATATGTCATGAGAAAATACAGGTCAAGTTCGAATTTGGTCATGGTTCGATGATTTTTGGCAGAGTTATGCCCCTTTTACTTTGAAAATAATATGAAATTTTCAGTTTCTGTTCATTATCTCCCCAACGGTACAACACATTCAACTCAAACTTGACATATGGATACGTCATGAGAAAATACAGGTCAAGTTCGAATTTGGTCATGGTTCAATGACTTTTGGCAGAGTTATGCCCCTTTTACTTTGAAAATAATGTGAAATTTTCAGTTTCCGTTCATTATCTCCCCAAAGGTACAACACATTCAACTCAAACTTGACATATGGATGCATCAAAGGAATGCGCAGGTCAAGTTCAAGTTTGGTCATGGTTCAATGATTTTTGGCAGAGTTATGCCCCTTTCACTTTGAAAGTAATATGAAATTTTCAGTTTCCGTTTATAATCTCCCAAATGGTACAACACATTCAACTCAAATTTGACATATGGATATGTTTTTGGAATGCCCAGGCCAAGTTCGAATTTGGTCATGGTTCAATGATTTTTGGCAGAATAATGCCCCTTTCACTTTGAAAATAATATGAAATTTACAGTTTCTGTTCATTATCTACCCAACAGTGTTACATATTCAACTCAAATTGACATATGGATATGTCAAAGGAATGGGCAGGTCAAGTTGGAATTTGGTCATGGTTTGATGATTTTTTGACAGAGTTATGTCCCTTTCACTTTGAAAATAATATAGATACATCTAAGGAATAAGCAGTTTAAGTTTGAATTTGGTCGTGGTTCAATGATTTTAGACAAACTTATCTCTCCTGAATGTTGGAAAAAATTTTAACTTTCAGTTTCAGCACACCTACTGTTAGCCATTATTTTGGCTACAAATATGCAATATGCTATTTTTAAAAGGTTAAGACTGAATAATTTCAGTACCTTGAACATTGTATGAAAATGGTTTGTGTTGACATTGAAAAGTTTTAAGGCCTTTGAACTTAAAATGAAAAAAATAATTAATGCACCATCTGAAATTTTGGCTGCATGCGGGGGCATCCGTGGCATGATGACACATTTCTAGTTTTTAAAGATTTGTTGCTTTTAGAAAAAGTTGAGCATTGCTCCAGCCCAGCAGTTACTCTTGTTGTGCATTGAAATATATTGACAAATATGCAGAGTTTTGGATTATTCCTAATGCCTAAGAAGTGAAGTTGATTTGATTTAAAACCATGCTCCTGCACTCTTGATGGTTTAAATCTTTCTGAAAATAGTGTCATCAAAAGATATAATTACACCACAGAGTCATATATTTACAAGAAACCAGATGATTATAATGTCCTGCTCCCAGAAATACCTGCTTATGAAAGGTTTGGCACTTAATCTTGCTAGACTAAATTTAAACCATTGCAACGAGATGAAAAAAACATTATAATGTGGAAAAACTGACAAAGTGAAATAAAAAATACCATACAAGTATGATTAAAAAAGTTCTCAGCCTGATATACTTTTTGCCACTACACAGACATTTACACAAGATACGTCAATATGATATCTTATTAAAAATTACTGAACGAGTTACATGCAGTTTTACACAGATAAAGTAATGTAAAACACACTTTGATCAGTAGAGGGATGTGTCATTTTGACCAAATGGAGAAAGTTGAAATCAGAGCCGTCATTAAGTACCTCTGTTAGAAAGGGATGTCCCCCTAGGAAATCCATGAAGACTTCATGAATACACTTGGGAATGAGTCCCCTTCCTATAGAACTGTGAAAAAATGGGCTGCTGAATTTAAGAGCGACAGGGAGAGCATTGGAGATTCTGAGCGGCCTGGGTGGCCAAAAGAGGCCACCAACTATGAAACTGCCGAAGCTCTGCATGATCTTGTCATGTGCGACAGAAGGCAAGACCTGCAAAGAATTGCTAGGGAATGGTGAATGAGCTTTGGTTCAGTCCAGGTGATTCTTACTGATGTCTATGGCATGTCAACGGTTTCTGCTAGATGTGTTGAGTGACGGCCAGAAATGGACCAGGCTTGACATTTCAAGATATATATTACCCAAAATTTGCTAAAAATCACTTTTTTACAGTGCGTTTCTTTTGTGTATTTGTAATAAATGTGAAAATTGATTAAAAGGAATAAATATAATTAGTTAGGAATTAATTTAATGAAAATAATGACAATGGAAGTGTTCCTTGACTTGTGCCTGTTGCGGAAAGAGTATCCTGGACGAAAATCAACATTTTGGAGATCACATAGTGGAATAAAAAAAATCTTGCAAATCAGCTAATGAGCCTTAGGGGACCTTGTGATGAGGAATCTGAGCCCATTCCTCTATGATTGCATGTCTTCAAACTAAGCTCCTGAACTGTTGCTGGTTGGACGTGGCGTGAAGGAATAGCTTAATATCCCAAGCATGATCAATTCGATTTAAATCAGGGGACCTCGCTGGCCAATCCATGCTGACTATAGTTGCCTCCTCAAGTTATCGGTTTGTGATGTGGGCTCTGTGTGCATGGGCGTTGTCATCCATAAGAATGAAATCAGGGTTGACTGCGCCAGCGTACATGCGTACACGGACATCTAAGATTTACTGTACTGTTTTCAATGATTGTAGGTCTGTTTTTCCTGAGCCCTTATTTTCGTCAACACCATGACTGAACCCCCGCCAAAACAGTCTTGTTCTGCAAAGCATGCTGGAGCTAAATGTTCATTTGGACATCTCCAAACCCTAGCTCGTCTGTCCACACAAAACCTTGACCCATCAGTGAAGAGGACCAGGGTCCAATCATTAACTGTCCTTGTGACATGAGTCTGGGCCCATTGCAAACGCTTTTGAAAATGGCGTTGTGTCAAAGGAATGTAAATTGCTGGCCTCCGTTACCTCAACCGAGCATCATGCAACCTGTTTCTAACAGTTTGTGTACTTACACGCACACCAGTTGCATTTTGGAAGTTGTTTGGTTAGGTCCAGACTTCCTGAAAGTCTGAAAAAAAGTGTCAGACATTCGGTCTGACAAACCCTTGAATTTTGTCAGACCAACAAAATCTGTCAGACCAACACATTTACAGAAATAGGTATTAAACAACATTTTCCCTTTTTAGCTCACCTTGCACAAAGTGCAGGTGAGCTTTTAGGATGGCCAACCAAATGGCGTCCGTCGTCTGTCGTCCGTCCACATTTTAAATATTCTAAGGACATCTTCTATGATACCGCAAGGCCAATGTTAATGAAACTTGGCAGGAATACTCTTTGTATGAAGCTCTATCAAGATTGTTCAAAGAATTCCATTTCATGCAGAACTCTGGTTGCCATGGCAACAGAAAGAAAAATCTTTAAATATCTTCTTTTAAAGAACCGTAAGAGCTAGAGCTTAGATATTTGGCATGAAACATCTTCTAATGAGTGTCTACCAAGTTTGTTCAAATAAAAGCCCTAGGGTCAAAATTGGCCCCGCCCCAGGGGGTCATTGATTTTCCCTATATGCATATAGTAAAAACTTAAAAGATCTTCTTTTAAAGAACCCAAAGAGCTAGAGCTAAGATATTTGGCATGAAACATCTTCTAGTGAGTGTCTACCAAGTTTGTTCAAATAAAAGCCCTGGGGTCAAAATTGGCCCCGGCCCGGGGGGTCATTGATTTTCCCTATATGCATATAGTAAAAACTTAAAAAATCTTCTTTTAAAGAACTGTAAAAGCTAGAGCTTAGATATTTGGCATGAAACATCTTCTAGTGAATGTCTACCAAGTTTGTTCAAATAAAAGCCCTGGGGTCAAAATTGGCCCCGCCCCAGGGGGTCATTGATTTTCCCTATATACATATAGTAAAAACTTAAAAAATCTTCTTTTAAAGAACCCAAAGAGCTAGAGCTAAGATATTTAGCATGAAACATCTTCTAATGAGTGTCTACCAAGTTTGTTCAAATAAAAGCCCTGAGGTCAAAATTGGCCCTGCCCCAGGGGGTCATAGATTTTCCCTATATGCCCAGCCACAAATACAGTACGTTTTAGGTACAATAGAAGTACCTTTAAAGCCCCACAATGTAGTATCAATATGGTATCACTTAAGTACCTGCTTCTAGTGTACTTTATCTTATGGAGCAAAATTTAACATTCACTCGAACAGGGGGAAGTACACTTAAAGCTCCGTCTAAAATATTTAAATTATGCTTCAAAGATACTTCTTTTAAGAAAGCATATATAAAGCATCAGTCAGGTAGTACCTACAAGCTCAGCATGGTAGGCTCAGGGAAGTACATTTTAAGTATCAATTTAGGAAGTACCTTTAAAGCTTTACCAGAAGTACAATAGAAGCATCACTTGGAGCCCTTTTAAACATCAGCTTGAAATTAATAATGAAGTACATTTGAAGCACAACATAAAGAAGTTCATTTAAAGCATGATCATTTATTGAAGTATATTTAAAGCATCAAACACTATATATCTTAAGAAGTACAATTTAAGCATCAAGTTGAAGTTCATTTTAAGCATCATTGAAGAAGTACATTTAAAGCATCATTGAAGAAGTATATTTAAAGCATCATAAATTACATATATAACGTTTTAAATGGTTAAAGGGTATAAATCTATATCTTATGAAGTATTTTTAATAAACTCTTATCAACGGTAAAATAATATTGGTTCCATTTTTATATGATTGATTGTACTGTTAATATAGCCCATAATTTACTATAACAGAAGGGTCCCCTTGCCCTCAGAATGTAAATGTTATGAAAAAATCATGACCTGCACAGGCATGTAATTTACTGGTACATAATGTAAAGAAAAGGGCAGATTTAAAATTTCCCCCTCAAAACACTCAGTGAAAAAGATTTAAATTAGGACATATGTAAAATTTATGACTAAAAATATAAGTGTTAATTTAAGGTAAATTTGAAAAGGCTGTTGTAACAAAATAGTCTAAATATCTTACCATTATTTCATTGAACAATAGTAAATTTCCATTTCCATCTGATTGAAGAACTCATTTAATGTCCCATTATAATTTCATTAAAGTTCACATTATAAAGTTGTTTCATCTAAATGACACTTTAGACACATGTTTAACTTTAGTCCTAAGCATCTTTATAAATTATAAGCACTGAGATCCAAAGAAACTTCCTGAGTAATATTTGAATTTTCTGAGAGCCAGATTTGTTCAGGATATTAGATTACATGTTGTAAACCCCACTTATCTAACACTTTCTTTTATATAAGATAGGCCGTTTTAACACAGGCTATTATGAAAACAGCAAGGAGAAACTCTTGACCCCTCAATGACCAATTACACATGGTTTATATCATGTTACAATCACTTGTGTTTGTGAGTTAAATTTTACTCAATTCTCAAAAGTACATATGAAGTCCCTAGAAATATGCTTTATATTTTCATTTAAGTGTTTAAGGCATCATTGAAGCCCCATTACTGTTCTTATCTATTTATTAATGTTTACAAAGCATCAACAAAGTCTCTGGCACTTCCAGCAGAAGTTCCCTGGGCTTCTACTGAAGCAGGTATGTGTTAGGAAGAGTATACTTGAAGTTCCAGGGGCTTCATTTGAAGTATGGTTGTTGTGTATCATTGAAGTCTGTAGGACTTCAGGTGAAGCAGGTCTTATTATCTGTAAGTATATCTGAAGTACATTTCAGGTATACTTAAAGCTGGGGGACTTACCTGAAGCATGTGCTTCATTTGTGGCTGGGTGCATATAGTAAAAACTTAAAAAATCTTCTTTTAAAGAACCCAAAGAGCTAGAGCTAAGATATTTGACATGAAATATCTTCTAGTGAGTGTCTACCAAGTTTGTTCAAATAAAAGCCCTGGGGTCAAAATTGGCCCCGCCAAGGGGGTCATTGATTTTCCCTATATGCATATAGTAAAAACTTAAAAAATCTTCTTTTAAAGAACCGTAAGAGCTAGAGCTTAGATATTTGGCATGAAACATCTTCTAGTGAATGTCTACCAAGTTTGTTCAAATAAAAGCCCTGGGGTCAAAATTGGCCCCGTCACAGGGGGTCATAGATTTTCCCTTTATGCATATAGTAAAAACTTAAAAAATCTTCTTTTAAAGAACCCAAAGAGCTAGAGCTAAGATATTTAGCATGAAACATCTTCTAATGAGTGTCTACCAAGTTTGTTCAAATAAAAGCCCTGGGGGTCAAAATTGGCCCCGCCCCAGGGGGTCATTGATTTTCCCTATATGCATATAGTAAAAACTTAAAAAATCTTCTTTTAAAGAACTCAAAGAGCTAGAGCTAAGATATTTAGCATGAAACATGTTCTTATGGGTGTCTACCAAGTATGTTCAAATAAAAGCCCTGGGGTCAAAACTGGCCCTGCCCCGGGGGTCATTGATTTTCCTTATATGTGTATAGCAAAAACTTAAAAATCTTCTTTGAAAAAACCCAAATAGCTTGAGTTTAGATATTATACATGAAACATCTTTAAGTAAATATCTACAAAGTTTGTTCAAATAAAAGCCCTGGGGTCAAAACTGGCCCTGCCCCAGGGGTGTCATTGTTTTTAACTATATGTGTATAGTAAAAACTTAAAAATCTTCTTTTAAAAAACCCAATGAGCTAGAACTTAGATGTTTAGCATGAAACATCTTCTTATGGGTGTCTACCAAGTCTGTTCAAATAAAAGCCCTTGGGTAAAAATAGGCCCCCGGGGGGGGGGGGGTGCTATATACAGGTGAGCGACCTCAGGGCCATCATGGCCCTCTTGTTTTTAATAATCTTTAAATTAAACTCAATCCCTGTTTTACAGCATCAGTTTATATTATGCTCCCTGAAAAATTTCAGGGGAGCATTATAAATTATAGTCCATCCATCCGTATGTACGTCCTTAATTCATGTCTGGCCCATAACTTTTGTTATTTGAAGTAGGATTTTACAACAATTTCA
Organism: Ruditapes philippinarum; assembly: GCF_026571515.1. Lineage (NCBI taxonomy): Eukaryota > Metazoa > Mollusca > Bivalvia > Venerida > Veneridae > Ruditapes > Ruditapes philippinarum. The sequence goes on from NW_026858538.1 coordinate 85,325, forward strand.
CAGAAATCATCACCATATTGAGACTACATGTCACGCGCAACATTTTGGTTGCTACCTTGAAGGTCAAGGTCACAGAATGACCTTGAAGCAATATCGTGTCCGGCCGATAACTTCGTTATTTGAAGTCGGATTTTACAACTGTTTCACAGAATTGATCACCATATTGAGATGTCATGTTGCGCGCAACATTTGGATGGCTGTCTTGAAGGTCAAGGTAACAGCATGACCTTGAAGCAAAATCGTGTGCGGCCCATAACTTTGTTATTTGAAGTCAGATTTTACAACTATTTCACAGAAATGATCACCATATTGAGACGACTATCACGCACAACATTTGGGTCGCTACCTTAAAGGTCAAGGTCACAGCATGACCTTGCAGCAAAATCGTGTCCGACCCATAACTTCTTAATTTGAAGTCTGATTTTATAACTATTTCACAGAAATGATCACCATATTGAGACGATGTGGTGCTCACAACATTTGGGTTGCTACCTTGAAGGCCAAGGTCACAGCATGACCTTGCAGCAAAATCGTATCCGACCCATAACTTCGTAATTTGAAGTCTGATTTTAAAACCGACATGAGTATGTGATAGAATAAGGGTTTGAAGGAGCAAACATAATACGTAAAGTCTGTTTTGACAACACATTTTGTATTGGTTTTTGCCATGTGGGCATGTAGTAACCTCTGCTGATTGTGCTGATGTATTTGAGAAAATGTCCAGTTTGTAAAGCACTAATTAAGCGCACAGTGTAAGAACATTTATGTAATAAGCATACAAAATTTAATGTTACCAATTTCCTAGTAAATTGTACGACTTATGCTGAAAGTTTTATCGTTATGCTCCCCAAAAAATTTCGGGGGAGCATATAGTCGTCGGGTCGTCCCTCTGTCTGTCCGTCCGTACATATGTCCCGAATTTCTGTCCGGCCCATAACTTTGTTATTTGATGTCCGATTTTACAACTTTTTCACAGAAATGATCACCATATTGAGACGACTTGTCACGCGCAACATTTTTGTCACTACCTTGAAGATCAAGGTCACAGCATGACCTTGAAGCAAAATTGTGTCCGATCAATTACTTCGTTATTTGTAGTCAGATTTTACAACTATTTTACAGAAATGATCACCATATTGAGACAACATGTCGCGCAGAACATTTGGGTCGCCACTTTGAAGGTCAAGGTCACAGTATGACCTTGTAGTAAAATCGTGTCTGGTCAATAACTTCATTATTTGAAGTCAGATTTTACAACTATTTCACAGAAATGATCACCATACTAAGACGACATGTTGCACGCAACATTTGGGTCGCTACCTTGAAGGTCAAGGTCACAGCTTGACCTTGCAGCAAAATCTTGTCCGGTCCATAACTTCATTATTTGAAGTAGGATTTTAAAAAAATTTCACAGAAATGATCACCATATTGAGACAATGTGTCTCGTGCAACATTTTGGTCGCTACCTTGAAAGTCAAGGTCACAGCATGACCTTGCAGCAAAATCGTGTCCGGCCCATAACTTTGTTATTTGAAGTTAGATTTTATAACTTTTTCACAGAAATGATCACCATATTGAGACAATGTGTCCCACACATTATTTGGGTCGCTACCTTGAAGGTCAAGGTCACAGCTTGACCTTGCAGCAACATCATGTCAGGCCCATAACTTCATTACTTTAAGTCAGATTTAACAACTATTTCACAAAGATGATCACCATATTGAAGCAACATTTGGGTGGCTACCTTGAAGGTCAAGGTCACAGCATGACCTTGCAGCAAAATCGTGTCTGCCCATAACTTTGTTATTTGAAGTCAGATTTTTACAGACTATTTCACAGAAATGATTACCATATTGAGACAATGTGTCGCACAACATTTGGGTTGTTCTTACACTTTGAACTTTGTCTGTGACATAACTCTGACACTACAAGAGGTATACCTTTCTGTGTCCAAAACCTTTTCGGGGAGCATCACCCGGTTCAACTGGCTCTTGTTCCCTGCTGTTTGGATAATTAAAGGGGGATATAGAAAAAAAATTATAGTACAAACGTATAGATACTTTGAGGTGGCTATGGGAACAATAGGTAACAGTAAATTTCCATTGATGCTATTCATTCAGTAATCTCTTATGTGGCTATTTTTTCTCTTAAGTGGCTAAAAGAACAATAGAAAGAACAAAAGAGTAGCCACTTAAATACCAAACCTTGAGGACGTCCACCTGTCCATCACAATTTCATGTCTGGTCCATAACTATGTCATTTATCAAAGAAATTTGAATTCACTTGGCACAATTGTTTGTTATATTAAGATTATGTGTCATGCGCAACAACCCCAACCCTATCCTCAAGGTCAAGGTCACACTTGGTGTTTAAAGGTCAACATTGTCTATTTGAGGGTAGATGTTGTCACCCATGAAGGGATTTTGAAAATACTTGCCACAAATGTTCACATAACTTCTTCATAGATCAAGGGATCTTGAAATTACTTAGTACAATGTTTACAATAACAAGATGATGTTGTAGGGTGTGTTTTGTTCCCAGTTCATAACTTTATTATCCATCAAGGGATTTACAAATAAATTGACACAAATGTTCACAATAAGAAGATGAAACATACTCTGTAACAGACCATATCGTGTATTGATTTTTATATGCCCGAAAGGGCATATTATGTTATACCCCCTGGCGTCCGTCTGTCTGTCTGTCCGCACTCCCAGGACAGTAATTATGTGGCTAGAGGGACAATAGGTAACTGTTCTTTCTCTTTGATGTCATTCATTCCGTAATGCTTTTATGTGGCTATTTTCTTTTGTGTGGCTAAAAAGAACAATAGAGAGGACAATAGAGTAGCCACATAATTACTGTCCTGTGAGAACGTCCGTCCGTCCGTCTGTTAGCAATTTGGTTTCCAGAGCATAACTTAAGTTCCATTTGGCCCACAATGTTCAAACTTCATAGAATGATTGTCCATATTAGGTAAAAAGACCCTTATTGATTTTGGGGTCACAAGGTCAAAGGTCAAGGTCACTATGACCTTAAAACTGAAAACAGTTTCCAGAGCATAACTTAAGTTCCATTTGACCCACAATGTTCACACTTCATAGGATGATTGTCCATATTAGGTAGAAGACCCGTATTGATTTTGGGGTCACAAGGTCAAAGGTCAAGGTCACTATTACCTTGACACTGAAAACAGTTTCCGGAACATAACTTAAGTTCCAATTGGCCCACAATGTTCAAATTTCATAGGATGATTGTCCATATTAGGTAGAAGACCCCTATTGATTTTGGGGTCACAAGGTCAAAGGTCAAGGTCACCATTACATTGATACTGAAAACAGTTTCCGGAGCATAACTTAAGTTCCATTTGGCCCACAATGTTCAAACTTCATAGGATGATTGTCCATATTGGGTAGAAGACCCCTATTGATTTTAGGGTCAAAAGGTCAAGGGTCAAGGTCACTATATCCTTAAACCTGAAAACAGTTTCCGGAGCATAACTTAAGTTCCATTTGGCCCACAATATTCAAACTTCATAGGATGATTGTCCATATTGGGGAAAAAACCCCTATTGATTTTGGGGTTACAAGGTCAAAGGTCAAGGTCACAATTACCTTAAAACCAAAAACAGTTTCCGGAGCATAACTTAAGTTCCAATTGGCCCACAATGTTCAAACTTCATAGGATGATTGTCCATATTAGGTAGAAGACCCCTTTTAATTATGTTTGTATTTTTATATGCCCGAAAGAATTTCGCGCATATTATGTTATACCCCCTGGCGTCTGTCCGTCTGTTAGCAATTTGGTTTCTGGAGCATATCTTAAGTTCCATTTGGCCCACAACATTCAAACTTCATAGGATGATTTTCCATATTGGGTAGAAGACCCCTATTGATTTTGGGGTCACGAGGGCAAAGGTCAAGGTCACTATGACCTTAAAACTGAAAACAGTTTCCGGAGCATAACTTAAGTTCCATTTGGCCCACAGTGTTCAAGCTTCATAGGATGATTGTCCATATTGGGTAGAAGACCCCTGATTTTGGGGTCACAAGGTCAAAGGTCAAGGTCACTATGACCTTAAAACTGAAAACAGTTTCCGGAGCATAACTTAAGGTCCATTTGGCCCACAGTGTTCAAACTTCATAGGATGATTGTCCATATTGGGTAGAAGACCCCTATTGATTTTTGGGTCACAAGGTCAAAGGTCAAGGTCACTATTACTTTGGTACTGAAAACAGTTTCCAGAGCATAACTAAAGTTCTAATTGGCCCACAATGTTCAAACTTCATAGGATGATTGTCCATATTAGGTAGAAGACCCCTATTGATTTTGGGGTCACAAGGTCAAAGTCACTTTTACCTTAATACTGAAAACAGTTTCTAGAGCATAATTAAAGTTCCAATTGGCCCACAATATTCAAACTTCTTAGGATGATTGTCCATATAAGGTAGAAGACCCCTATTGATTTTGGGGTCACAAGGTCAAAGGTTAAGGTCATTATTAATAACTTAAGTATTAATCAACCTACAGCTGTAAAATTTTATAGGATGAACAGCGAATTCCCATGTCTTACTAATGCTTCATCCTTACTAAAAAAAAAAAAACACTTTCGGGCATATAATGCTCCGCCTAGCGGTGCTCTTGTTGTGTTATACAAATGTATTTCTGTTGACACATGCACTAGAGTTTAATTTTCATTATATTTTTTTTTTTATGAATTTATTGTTACTTGCATGTGCAGATCTAGCATTGATCAAAATTTTGCACTGAAAGTCCAGATCCATACCTCAATCTTTTGAAATAGCACAATGTTTTGCTTCATAAGATAGGGGACACAATCATAACTCTGTTACAAAATCTTGTTTGTATGAGTTTTATACATAGCTTAACATAATGCCCTCTGGTTCTCCATTAGTTATCATTTCATACCCTTTGAATCCTTTGAATGGAATAATTTAAGGAGTCTATGCATTATATACCACTTTCTCTAAAAACTGAACAGATTTTAACCAAATCTATAATTATATACAATAAAATACTACAAAAATCCTAATATGATTCAATGAAAATTAAGCCATTAATTCAAAAACTTAAAATTTTCAATCAATTTGTGTTGCTGCTTGCCCTCCGCAAACTTGAACGTTGTCTGTACCTTTTAAGCTCGACTTTTTTTTTTAAATGTAGAGGTATTGTTATAGTCATGACGGTGTTGCCGTAGCTGTCCGCAAACTAAATGTACCTTGATCATAACTTTTTTTAGTTCTTGATGTATTGTATTCATACTTGGCCACAACATTTCTTTGGACAAGACCTTTCAGTAGACCAGACATATCTTGACCTTCATCCTTAAATGACCTTGATCTTCAAGGTCAAATGCCCAAATTTTGCTTGTTCTTGGTATTATTGGCTATAACTTTGTTATTTTTTGAAAGGATTGTCTTCAAACTTGAAAATAATAATCTTCAAGGATAGCCCTTTAAATTAACCAGACAGACATTGACCTTCACTCATAAATGACCTTGACTTTGAAGGTCAAATTATTGAAAATTTTCATTTTTTTTCCCTGTTACTGGTTGTAACTTTGCTATTATTGTATGGATTGACTTCATATTATAAAAGAACACTCTTAAGGACAAGACCTTCATATCAAAGTCAAATTTGACCTTGACTCTTTTATGACATTGACCTTGAAGGTTAAACTATTGAATTTTCACTGATTTATGTATTAATTAATTGACTATATATATGTATATATATTTTATTTTTCTGTGATACATTAAAATATATATAGATCTATATATCTAATTTTTTTTCTTCTTAATTTTGATGATATTTTCTTTTATTTGTCATTTATATATGGAAAGGATTCATACTTTGACAAAACTAGAGTGGCAAGACAGACCTATTAAAGTTATAAGAAGGAAAAATTAAGATTTGTTCAAACGTTTCTTTGTTTGCTTTTAGAAAAAGTAAAAAATCGAATCGTAATGCCCCCGCTCGGAGGTGGCTCTTGTTTAGGCTTGTCCAGCTTTCACAGATCAAACTCCTGTGATTATTTTTGCCAGTCTTCACAGGAGTGATCATGCAGTACCATCACTAGTTGTGCATGAAAAGAAAAAGCTTGTTCTTCTTTCACAAGTCAAACTGCTGGTGGGATTTCAATGAAACTTCACAGGAGTGATCAGTACCATACTTTATTGTGAGATATGTTTTTGTTGCGAAAAACCCCTTCTAGTTCATGAATGAAATATCTTCTTACTGAAGAACATTAACCATTCAGACTAAAAAATGATTAAACACAATTTGATATTGACTTGTAAATGACCTTGACCTTGAAGTGTCAAATTAATGCAATTTCAATTTTTTTACCAGGCATATAGTGTTACTATGTTTCGTCATTCCGCCCCGCTGTCATTCTGTTATCATCAGTTTCCATTCATTATCCTCGCAATAGTTGCACACATTCAACACGTATTTGACATATGGATATATCATCAGAAAATGCAGGTCAAGTTTGAATCTGGTCATGGTCCTATGATTTTGACAAGAGTTATGCCCCTTGAAGTAATTTTTAGTTTTCATTCATTATCTCCCCAACAGTTGTACACATTCAACTTAAATTTGACATTTGAATACAACAAAGGAATGCACAGGTCAAGTTCGAATTTGGTCATGGTTTGATGATTTTTTTATTGTTAACCCTTGTCATCAATTTTCTTTTCACACACAATTTGGTTTGCTATTTCGTCACTTTCATTCTCAAGAGTTTTGAAGAAAAAAAATTCAGTTTCGGTTCACTATCTCCCTAAAAGTTGTACACATTCAATTCAAATTTAAGATACCAATATGTCATAGGGATTAGTAGATCAAGTTTGGTCATGGTTTGATAATTTTTGACAGTTATCCCTCTTGAGCTTTGGAAAAAAAAGAAGAAATTTTTAGTTCGTTCAACTCAATTTTAACATATGGATATGTCATGCAAAAATACCCAAGTATAATACCCAATACAAGTTTGGATTTTGGTCATGGTTCGATGATTTTTGACAGAGTTATCCCTCTTAAACTATGTCAGAGTTTGACATTGCATGTGCTGGTATTTTATCAGAAAATACAGGTCAATTTCAAATTTGGTGATGGTCAGATTGTTTTCACAGTTATTCCCCTTGAACTTGGAAAATATTTGAAAATTCACAATTTCCAATCATTATCTTGGCTACAAATATGCAATTTGCAAAAGGTTAACACGTCTGAATAGTTTCTGGGTCTTGAACTTTGTATAAACATGGTTTGTGTTAACATCAAATAGTTTAAGGACCTTGAACTTTTAATGAAAAAAAAATGGTTTGTGCAAACAAATTTGGAACTAAATATTATTATAACATTTGAATTTTTGCTGCTAGGGGAGGGGAACATCAGACTGTGGCATGACACATTTTTACTTTTTTTTACATAATTGGCTATTACTACGGAAGTAATAAGTGGATTGTCTTCATATTTGGGCACAAAAATCTATGAGACAAACAGATTTAATTGATTTTGACCTTGACCTGAATTGAAAGGTTCTAAAGGTCAAATTTGTGAAGTTCACAACAATTTGCCATATTTATGTGATTGTCAAGTTATTGAAATTTGCTGAAATTTAACTTTGAAATTTTGTTACAGATTTGATTTATGCTTCATTGAACGCCGCCTTTCCTTGTTGATCTTGTTTATCATATTTTTTGACAAAAGAACATAATTATATGACAAAACTGACATGTTGAATTATTCTGATTTGTCCTTGAACTTTAATTGACATTAATTATATGAAAATTATCAACTTAGTTAAATAATTGAAATTTTCTTATATTGTTAGAATTTAACTTTATTATTTATTTAAGGATTTGGTTTAGTCTTTGACAAAATAACACTTATTACAAAACTGGCAATTGTGGTTATTGACTGTCAAGGTCAAATATTTTATTTGAATTTTAATTTGTAATACTTTTTTGCCCATGAGCATATTGTGAAAATTGGCCGTTTTCATTGAAAAGCCTCCTGTTACAAGTTCCAACTGCGCATCCTCCGTCTGGCAACCCCCTGATGTATCATTTTGATGGGGGCTGCGCCGAAAAAATTTTCACTTCTTTTAACAGCATTTCTGGAACAAAAAACTGTGTTTGGGGCCTAAATAGGGCATTTTTTCACTGTTTGAGACCACCAAAAGGGGGGGGGGACAAAAAGCTGTCAAAAGACGTCTATATGAGGGCGTTAAGACATTATGTTAGAAATAAGGAAAAGTCAAGTGAGCTAGGTCCCAGTCTGGTGATGTCTCTTGTTAAATTAGTGATTTCTGTTGATTTTTTTCAGTTTTGACATAAAACAAGTCATTCATGGCAACTAGTAGTGTTAATAAGCCAACTGAAGAACCACAGGGGACACAATCTCAGACATTTAATGACACAGCTACAATTAAAAAGGACAAAAACTCACTGTTAGTGCCCATAGAACAGTCGAACCCCATAAGAGGAATTGAAAATAACCTCAACAGTGAAATGCCAAATGTTGACCTGAAGAAACAGTTTGCAGGAGGTCAAAATGCTATACAAGTAATAAAAGAGCAGGAAGGACCCACAGACATTATATATTATACTGATACTATTCAGGATAAAAAAGTTGTAAAGGTGCCCAAAAATGATCTGTCTTTTTCTAATAGCCTTGAGCTTACCACAGAAACTGAATTGGGTAAAAAAAGTGCTGGAAATCTTGTTAATGCAAGTGATGCAATAACTGATAATGAATCTGAAGGTGACAATAACAGTGAAACAGTGGAGTGTGCTGAGAGATGTAAAGGGTCTGATGAGGAGCTTCCAAAGAACGTAAATCTGTCTTTAGAAGGCTACACAGGTAACCCTGATAAAGATGAATTATCAAATACATGTACTGTTGGTTGTGAGAGAGGAAACTCTGGAAATGGATCTGACTGTATAGACAATGAAAAGGTTGCATCAGAAGATGAATTGTCCAGTTCAGTAATACCATTGGAGGAGAATGAAAGTGACGAAATAGCAAACCAAATTGTGTGTGAAAAGAAAATTGACGACAAGTTTGATGAGATAGACTGCAAATCTGAGGGAAAGAAAGGTGAAGCAGACAGAAAATATGAGGCTGGCAATTTTAATGCTAGCTGTCAAAGGGGAGACATTGATAAGCTTGCCACAGAAACTGAACTAGATAAAAAAATTGCCGGCAATCTTGTTAATGCTAGTGATGGAATAACTGATAATGACTCTGAAGGTGACAATAGCAGTGAAACAGTGGAGTGTGCTGAGAGATGTGAAGGGTCTGATGAGGAGCTTCCAAAAAACATAAATCAGTCCTCAGAAGGCTACACAGGTATCCCTGATAAAGATGAATTATCAAATACATGTACTGCTGGTTGTCAGAGAGGAAAGTCTGGAAATGGATCTGACTGTATAGACAATGAAAAGGTTGCATCAGAAGATGAATTGGCCAGTTCAGTAATACCATTGCAGGAGAATGAAAGTGGAGAAATAACAAACCAAATTGTGTGTGAAAAGAAAATTGATGGCAAGTTTGATGAGAAAGACTGCAAATCTGAGGGAAAGAAAGGTGAAGCAGACAGAAAATATGAGGTGGGCAATTTTAATGCTAGCTGTCAAAGTGACGAAATTGATGAGGTAGAGGGAAAAAAAGGTGTTGAAAGCAAAAATGCTTCTGTCATTACAAGTACTACTGTAACAAGTGACAAAATAAAGATTTTCAAAGTCATTAGTTTTTACTATGTAAAGGTTGCATACAAGTTCAGCAAAGGATATACAAAGAACATTTGTCTGCAGACAATCTTCATATGCACCATGATGTATCAGCAATATGATCCACAGTTTTCCATCCCTAAAAATACCATCAGTGCATATTTACTTGAGGATATGATTCAAGACTTTTACATTGGTAACCAGGAATACAATGTTTTTGCAGTTCTTGAAAATAACTTGACATCCGTAGCAATGGCAATGTTTCTGCCAGAGCCTGATCTTCCAAGAAGTACTGTTCAATTAGCTAATACATTAGGAATTAATTTGAGGCCATATGATCAAAATACAACTAATTCTGGAAGCATGGACAGGTCACAGCCCAGAGTGGACAGCTCTCAGTCTATACAGCATACTGGTACAAGCAGTGGAGGTCATCAAAGCAATGATGAACTGCAGAGATGTTCAGAGTTCATCAGTATTTCAAGTTTACCAATGACAGCCACTGTTAGAGAAGGTGAAACTGATTCACAACAAGTTCAAAGATGCACACGAATAAATGATGTACCAGGACTCCCTGTTCCTAACCAGCTGAACTTAGATGAGGGCAGCACAAATAGGAAGGTAAGGTTCAGAATACCAAATTTCTTCAAATATTTGTTAATTAGATTGATGGGACTTCTTACAATCACAATTGCAATATTAAGTGCTGTGAGACAGTTCTACAAAGTTTCCCAGTACTTCATCTTAGTTTTGTTTTTAGCTCACATGACCTCGTTCATTCCGTGTGAATATAGAATAGAATTATCAACTGGACCCTTCTGCTCAAAACATTCAGTACCATTAAAATTAAACATTAACTAATCCACTCACTGGTTAACTCTACTATGTTGGAAGCAACCTAAGTTACCTAAAACGTTCAGATAGATAAAACTGTTGACTTATACACTGTATTGAATGTATTATTTTCTCTTTATTTTTTGCAGGAGACACAGGCTCCAGTGAGGAATATTTTCACAAATATAAGGGAAAGCAGGCAATCTGCAGATGGTTTGTTTATTTTTCAATGATTAGACTTAATTTAAGAATGCAGTTTACTCAAATTAATGAGTTTTTACGCTAATATATACTGATTTAAAGCATTATAGATATTTACCAATCTTAAACTCAATTGTTTTATGATTTCACAGCAGTTTTGTAATTATTGAAAAGGTGTTAGCATATCAAAGACCAAACCAGTTTTATTAAATATTTAAGATTTTAGGAATTTTAGTCTACTACTGAATGGTAACCAGGAAGCTAGTGTTGAATTCAAGCATGTAGAGTATTAAGTTATTTGCTTGAAATTTCATAACCCACAGTATCTTAAAGACTTCAGTTTATTTACAAAATATACAAATAAGAGGCTAGATGTTCATTGAAAGAAAGAAAAAAGGATAGAAAAAATATCTCACATATATTTTTTGTTCCAGGAAGTCCATCGTCTGCAACCACCAACTTGAGAGGTAGAAACATACCAACAATTGGCACATATAGCCTGGAAAGAATATCAGAATATGCAAGTCATCTCTCCAACAGTGTCTCAGAACAACCTTCTCAACAAATCAGTGATGATATGGTGTTTGGGGAGGAACGGATGAGTAATGAACTAGCTCGTGCAAGAACGTTTAATGACAGATGGCCACACCGTCATTTGAACCCTGGTGATATGGCCAGGGCCGGATTCTTTTTCACTGGTAAGTTCCAGAAACATAAATGAAGCTCAGTTTATACTTGATTCATGATGTCTTTTATGATTTAGCCTTTATCATATATTCCAATTAATGTTTTATAAAATTATTATAATTTTATGAATAGATTGTCTGCTGGATAAGTTTTAATTGTCAACAATATGAATCTTACAGTTTGGATGTAATAAAGTCTTAACATTAAGCTCTTCATTTTAAACTTTTTAAAGGAGGTAAAACAGAGGGAACAGAGGGAGCTTGGAACCTTAAGCCTAGGCAGGCTTAATATAATGATTTATTACTTTCCATAGTCATCAATTGAAATTGTATGGAGCTGAAGTACATTTGATTAGAAGACATTTTTGCTCCACACCAAATAGGAGCCCCTCTCAAATATTCTCCCCCCAAATTAGCACTTTTCCATAAAACCCTTAAGCTATTTTTAGATTGTCTTTTTCGAAGAAAATTTTCAAGTATTTCAACAGGTTGTTGTTGCTATTCCGCTGTCATCCAGGAACTTCAACATTGGCCATTGCTTTTTTATTTCTGAATGGATTGTCTTCATACTTGGACACAGCAATCTTTTTGTAGAGGAACAGAATGAACTTGACCTTGAGTCATAAATTACAAGGTCAAATGTTTTAATTTTCCTTATTTTTGCTAAAATTTGCTATACTAAAGGATTGCCTTTGTACTTGGATACAACTTAAACCTGACATTGACTCAAAAATTAACCTTGACCATCAAGGTCAAATTAAATATTTTTTCTTGATTTTTACCATAATTGGCTATGTCACTTTGTTATTTAAGAATGGACTGTCTCCATACTTGAAAGAACAATCCTTTGGACAAGACCTTAAAGTAGACCAAATTAAGTATGACCTTAACTTATCACTCAACTTGATATTGAATGTCAAATTATTATAAAGTTATAAGGGGGTATACTGGAATCAGGGCGTCTGTCCGTTTTTCCTTGTGTTGTGGTGATAAAAAATTATGTAATAAGTGGTTTTATTTTTTTTAGAATAAATTCTAAAGTGAAATTGGTTTCAATTTAGAATTGAAATTTAAGTGGTCCTTCCAGAAGTCAGGTGGTCAATTACTATTATTATATCATTTTACTGCAAATTTAGAAAAAAAATGCTTAGAATTGACGACAATGTGTATTATTAACCTTTAAAGAAAACAGATATTTTAGATATATATCTTTTTTAAATCAGAATTTAAGGAGAACAAGTCAGTAGGTGTTTTCTTTCGTTCAGTTATTTGTTTTTTTATCTCATTCAAAATACACGTCATAGCTCTTAACTTATTTAGTAAATAAATTATTTATGTTAACTTTTATATTGAAGTGATTTCTCCCTCAACTCAAGTTAGGTAATATTGAAACCATTTGTGCCTGTAATTTTTTAACTGTTATTTAAATATTTATTGCTGATACGTGGTACGTCTAATAATCATGATATCTTATAAATTAACATTTTAAATAAAACTAATACATTATCTTATTCTTGACTTTGAAAACAAGGAAATATCTTAAGGATAAAAAAATAATATAACTATAGTTTAGCTTATTTTTCTCACTGATTTATAATGAATAAAGTATTTTTACCTCCCTGTTGTTTGTTGATTAATTGATATATATTTTTGACATTGAGTATTTTTAACCGTTTAAAGTAATTTTAACTCTGGAAGAAATGGATCTCTTATCGTTAAACATAAGTAGCAAAGAATTACTAGATGCATTTTTTCCAGTTCCTGTCGTTTGCATGCTGCCATTATTTGAGTGTCTGAAATTTAAGTTTATCCGATATCCCATACAATATCGTAATTACCATCGTCGGATACCCACGGTTGATTAACATGCAACCTAACATAAATGTCAATGGTCCCACCGTGGGTATACGACGATGCATAATTACTAGCATCATTTGAATGAATTTGTACCTAAATTAATAGCACAAATTCTTAACTCTTTTACCTTGTATAAACACAATTTTAGCGACTTAAAATGAATGTTATTGATGACTCAACTTCTTTAACTAGTCAGAGATTAGTGAACCATATACAATGTACATCGGACAAATGATTTTAAACAAAATGGAAATAACATATTTTGACCAAATCGCAAAATTGTATCCCAAATAAGCCTGCATAAACCAGAAAATGCAAGTGGTCCGACGGACCAGTGGCTTTTAAAATAAGGTGGTCCTTGCCAAAATCAGGTGGTCTCGGACCAACGGACCACCGCTAATGTCGAGGCCTGGTTATCATAGTGACACTGAATAAGAGACATAACCAGAAGTTTCTTGGTATGCTGAGTAAGAATAAATTTCTTGCGGTAATTTTAAGAAATTTTAACCGAGAGTTGGCCTTCTTAAGAACAGACTCGGCCATGGCGCAAAATGACAGATTTTGGTCTATAGTAATCCCAAGATACTTGATAGATGAAGTTGATTCAATGGATGTACCAGAACAGGTTATATGCAGGTTAGATTGTAACCTAAGCTTTTGCCTGGACCCAAATAATATTGACTCGGTTTTACCCAAGTGCAATGACAACTTATTGTCCACTAACCATTGGCTGACCAATTCCATATCATCTGTCAATGCCTTTTCAACAACAGATAAACTTTTACCAGATACAAGGATACCAGAATCATCAGCATACAAAAGCAATTTATTTTTGACCACAGCTGACATATCATTTACATAAATTAAAAAGAGAAGGGGTCCAAGGATTGAGCCCTGAGGAACACCACATGTTATTTTGGAATCGGAAGAATAAGTACCAGAGACATCTACAAGCTGCTGTCTATCTGATAAATATGATTTGAACCAATTTAGGACGTCAATACTAAGACCTGATGCTTGCAGTTTCATTAAAAGAATGGAATGGTCCACTGTGTCAAACGCTTTCTGCAAATCCAGCAGCACCATACCAACAACATTACCTTTATCATTTTCATACCTGATAAAGTCTGTAAGGTGAATCAGACAAGTATCAGTAGAGAAGCCACTCCTGAAATCTGATTGAAATTTATACAGCAGATCTTTATCCTTAAAATAAGCTTCAACCTGGTCATAAACCTCCTTTTCAAGGATTTTAGATACAACATTTAAAATGGACACAGGCCGGTAATTACCAACAGACAATTTGTCGTTCTTTTTTATAGAGGGAACAACTCTTGCAGATTTAAGATCATCAGGGACTTGACCTTGGATAAGGGATAGTTTATGATATGAGCTAATGGACTAGCAATAACTGGGGATCCATCTCTGATAAAACGTGAGGGTATACCATCTAAGCCAGTAGCTTTTTTTGACACCTAATGAAGTTAAGTATTTAAGAACTTTACTTTCAGAAACAATGGAAAAAGAAAAACTGTTTGCAAAAACACCCTTGTTTGCATAAAAAGTATTAACAAAATTCGTACCAAATTTATGCATACTTTCTGGCAACTTTTCAACAAGTTTACATGCAACTGTTGTATAAAATTTGTTAAATGATTCAGCAATAAGTTTCTTTTCAAAACACACATTATCATCAATATTTAAAACAAATATTTGTAACTGGTTGAAGATGAACCCTTCTTGGAAGGCAAACCAAGATTTTTAACAGTTTTCCATAAAGAGGTTGAGTCATTTTTGTTCTCATCCAGTGTATTAGTAAAATATTCCTTTTTTGCTTTGGCAACAAGATACTGAACTTTGTTCTTGAGAGTCTTAAATGAATCATAATTATCACAGTTTCTATCACATTTATATTTATTAAAAGCTTTATATCCCTTTCATTAATTACACTAAGAATGTCTGAGTCAATCCATGGTTCTGTTCTCTGTTTAATTCTGGTCTGTTTCACAGGTGCTATATTGTCTATCACAGATAAAAATAACTGTTTAAATATATTGCAGGCATCATTTACATTATCACTTAGCAAAACAGGAGACCAGTCAGTATCTAGAAGACTAGCTTGAAAGTCATCTTTGTTATAATTTTTCAAAGATCTTAAAGTGACATTGTTATGAAAACAAATAGGAATTTTACTGACTTTTCTTGTACAAAATATTAAGCTATGATCACTAAATGAAGTATGAATTACACCTGACTGAGTAATTTTATCATTATCAGACACCATTAAAAGCTATTTTTATCAACAGAATTTAGTTACCTATTACCTAATATTTACTTTTTAATGTTCTTAGTTTGCTCAGGAGTACTCTTTAATAGGGGAAATTTTAATCATCAGGATGACACCACCCTTTGAATGCAAAGGGAAATAAAACACAAATTTGAATGAATTTAAATTAACCAAATTTTTAATAAACTAAGTTTTTATTTACACTAAACTAAATGTTCTTTAAAACTAAACAAGTTTACAATAAGTGCTGTAATATAAACTGTTAATTATTAAACCAAAAATGTGATTATCAGACTTAACTAGCAAAGTAAAAGATTTACTAATCATAGATATGATCTTAATTATTTGGATATTTATTACTTTTTGGATTGTCTGTGTTTGAAACAATTCGAATACAACAAAGTAGTGTGTTGTAACTGGGTGAACACCATCTCAGTATATACCATGGATTATTCCCGGAGGGCACGATTAGGACGATCAATATAGTGCAAGTGAATGATGAGATTTCGTTTCACTTTCCCTAGGCAATGGATTATACCTAAAATCAAGAAGTAATTGTCAAATATTAAATATCTAGGAATATTAAACTTAAGAAAGAGCGCGAGCAGGGATTAAACACACAATGGACACAGAAGAAATTAAAAAGCAAAAAACTTGTGTAAATTCTCTCAAATCTTAATATATCCAAAACGATGGGGTTAATACTCTAAAGGCAATTTTACAGAGAATGTTACCTGCTTGACTGTAATTGCGATCATTAGTCAGAAAAAGATGTACTTGGGTTGGACAACTGCTTCGTGAACAGAAAAGTTGACTTTGCCATTCTGACCCGAAACCTGGTATTCTGAATGAAAAAACTAATATCAATTTGAAGACCCTCGGATCTGAACCAAAATGGTTAGCCAAAATCAGTGTTTCAAAACCGTCAAAACAGAAATTGGCGGTGGTGTTTGCCCTTACGTGTCGTAGTTGGTGTTAACATGCGTAGACTGGCTTTCCGGTGCAAAATCAAGCTTTTGAGTACGGAGTGTGGCAATTAAATCTTCAAAAGCCATTACAATTCACTGTGTTGGTATATATAGACCTCCATCTTTGGCAACAACCAATCAATTTGTGACAGAATTCTTTCAGTTCCTAGAAGAACATAGGTTCCGAAGTATTTAAATCTAATGATTATGGGAGATTTTAACTTACACATTCATGATGACAGTAGCGCTGTTTCAGAGTTCAATAATTCCCTATTTTGCTCTCGGTTTGCTACAAAAATGTTGACTTTCCAACACATGTGCACGGCCATAGTCTTGATCTAGTGATCACGAACTCGCAAATGGGCGTTTGATTTACTCTTCATGTGAACCAGGTCCGTTTTTTGTCAGACCACTGTGCTGTTTAAAGTAGTCACGAGGGTAAAAAGGAGAACATTGTGAGCAAATCTATGTTCTTTCCGGCACTTTAAAGATATGGACAAACGAGGGTTTCGCGTAACGACCTTTAATCAAATGACAATATGTACTGATTCTGTGGAAAATTTTGGTTGACCAGTTTGAGACTGAGATCGAGAAACTCCTTAATACACATGCACCTAATGAAAGAGAAAATTCAAATATGTAGAGCACCGAAGCCCTGGTTCAGTGAAAGTATTATGTCCCTGAAACGAGTGATCGTCGATCAGAGAGACTTTTGGCGCAAAAACATCAGGCAACCCAAGGACTATGAAATTTATAAGTCCGCAACTTCACAAATATCACTATTAACTTAGAAAATGTGAAACAATTAACAACTTAGTCAGAAGGTAATTGAATCAAAAGGTAACTCTAAAAAGCTTTATCAGTTTGTGAAAGATCTTACCGGAAGCAAGTCAGAAAACCAATGCCACCCGTGGAAGATGAAAACACCCTTGCGGATAAATTCGCAGACCATTTTATGGACAAGATCAAGAAGATACGCGAGTCTCTGAAAGATTTTTGAAAACTATAAACCATTTGGTCAAAGACGTACCCACCGTTTGGATCTTTCGAAGTCTTTCAGAGGATGAGATTAAAATGCTCATAGTCAGTTACAAACTCAATCTTGTGAGCTCGAACATTCTGCCAACCAAAGTATTGAAATCATTTCTCAATGAACTTTTGCCTATGATGGTTACGCAGCTTGTGAATCTTTCTCTGACGCAAGGTGTTTTTCTCCCAAGCTAAATGGAAAAAGGCAATAGTCAGGCCTCTGTTTGAAAAAATCTGTCTTGAGACTCACATTTGCCAACTATCGACCCGTCAGCAACTTGTCATTCTTGTCCAAATTGATTGAAAAAGCCGCCTCTCATCGACTAAACAAACATGTAAATGGAAACGATCTCCTTCAGACGAATCAGTCGGCCTATCGTCAGTTTCACTCCTGTGAAGTCCGCCCTTCTTAGACTCGTAAACGACATTCTTGATGCAATGGAGCATCAAAGAGGTCACTGAGCACTGATCAGCTCTAGATTTAAGTGATGCTTTTGATACTGTTGACCATAACATACTGTAAATGTTTTTTGAAAGTCATATGGCGTCTTTGGATCTGCGCTGGAATGGATGGATTCATATTTGGGCCGCGTAGCTGTCGAGTGAGTGTTAACTCGAATGTGTCACAGAACGGGAAACTTGACTGTAGTGTCCCAGGAAGACTGTTTGGGCCTTGGCTCTACTTGACCGTAGCAGGAACTATCTTTGACATTGTACCTCGTCCCTTTCCGTGCACGGATTTGCCGACGACCTCACGTTGCGAATAAACGTTTTAAAAACATCCCTACTACCGCAGAAGCAAGCGCAATTCGGACTCCAGGACTGTGCAGTGCATATAAATGAGTGGAATGAAAACAGCACAAAGTTAAAAATGACCAATTCAAAGACAGAGTTTATTCTTTTTTCGGAAGTCGTCCACAGTGAATAGTGTAACACCAAAGAAATCAATATTGTGGTAATGTTATATGAATCCAACATTTGTATACGGTAATCTTGTGCTTTTTGGATGAGTCCCTCTAAATTTCAAAGATCACATTAAAAGAAAAGTGTAGAACTGCTTATGTTAAATTCTATTCTCAAAGATAGAGCATTCGAAGTATCTGCAAAGGAAGCCGCTGAACATTGTTTTAAATATCTTTAGTAATATCCATTTAGAATTATTGCAACATCATTCTATAAAACGGCATGAATCTCCAAATGATTAGCAAACTTCAACGTATTCAAAATATGTGTGCCAAACTGGTGTTAAGGTCGTTCCAGTATGAATAGTTCTAAACAGGCATTATCGATCTGCACTGGCTTCCGCATTAGCACGAATCAGTTTCAAGATACTGACATACATGTATAATGGTCGGTAGGAACGCACCCTCATCATTTAATAGAGCTTTTGTCTCATCAAGTGTCAAACGAAACCCTTAAGAATCATCTGAATCTCAGTTGGTGTTATGTTGTTCCTTTTAATAACAGAAGAGGACTTTTTCTGACAGAGCTTTTTTAGCACGATAGGACAAAATTGGTGGAATGAACTACCTATTAATATGAGAAAATGTGAATCTGTTGAAATTTTCACAAAGACAACTGAAATCATTTTACTTCCAGGACTTTTTTGCACTTTTTAAGTGACGCTGAAAGGCATTGTCTGTCCTAATTGTTTTGTGCATGTTTGTCCTATTCTAAAGTGTTTTATTCATTTTCAATGTAATAATATAAGTAAAGTCTAGCCATGTGTTATCATGTTTCAGGGGTGCAGGGGTGGGTAAGATTTGTTACATGTACTTGGTGGGGATTGACCCAATCACCTGTGACCGGTCGCACTGCTGGAGTATGTGTATGGTAGCACTGGGAGTAGCACATATAAGGTATATAGCTGTACAACGCCATTGAATATGTATTCTATATGTAGAAATAGGCGTTAAATCAAGTTTTCAAGTTTCAAGTTTAAAAGATTTAAACCAGTTGAAAGTTAAAAAAAAATATAAAAAAAAATGTAATATCTGAAAGTATGAAAAATAACCTTAATGATTCTGTGCTGTTAAACTAATAAACCTAAATAGTAGCAAGCCCTGTTTTAATCTATATGAACAAAAAATAAATACCTAATAATTCAAGATGGCTGCCACTTAAAACAAAGAAAAAATATTAATTAATCTTAATTAATTCTGTAAAAAGATCTTACAAAAATTACTTACAAATGTATCAAAAATATTTCAGTGATTTTAGATAATCTCTAAGGTTATTTATATGCCAAAGTGCCTTAATAATTTATTTAATTATTTAATTAACCTTAGAGCGCTTTTAGAGATGTTACTTTTCCAAAAATTAGCAGCAGAATGACAAAATTGGGTAAAGTGCCTGTATTTATGCACACTACTGGGAACCAGAACTTTGTGTGGAACCAGTAAAATGCAGAACTGCTCTGATTGCTCAATGCATTTTAGCCAATCATAGCTCATTAAGGCTTTACATAACTATTCTAAAAATAGCTTATGATTCATGGAAAATTTTGCAACAGTATCAATTGACCATGATTATAAAAATAATAAAGTTTTGCAAAATATTTGTAACAATAAAACTAGTAACTAATATCAACTAAGCATATTTACAAACATATATAAATGCTAAATTAACAATATGTATCTCTATGAGTTTAAAGCCAGTGTAAATAAAAGTAGAACCATTCTCTATATATTGTATGTAAGAGTCTTAGGCCATGCTAAGTAACTGTAAAAGAGTGTACAGTATCAATATGATTAAACTTTAAAATAAACTTAAATGTAAGTTAAAGTTTAAACCCTTAATATTTCTTGAAAAATATGTATGAAGATCATACATGATTTACTCCTACAATATTATGTAATGATTACAAAACCTGTTGTAGTTTGAATCCAACTTTACAACACTTGTATGTCCAATAACTTAAGATTCCTTTGACCCGCAGTCTTCATATTTGGCATGGAGGTTAGTCATGATTAGTAGATGACCCCTATTGATTTTGAGGTCTGCAGGTCAAAGGTCAATGTCACAGGGGCCTTGACTAAGAAAAGCTTGTCCATACAATAACTTAAGAATTCTTTGACTCACAGTCATATTTGGCATGTAGGTTTGTCATGATTGGTAGATGACCCCTTTTGATTTTGAGGTCACCAGGTCAAAGTTTAAAGTCACATGGGCCTTGGCTAAAAAAAGCTTGTCCGCCCAATAACTTAAGAATCCTTTGACCCACAGTCTTCATATTTGGCATGGAGGTTAGTCATGATTAGTAGATGACCCCTATTTATTTTTACGTGACTGTGTCAAAGGTCAAGGTCACATGGGCTTTTACTACATCTACATCGTACGTCGATGCAATTACACTTGATTATAACGCGACGGGTGGTGCTAGGTCAAGAAAAAGAAATGTAAAAGAAATGATAGGAAGTTAGAAGAGGTTGGATAGGTCAAAAAAAGAGATATAGACAAAAAGTCTCAGTAGCTACATTTCGCCTCTTCAACCCAAACCTCTCCAGTTACGGTTGACGCGGCCAGCACAGCCTTGGATATCACTAGTGGGTACTTGTAGCTGGGCCTCTAATGGCAGATTAGAATGTGAGGGATGATAGCCCCTGCTTGGAGGATACCAAGTCAGGGGCCTCTGCAACCGAGGCAGGTAGGCTGTTCCAGGTTGTGGCTGTACGCAGGAAGAAGGAGTTCTTGTAGTACGATGTAGATGTGGATGGTAGATGGAACTTCTTGGAGTGGTCACTTCTAGTGCTTCTCGGGGCAGGGGTGAGATAATCGCTGACTGGTATGTCCACAAGGTCGTTGGTGATCTTGAACATCATGGTCAGCTGGGCTTTGGTCCGTCATGATTCTAATGTCTCCCACCCCAAGTGTTGGATCATGGAGTATAAGCTGCTGGTATTGCGGTAACGGTTCGTCACATATATCGCAGCTTTCCTCTGGACCATCTCGAGCTTGCGTGTATTGTCCTTGGTATAAGGGTTCCAGACGGTGGAGCAATATTGAAGGCCTGGTAGCATGAGTGACATGTAGGCTGTGCTCTTGACCTGTTCATTGCTGATGCGCAGGTTGCGTCAAAGGAAACCGAGAAGGAAGCCTACAATAAGCTTGTCTGCTCAAATGCTTAAGAATGCCTGTTCACAGTGTATTGATTTTGACATTTTCACATTTAAAGCATATAATTATGTTCCCATATATTAATCATAAAACACCCACAGGCAAAGCCACGTGAATGGGGTGGGAGGGTGTATTCAAGTCATGCAGCGGCAGTTCCAGTTTTGAGGTCAGTAGGTCAAAGGTAAAGGTCACTTTGATCTTTGCCGCTAAAATCATATAGAATACATAACTTATCAATGCATTATCTTGCTTTCTACCCTCAGATTTGGCTGGGAGGTTGTCCTTGAGCTCTGAATGACCACTTTTGATTCGGACAAAGTGGTATGCTGGTATTCAAGCCATCATAACAGAGGCAGTTCTAGTTGAATTTTGCTTGATTTTGCTAAAATTGGTCAAATTATTTACATTTGCTAAATTTGTTAAAGCTTGATTATTTATTTACAGATATGATTTATACTTTGACAAAGGAACACAAATGACAAAACTGACATGTTAAATTATTCTTTTATGACCTTGACCCTTAATTGACCTTGATAGTTAAAGTCAACATGTTGAAATATGCCTAAATAATAATAACTTTGTTTTATATTCACATATTTTATTTATACTTGGACAACATAGCTCATGTGACAATTAATTATTCAACTGAAATACTCTTGGGAAAAGGCGTAAAATGAAACAACCAAACAAACAAACTTTCGAGAATTGATAACATCATTAATTTTATAGTGCCTTACATAGCGTGACTTTCTGCGCTTATGTTAACGTCACTTCCGACTTTACATTGTTTTTGTTGCTTACATAAATATATGACTGTTGGTCAGTAAAGGTCATTCTGGAAACTACAACGCATTTTGTTAACAATGACCTTGACCTTTATATAACCTCAACCATAAAAGTCAAATGTTATTAAATTTAGCAAAAGATGTCATAACTTTGTTTCTATTGACAAATATGATACATTTTTTGAAGAAATGAAACATTTTGACAGAATTTGAAAAATAAGAAAATGACCTTGACCTTTAAATGACATAGACTGTCAAGGTCATTCATACCTTCCAAAATAACAGAATTAAAAGGCCATGGTCCTTAAAAATGTTGATGACATACTTCTTGTGGGGTTCTAACAGGAAGGGCACTTTTGTTGTCCCCCGCCTTTTCGAAGAAAAAAGGGGGATATAGAAAAAGGCTCTGTCCGTCTGTCCGTCCGCACTCACAGGACAGTAATTATGTGGCTAGAGGGACAATAGGTAACTGTTCTTTCCCTTTGATGTCATTCATTCCGTAATGCTTTTATGTGGCTATTTTCTTTTGTGTGGCTAAAAAGAACAATAGAGAGAACAATAGAGTAGCCACATAATTACTGTCCTGTGAGAACATCTGTCTGTCCGTCACACTTTCATGTCCGGTCCATAACTTTGTCATTTATTAAAGGAATCTGAAATAACTTGGCACAAATGTTTGTTATAATAAGACGATGTGTCATGTTCAATAACCACTTTCATGTCCGGTCCATAACTTTGTCATTTATTAAAGGAATCTGAAATAACTTGGCACAAATGTTTGTTATAATAAGACAATGTGTCATGTGCAATAACCAGACCCCTTCCTCCAGGGTCAAGGTCGCACTTGCTCATTCAAGGTCAACATTTTTCTATTTGAGGGTATATCCCGGGTGTAGATTTTCCAAGGTTTTTGGCTCAAAAACCTTGGAAAAAAACCTCGGAGTATTGGAACAAGAAAATGCAAAACTTTGCTATTAAAAAAACCTTGGAAAAATAGGGAGAGGGTGAAAAACCTTGTAAAAAATTTCCGAGTTTTTATTAAAAAAAACCTCGTAAAAAGTATGACCTCGGAGTATTGGAACGATTTCCAAGGATTTCAGAATAAAAACCTCGTAAAATAATTTTTTTTAGAAAACCTTGGAAAATGAGTGACCTCGGAGTATTGGAACGATTTCCAAGGATTTTTAAAGTGTTTCCGTGGTTTTTTTTCCAAGGTTTTTAAATGAAAACCTCGGAAAGTTTCTCACAACTGGGAATACTGTTATATTTTCGAGGATTCTTACTTAAGGGCATCAGAGAATTTTCCAAGGTTTATTTGAGCAAAAACCTTGGAAATTTCTAGAATATCCATGGAAAATAAGAAAATATAACATCCAATGAAATATTCTGAAAAGAGCAATAATTATTATATTGTCCTTTTAAGGAATTAAGAAAATTCTTTATAATAATACAGAGCAAAAAATGATCACATAACTCACTGAAACATTTAATGTCAGTGTGAAGTAAATAGTAATGCACTACAAATGAAAAGTTAAGTTAGTTATAGTCTTTAATGGTAAATATTACAATCAATGTTCAGTTATAATTTTTTGGTATCCGGCTATATTTTAATGTATTCAAATATCTATCTTTTGAATTCCTGTTCACTCTCCATGATTTTAAAGTGTCCCTTAGTTTTTCCCTCACCATCACAGGGGTCACATGTGGAAAATGCTCCAGGATACAATTTCTGAAATAAATAAAGTAAATATTTAATAAAGTACAGCCATTGAAAGAAGTTAGAAAAACAATTATATAAAATCACCACTGGGCGCTTCCCTCTCCATGTGGTCAGGATCAAAGACTTCAAACTACTTGCCTTACAACATTGTATTTTTGACTCCTGAAGCCAGGATGGGCTTCTTCCCTCTGAGGGAGCTATCCAGCCCAGGATTAAGGAACACCTGTGGTTATACTCAGGACAGTTCAGTATGTGTAGGCAATCAGAATTACATCATTTAATTTCTTTTTTATTAATCAATAAAAAAAATGATACGTTCCTTAATCGTTTCCATAGACAAAAATATCAGTTCACTGTTGATATATATTGTTTTAAAAAATCAGCACTTTTGTGAAAAGAAATACATCTTTTGAGTGATCCAAAACTACTTGAATGACAAGTTGTTTAAGACCTTTGCTTAAAATGAAGGCTTTAATATTTTCAAATGACCTTTTCTGTAGTTACTTTTAAATGTTTGTCTACTGTTTTGAAATAGTGAATTTAATTTTTTTCATGTTGATTTCTATTTTTTCTTCATCAGTACTTTAAGTGTTAGGATTTCAAGAAAACTTTGGTAAGCAGTGTGACAATTCTGCGATGTTAAGAAAAGAAACGATGTCTGTTACTATTATTTTAGATTATGTCATACTGGATGTTACAACCTAAAGCACTCCAAAAATATTGCAAAAAATAACGCTTTTCATAAGGTGATTCCGATTGCCTAAACTAATTGTATCTGTCTGCTCAAAGTGACATCTGCATCAATAAAGCTGGAGAGTCATCATGATACATTAATAGCATTTCCAACAAAGTATCAATAAAACAAGGAACATCGCAATGCGATGCAACCAGGTTTTCAGCAAAATATTTCACAGAAGCTTTGTCATGAAGGGGCATTTGTTTTTAATTGAACTTTTAGGAGGAATTATGGCTTTTTTAATATTCCTCAAACAAAAATAATTGAGAAATTTTATGTTGTCTATTCGCCTTTTTTTCCCCAAATGTTTTAGAAAGGTAAACAGTACTTTTATTTTTGCTTAATTTTTGCATTTTTGCGTCTCTTGTCATTTTCTTTTGTCAACAATATTGGCGTGTGGTGTTTTGTGCGATATCAAGAAAAGTATGTTCACAATTTTAAAAAAATACTTGAATGATGTCTTGGAAGAAACATGGGAATTTAGTGAGCGCCAGGGCACTTGATGACAAAGCTTCTGTGAAAGTTTGGTCAAAATCCATTGAGAAATGTAGGAGAAGTTGCGCAATGTAGAAATTGTTCACTATATATTCTGTATAAGGAAAAAATATACAAAGGGCCATAATTCGGTCAAATATTATCCAATCACAAAACCCGGACAATATGTGCCAAGCACTTGATAACAAAGCTTCTAAGAAAGTTTGGTCAAAATCCGTTGAGAAATGTA
Organism: Ruditapes philippinarum; assembly: GCF_026571515.1. Classification (NCBI taxonomy): domain Eukaryota; kingdom Metazoa; phylum Mollusca; class Bivalvia; order Venerida; family Veneridae; genus Ruditapes; species Ruditapes philippinarum. The sequence goes on from NW_026858538.1 coordinate 111,023, forward strand.
GGAGGAGTTGAGCACAGAAGAAATTGTTCTCTATATATTCTGTATAAGGAAAAATATACAAAGGGCCATAATGCGGTCAAATATTATCCAATCATAAAACCCCGACAATATGTGCCAGGCACTTGATAACAAAGCTTCTAAGAAAGTTTGGTCAAAATCCGTTGAGAAATGTAGGAGGAGTTGCGCACAGAAGAAATTGTTCACTATATATTCTATATAAGGAAAAATAACAAAGGGCATAATTAGGTCAAATATATACCAATTGCAAAACCCTGGCAATATGTGTCAGGGCACTTGATGACAAAGCTTCTGAGAAAAGTTTGGTCAAAATCCGTTGAGAAATGTAGGAGGAGTTGCGCACAGAAGAAATTGTTCACTATATATTTTATATAAGGAAAAAAAACAAAGGGCCATAATTAGGTCAAATATTATCTAATCACAAAACCCCGACAATATGCGCCAGGGCACTTGATGACAAAGCTTCTGTGAAAGTTTGGTCAAAATCCGTTGAGAAATGTAGGAGGAGTTGCGCACAGAAGAAATTGTTTACGCCCGCCCGTCCGCCATACCGCCCGCCCCGCCCGCCGACATACCTCAATCTAATAACCAGTTTTTTTCCTTCGGAAAACCTGGTTAAATATCAGTTCCAGAAACCTTCATTCATTCAAATTTCAAATTGAAACTTTCAAAACCTAGTTTTAAAACAAAAACATACTGTAGTATATTCCTTGAAGCCTTTCCTCAGGTCTTCAGTTGGCTTCCTTAATCACTTGACTTTGAAGGTGCCAATGCCAATGACATTCCAGTATATTCCTCTGCTTTATACTATGATAAAACACAGCAAAGCTGGATAGTTTGGAACAGTCCTGCAAACTTGCTTACAAGCTGACTCTGCAATTAAAAATTTGTAGATTCAAATAATAGATGAAAGATGAAAGTTTATAAATAATGTCATCATAGTTTAATGCACTCATCTTGTTCAAAACAATCATATACAAACATAGCATTTATACTCATAAAATATCCTCTAAACCATTGTATTTAAACTAGCTTACATTTAGGTTAAAAATATAGATCTAAAATAGTTTGTATTTAATACTTATTTGAAAAAAAAAACAACAGATTTTATGCATAAATGTATCTAAAATTATTTACCTGAACATTTTAACTATCTTGTTTCTTTTGTTTATCTTCCTGTCCCAGGTCATTGATCTTTAGGTTCAATATACAACAACCAAACATTTCCTGAATCTTGTCACACTTAGATAAATGTTTTCTTTGAAAATTCCAAAATATGCTCCCTAACATTAATAAAACAAGATATCTCCATAATTGCTTTAAATAAATCCAGGTTTGCACAATTTCCAACTATAACCACTTGACCCATTAATGTCTGAGATTCAAATTTTTCAACAGTATAACTGAAGGGGCAATCATAATGTGAAACAGGGGTGATCCCAAAATATCAAAGCCATCATCATTTTTTTTTGACATTTATTAAAGGTACAAATATATCAAATGATAAATAAAAGTAAAACTTGAAAATTATAATAAGTTCTTGAAAGAGAATCACAGTTGCAGTGTCATTTTAGACTGTTTTGGATTGTATAAAAACCCAGACTCCCCCTGAACAATCACATGGAACAATCTGGTCTATCCCAGAATGCTCAATGAGAAGATTGATCATGCATAGATAAAGGGAACCACCTGGGGTGCCATTAGTTTTATCTGATCAGTGTGTTAATTATTCTGTGTGTGAAATCTTAGTGGATGCAGTATTTATTTATCCTAATTATAAGAAATTAACAAGCATACTGGTTATTATATTTCAGACATTCAATTGTACATAATTATATTTAAAGGACAATTAATGACTATTTATGTTTATTGTACACATAATTAATGGCAGAGTAAATTGTAATCTGAATGTATGTCACAGACTTGCTTAGTAGAATATACTATTTTATATGGCATAAAACATATATTAAAGATTAATAGCATTCTTATTTCAGTGTTGCTTACAGGCTGTCAAGAAACCCTAAGTTAAGTCTATATATAGAAAGAAACTGCAGGAAAAATACTGATGCATTTGGAAACTAATAGACATAAACACTGATTGTTTCTTTTTCTATAATTATAAGTTTTGCTCTTTTATCTATTCTTAAAAATGGAGAAGATATCTAGTAACAATAATTATAAATAATAAAAAAAAATATGAAAATAAAAAAAATAAAATTTTCAAGTCTTTCTGATCATCAGTTATTTGAATAATCTTTATCTTATTTTGATAAGTTACAATACCTTTATAGCCATTAATAAAAGGTATTTTATGGCAACAAGGAATTTACATTGTATTTAACTTTTCCATGTTTTCACACTTAAATTTTTTTAATTGATTCCTCCCCAAAAAATGGCTTCAGAAGATTAAAGTACAAATTTATTGAAAAGGAAGTTGGCCATTGACAATGTCCATACTAAAAATTGATTCCCTGGACCAAATCTCTCCTTTCCATGCTGTTGGACAATTGTTTGCTCTGACCATGGATTAAAAAATATCCATTGGCAATCTACAGTCGGGTTGTTATCTTAGTTTGCTTTAACTGTTGATTATTGCTTTTGATGCCCATTATAAGTTAAATCATGATTATGTCTTAACATTTTCCGAGATGAAATTTAGTTAAGTTCAATTATCCGAGGTCATTTCCAAGCTAAATATTGGCAAAGTGTTTCCAACAAATTTTACGTAAATTTTCTAAGTTCTTTTCCAAGCAAAAAAATGACAAAGTTCTTATTTCCAAGCTTTTTCCGAGCTGATTTTTGGCAGAGTGTTTAATTCCGAGGTAGTTTCCAAGGTTTTCTTTATTTCCAAGGATTTTTATACAAAAACCTTGGATAAAGTTTCCAAGGTTTTAAAAAAATCCTCGGAATTAAAAAAAACCCTTGTGAAACTGGTTTATTTCCAAGGTATTTGAAGCAGTTTCCATGGTTTTTTTCATAAACCTCGGAAAATCTACACCCCGGAATTGTAGTGTCCGGTCCATAACATTTTTATCTTTGAAGGGATTTTGTAAATACTTGCCACAATTGCTCACAATAATGAGAAGATTTATCATGAGCTTGCAACCGGTCACCTACTTTCAAGGTCAAGGTCACACTTGGAGATCAAAGATTAACATAGTCAGTGTTACAGGGTATATTTCAATAACCAGACCCCTACCTCCAGGGTCAAGGTCGCAATTGCTCATTCAAGGTCAACATTGTCTATTTGAGGGTATATGTTGTGTCCGGTCTATAACTTTCTTATCTTTGAAGGGATTTTGTAAATACTTGCCACAATTGTTCACAATAAGGAGACGATGTGTCATGTGCAACAATCGGTCACCTACCTCCAAGGTAAAGGTCACACTTGGAGGTCAAAGATTAACTTTTTCATATATATAAGGGTTTTGATAATACTTGGCACAAATAGTTACTATAATAAGATGATGTGTCATGCGCAACACCTGCATCCCTTCCTCCAAGGTCAAGGTCACATTTGGAGGTCAAAGATAAACATAGTCTGTTAAAGGGTATATATTGTGTCCGATCTAGAACTTCTTCATAGTTCAAGGGATTTTAAAATAACTTGGCACACATAGTCAGAATAATAAGACGATTTGTCAAGTACAACACTGCACCCCTACCTCCAAGGTCAAGGTCACACTTAGAGGTCAAAAGTTAACAGGGTCTGTTATATGATATATTTTGTGTTCCGTCGATAATTTCTTCATAGATCAAGGGATTTTGAAAATACTTCCCACAAATAGTCACAATGATAAGATGATATGTCATGCGTAACACCATTGTCCCTACCTCCAAGGTCAAGGTCACATGTAGAGGTCAAAGGTTTACATAATCTGTTATAGGGTATATTTTGTGTCCAGTTTATAACTTTTTCATAGATCAAGGGATTTTAAAAATACTTTGCACAAATAATCACAATAATAAGACGATATGTCAGGCGCAAAACATGGGTCCCTACCTCCAAGGTCACACTAAGAGGTCAAAGATTAACATATTCTGTTAGAGGGTATATTTTGTGTCCCATCTATAACTTCTTCATAGTTAAAGGGATTTTGAAAATACTTGGTACAAATAGTTACAATAATAAGACGATATGTCATGCACAGCACCTGCACCACTACCTCCAAGGTCACACTTAGAGGTTAAAGCTTTACATGATAGATTTTTAAATTCAATGTTTTATTTTATTTCTTTAATAAATTTATTGTTGCATTTGCAGATCTAACATTGATCATAATTTTGAACAGAAAGTCCTTAGCTCCATACCTCAATCTTTTGAAATACCACATTTTTATGCTTCATATAAAACTTCTCAGAGGCTGGGGCGTTGGAAACTCTGTTACAAATTCTTGGTTAGCTTGCAGGACGTGTGATCATTTGTCAGTATTGGCAGTAGCTAAGTGAGATTAAAATTACCCCAAATTTTACTAACACTTACAAATGCATTTCAGAATAAAGAATTTTGATATTCAGAATGTAAAATAGTTTCTAGCAAATGTCAGAAGACCAAGAAAACTTTTTAGATATTAGAAAATTTAGAATTCATATTTTACATTGTAAAACTCACAGTTTTGCCTGCCAAACGAGAATTGAACAGTCTAGAGCTTATGGGATTAGAAATGTGAATATTGTAATCATTTTAAGAAGTCTTTTTATGTTTTGTTTTTAATAGGAGAAGAAGACATGACCAGATGTTTTGATTGTGACATTGGTTTGGGCAAATGGGAGACAGGTAATATTTTTGCATATATTTTCATATATTGAAAGGATTAAATGAAGACTCTGTCACTGTCTTCATTTTACTTTCCATGATTTTTTGTCAAGTAAATGAAGATGTCAGGTTACCTGAGCAGAATTTTAATAAAGCCCTTAACCAAAAGTTACTTGAGGAATAAAAAAAATGACAAAGCCACTCAAAGGAAATTTGTTTGTGACCAAATACTAAAATGGATGGCAAAATTGTCACAGTTAAGTAATGCAACTCTTTACTATTACTATAATCTTTCTGTTTTTGAAAGGTGGACGGTGGTTTTGTTACCTCATAAAGCTTTTTACTGAGTGCCTATAATGTATGTCTGTTGAGCTATTTTTTGTAATTTTTTGCTGAAAGCAGCTGAGATATTTATTTGTTAAGAGCTTCTTTCCAGAATTTATTTGGCGATTTTGCCCACAAAATATGCTTATTACTCTGAATGCACTTATCTTATAGGTTATACTTTTAGCACTGTTCATTATCTTTTTTTGAATGAAAATCAACTTTTTCTTGAATAATGCACTGTTTGAGTTCAAATGCTCAGGAATATAATCATGAAGGCTGATAGGCCTGAATTATTAATTGCAAAGCATTTCATTGATAAACTGTGCATGATATTATGCTACAAGGCAATATTTTTTTTTTCATTCTAACATACTTATTAAAAAAGATAAATAATAAAAATAATGTATGTTAAGACTACATTGTGTGGAGAAGTAATATTCTCGGGTCATTTGGCTTATTGACATCATATCTTATATCATAAAGTGTGAGCATATGCATATTATATTGTGCTATGTTATACTTGACTGTCCAATCTGTTTGATGAGGGGAATAATATAAATAGAGATGATCAGCCAACAGTATAAAACCTGGTCTGATTTCACATATGTGCACTCCCAGGTTTGGCTTCTTAAATTTTGTTCAAGCATTCTTAGGTTTATATATATATTGATAATGTATTTGCACTTTTGCCTCATGCTTATGCTTAGTTTTTTTATCTTAGCAAATTTCTAACTGCACAGTAACCATGATGCTATTTTTAGCTCTGCTTTTTTGGAGAAAAAAAATAAAATAAAGTTGAGCTTTTGTCATGACCCACTGGTTGATGTTGACTTATGTTTTAGTTTGTTTAAAGGTCCATTTTAAAAAATATAGTAAGTCAGCATTTTGTGTCCTTTATAACTTTTAAACTAATAACAAGTTTGAAAATAACTTAGCACAAATAGTCACCATTATGAGATGTGCAGAGCCAAATAAAAAAGTTGCTACTGCCAAAGTGAAGGTGTGCAAAAACTAGGCTCTACCCCACAAGGTCAAATTCACTATTTAAGGTCAAATGTAACAATTTTAGTCTGCATTTCATGTTTGAATTTTTTTTAAAAAAAACTTTGCACAAATTATCACCATTATATATTTTTGTTGTTTTGTATTAAACATAATCAGCATTGTGGCAGTTACTCTCTGCTTTGCAATTATCATATCGAGGAATGCAAATTTTTATGCCCCCACAATGTGGGTGCATATAGCGTTGCACTTGTCCGTCTGTCCGTCCGTCAGTCCGTCCGTCCGTATGTCCCGAAATCTTGTGAACGCAACTCCTCTTAAACCGGATGGCAGATTTTGCTTAAACTTACAGGGATGAACAACCTTAATATGTAGATGGTAGTAAAGGAAGGAATTTTTGCTGTGACCAAATTTAAGAGAATTATGGCCCTTTGTTGATTTTTTTACTAGATACGATATAGAAATTTTGTGAACGCAACTCCTCTTAAACCGGATGACAGATTTTGCTTTAACTTACAGGGATGAACAACCTTAATGTGTAGATGGTAGTAAAGGAAGGAATTTTTGCTGCGACCAAATTTAACAGAATTATGGCCCTTTGTTGATTTTTTCACTATATACTATGTAGAAATTTTGTGACCGCAACTCCTCTTAAACCGGATGGCAGATTTTGCTTAAACTTACAGGGATGAATAACCTTAAGGTGTAGATGGTAGTAAAGGAAGGAATTTTTGATGCGACCAAATTTTACAGAATTATGGCCCTTTGTTGATTTTTCACTATATACTATGTAGAAATTTTGTGAACGCAACTCCTCTTAAACCGGGTGGCAGATTTTGCTTTAACTTACAGGGATGAACAATCTTAAGGTGTAGATGGTAGTAAAGGAAGGAATTTTCGCTGCGACCAAATTTTACAGAATTATGGCCCTTTGTTGATTTTTTCACTATATACTATGTAGAAATTTTGTGAATGCAACTCCTCTTAAACCAAATGGCAGATTTTGCTTAAACTTACAGGGATGAACAACCTTAATGTGTAGATGGTTTTAAAGTAAGGAATTATTGCTGTGACCAAATTTAACAGAATTATGGCCCTTTGTTGATTTTTAGTTTTCAACTTGTGGCACATGTAGTCCAAAAAATATTTGACCTAGAGTCATAAGATTGACAGAACAGTGGCGTGTGGGGGCATCCGTGTCCTATGGACACATTTCTAGTTAATGTATTTATGAGCTCACAATTATTTTTAGACTGCTCATTCACGCTTCATCCAAACTTACTATTGTGTCTTATCTATCTCCTTTATTTATTGACTAATATCATAGATGTTTGATTTTCAAAGTAATTTTCATTAAGGGTTTGCTAAAATTCTACTATTATTTATCATACACATGTAACTATGTGTAAGTCTACATATTACTTCAGTTAGATTATTTCTGTATTTTTAGCTCACCTGGCACAAAGTGACAGGGTGAGCTTTCGTGATCACTTTTCGTCCGGCGTCCGTCCGTCTGGCGTCCTCTGTCTGTCCGCCAGCGTCCGCCGTCCGTAAACTTTTACTTTAAATGACATCTCCTCATAAACTGCTGAGCCAATTTCATCCAAACTTCACAGGAATGTTCCTTTGGTGGTCACCTTTAAAAATTGTTCAAAGAATTTAATTCAATGTAGAACTCTGGTTGCCATGGCAACCGATAGAAAAACTTAAAATATCTTCTTTTAAAAAACCCAAAGAGGTAGAGCTTAGATATTTGGCATGAAACATCTTCTAGTGAGTGTTATTTGTTCAAATAAAAGCCCTGGGGTCAAAATTGGCCCCGCCTCAGGGGTCATTGATTTTCCCTATATGCATATAGTAAAAACTTAAAAAATCTTCTTTGAAAGAACCCAAAGAGCTAGAGCTAAGATATTTAGCATGAAACATCTTCTAATGGGTGTCTACCAAGTTTGTTCAAATAAAAGCCCTGGGGTCAAAATTGGCCGGGCCCCAGGGGGTCATTGATTTTCCCTATATGCATATAGTAAAAACTTATAAAATCTTCTTTAAAAGAACCCATTAAAGAGCTAGATCTAAGATATTTAGCATGAAACATTTCTTATGAGTGTCTATCAAGTTTGTTCAAATAAAAGCCCTAGGGTCAAAATTAGCCCGGCCCCAGGGTTCATTGATTTTCCCTATATGCATATAGTAAAAACTTATAAAATCTTCTTTTAAAGAACCCAAAGAGCTAGAGCTAAGATATTTAGCATTAAAGATGTTCTAATGGGTGTCTACCAAATTTGTTCAAATAAGAGGCCTGGGGTCAAAATTTGCCCTGCCCCGGGGGTCATTGATTTTCCTTATATGTGTAAAGCAAAATCTTTAAAAAAAACCTTCTTTGAAAACAAACAAATAGCTAGAGTTTAGATACTAAGCATGAAACATCTTCTAGTGAGTGTCTACAAAGTTTGTTCATATAAAAGCCCTTAGGTCAAAATTGGCCCTGCCCCAGGGGTCATTGATTTTATTTATGTGTATAGCAAAAGCTTAAAAAAATCTTCTTTGAAAAAACCCAAATAGCTAGAGTTAAGATATTTAGCATGAAACATCTTCCAGTTAGTGTCTTCAAAGGTTGTTCAAATAAAAGCCCTAGGGTCAAAATTGGCCCTCCCCAGGGGGACATTGATTTTCCTTATATGTGTATAGCAAAAACTTAAAAATCTCATTTAAAAAAAAATAAATAAATAGCTAGAGTTTGGATATTAAGCATGAAACATCTTCTAGTGAGTGTCTTCAAAGTTTGATCAAATAAAAGCCCTGGGGTCAAAACTTGCCCCGCCCTAGGGGTGTCATTGCTTTTAGCTATATGTGTATAGTTAAAACTTAAAAAATTTTTTTTTAAAAAACTCAACGAGCTAGACCTTAGATGTTTAGCATGAAATATCTTTTAATGGGTGTCTACCAAGTTTGTTCAAATAAAAGCCCTGGGGTTTAAACTGGCCCCGCTCTGGGGGGCCTATATACAGGTGAGCTACTTCAGGGCCATCATGGCCCTCTTGTTATCAATATTTGAAATACTTACTAATATGTGCCAACTCACAGTAGACTAATCCACATTAAAGTTACTGAGATTTGAAATCTTTTTTCTTCTTTAAAAAAATCTTCTTTGAAAAAACCCAAATAGCTAGAGTTAAGATATTAAACACGAAACATCTTCCAGTTAGTGTCTTCAAAGGTTGTTCAAATAAAAGCCCTAGGGTCAAAATTGGCCCTCCCCAGGGGGACATTGATTTTCCTTATATGTGTATAGCAAAAACTTAAAAATCTTATTTAAAAAAAAAAACAAATAGCTAGAGTTTGGATATTAAGCATGAAACATCTTCTAGTGAGTGTCTTCAAAGTTTGATCAAATAAAAGCCCTGGGGTCAAAACTTGCCCCGCCCTAGGGGTGTCATTGCTTTTAGCTATATGTGTATAGTTTAAACTTAAATTAAAAAAAAACAAAAAAACTCAACGAGCTAGACCTTAGATGTTTAGCATGAAATAATGGGTGTCTACCAAGTTTGTTCAAATTAAAGCCCTGGGGTTTAAACTGGCCCCGCTCTGGGGGGCCTATATACAGGTGAGCGACTTCAGGGCCATCATGGCCCTCTTGTTATCAATATTTGAAATACTTACTAATATGTGCCCACTCACAGTAGACTAATCCACTTTAAAGTTACTGAGATTTGAAATCTTTTTTCTTCTTTTACATAAAAGTAAGTCTTAAACCGTATATTCTCAATATCAGCATGTTTAACTTCTGAATCATATTTCATTTAACTTTATATTTCATTTATCTTCATATTTCATTTAACTTCATATTTCATTTAACTTTATATTTCTTTTAACTTCATATTTCATTCAACTTTATATTTCATATATTTCATTTAACTTTATATTTCATATATTTCATTTAACTTTATATTTCATATATTTCATTTAACTTTATATTTCATATATTTCATATCTAAGTTCTTATGTTTTTTAGTGAAAAGATGTCATTCAGCACAAAGGTGATATAAATTAACCATCAATGTAATGTGTAAGCTTCATTCTGAAATGTACATCTGTGTATGTTAAATGTATGATTGTGTATTTTATTGTAATGTTTCTGCTATATGAGGATGGCCTGACTATAATCTACTAATTTGTCAAGCTTTCAGCAGTTATCCCAAATTTCTCTTTATCTTTAAGTCTTTTCTTATAGATTAAAAAAAAGTTTCATTGGTCAATAGTAAGCATCATTAAGAAAAAAATCAACATGTGTAATATGTTAGGTTTGTGGCAGGGTTAAAAAGATGGAGAAAAACTTAATTTTAACATAAACTAGATTCAGTTTCTATCCAAAAAGTCTCAAATTATTTTTCAAATTAAGAGTAAAATAAACTTAATATGCTGTAGGAGTATTAATGAAATTGTTTTTTCTCTCTCATATTTAATTACACAGTTATACTTTGACATACATAGGTATCATATTTGAATTGATTTGTAATAAATGTAAAAGTATAAAATTTATCAATATACAAAATAGTGAAAACACTGATTATATGAATCTTACACCGGCTGCTGGTACAGAACGGAATATTTAGCTCGAGGGTGACTGTTTACAGCGTTAACGAGGCTCTGCCGATATTCTCATTATGCACCTTTTTCTTATAGTAGCGTATGAACTTACAACTTCATTCATAACGGTTAAGTGACGTCATCCTTAGAACGCAATTCATTCATAAAATACTTGAGGCAATCATGTCATTTAAAGAACGCGACTTGTCTTACATGGGGTAAGACAGGGTTTTCTAGCACAGGTGTAAACGGTAGATATGCAAGAATACTAAAAGTTAAATGCCCAAAACAGCAAAATTGAAAATGTGGGAGGCTCTATGTTTGATTGAGCCTATTTATGGATGGTAGTGTTAAGTGCAAGATACAGTCCATGCCCTCTAGCACCAGCTAAGCTTTGTGGAATAAATATGTGGATGTGTTTGAACAGCTGTGATTAGTTTTCAGTATGTCACATTTGTGCCATTCAATGTAAAGCAGCTTAAAGTGCCCATGTACAAAAATGTGTGAAACCTAAACAAGAAAACAATGGTGGAACTTAATAAAATGGGTATATAAATATATCAGTAGAGAGTCTTTAAAATGTCTTCTATAGATATGCCAGAGGTTTCTCTTACTAATCTTTAATAAACAGATGATACCAAGGTTTGACATTAAAATGTGTTTGTAAAACCATATAATTGTTGTGAGCTTATTTGTAGTATATAAACATATACATATGTTTTTTTAACAAATAAATATTTTTGACATGATATTTGAAATTTATATTGTGATATAGGAATGATCCGAATTCTCACCTAAGTATGGTCATAAGTCATATAAGACATCCAGGAAGGGTAAGTTCATGCCATAAAGAAGAATACTCCTATGTAATTATTCAGACCCTTTTTTCCCACTTTTCTTTCATAACTATTCACTCTCGTTCAGTTTGCAAAATTAATTTCCTTACAGATCGCACACAACCCAGAAAAAAATGATAATAATACTTTAAATCAGTATGTAATAGACAAACAGAATCAATTGAAAAATAAAGGGAGGTAAGTTTTTGATGACTGGTTTTTATGTCCCAAAAGTGTGGTTTATATTTTGATAATTGTATAGTTTCTGTGTGATCTCCCCTTTTTCTAAATTTTTATGGTGTTGAGTGCTGTGTGTAAAAAGTTGCCCTGTACTTCATGTGTTGTTCTAGTTTTCTGGTCTTATGGGATCATTGATTTTGGCACATAACGTATTTATAATTGAATCCCACTTCAGCTGGTACTAGGGGGTGTAAGGGATGTTGCATTTTTCAGTTATCCCTCATGAACATACTCAAACAAACCAAGTCTGCAATTTTCATGTAATTCGTTGATTTCATTGCTTCTTTGGAATTTCCCCTTTTCCAGATTTTTTAACCAGGTTTTCCGAAGGAAAAAAACTGGTTATTAGATTGAGGTATGTCGGCGGGCGGGCGGGCGGGCGGGCGTAAACAATTTCTTCTGTGCGCAACTCCTCCTACATTTCTTAACAGATTTTGACCAAACTTTCACAGAAGCTTTGTCATCAAGTGCCCTGGCGCATATTGTCGGGGTTTTGCGATTAGATAATATTTGACCTAATTATGGCCCTTTGTTTTTTTCCTCATATAAAATATATAGTGAACAATTTCTTCTGTGCGCAACTCCTCCTACATTTCTCAACGGATTTTGACCAAACTTTCTCAGAAGCTTTGTCATCAAGTGCCCTGTCACATATTGCCAGGGTTTTGCAATTGGTATATATATTTGACCTAGTTATGGCCCTTTGTTTTTTTTTCCTTATATAGAATATATAGTGAACAATTTCTTCTGTGCGCAACTCCTCCTACATTTCTCAACGGATTTTGACCAAACTTTCTTAGAAGCTTTGTTATCAAGTGCCTGGCACATATTGTCGGGGTTTTGTGATTGGATAATATTTGACCGAATTATGGCCCTTTGTATATTTTTTCCTTATACAGAATATTTAGAGAACAATTTCTTCTGTGCTCAACTCCTCCTACATTTCTCAACGGATTTTGACCAAACTTTCTTAGAAGCTTTGTTATCAAGTGCCTGGCACATATTGTCGAGGTTTTGTGATTGGATAATATTTGACCGAATTATGGCCCTTTGTATATTTTTTCCTTATACAGAATATATAGTGAACAATTTCTACAGTGCGCAAATTCTCCTACATTTCTCAATGGATTTTGACCAAACTTTCACAGAAGCTTTGTCATCACGTGCCCTGGCGCTCACTAAATTCCCATGTTTCTTCCAAGACATCATTCAAGTATTTTTTTAAAATTGTGAACATACTTTTCTTGATATCGCACAAAACACCACACGCCAATATTGTTGACAAAAGAAAATGACAAGAGACGCAAAAATGCAAAAATAAAGTACTGTTTACCTTTCTAAAATATTTGGGAAAAAAAGGCGAATAGACAACATAAAATTTCTCAATCATTTTTGTTTGAGGAATATTAAAAAAGCCATAATTCCTCCTAAAAGTTCAATTAAAAACAAATGCCCCTTCATGACAAAGCTTCTGTGAAATATTTTGCTGAAAACCTGGTTGCATCGCATTGCGATGTTCCTTGTTATGGTTTTAATATTGACTAATTGAGAAAATGTGTTGCATGTCCTTGAATGTCGGTCAAAGGTCAAGTCAGGCTTAACTTGAAAATAATAAATGATAAAATAAAAGTGCATTGATATTTATGTCCTAACAAAAATTCTGTCATTCCTAGATGTATTTTATAATTACTTGGCTTATATTGGTTACACATCAGCACAAGAATCAGGTCCCAGCCTAAAGGTCAAGGTCAAAGTCTTAACATCAATTTTTAATAAATTTGGATTGTCAGGTAAAAAAATTCGTCATTTCTGGATGGATTTTAAAATAACTAATAAGTCTTATTGAACATTAGATGGCAATGTTTTTATGCAAGAATCTCAAGCTCAAATTCAAATTCAAAATCGTAATATAGTCATTTCCAGTCCATGCCATTGTCCTTGATGAATGGATTTTGAAATAATTACATGTATACATTAATGTTGGGCACATTGAGTTATGTTGGGCACATTGAGCACATATTGTGTCTGGTGTAAAAACAAGGTTTGTAGCTCATAATATCAATGTCACACTTAAATTGAATAGAAAATATGTTCTTGTCCTTAAGGTAGACCATGGGTAATGGGAACCATAAGGAACTGTAAAATTGACAACATAGTTATATGTCTTCAAGGTCACCTGTATGCAAAATTTAAATCAATTAACCGTGTGGTTTATGAGTTATGGATATATTTCTGAACTAAGACTTTAATTGCCATTAGAAGGGCTTATTTTCAGAAATGAGGAAACTCTATTAGTAATCTGTAATATCATCATTATAAAAATGTTTTTCTATTGCTCATTGTTAAGAAACAAATAATAACATTCAGGTAACACATAACACAAACAAAATGTTTGTTTCTAAACAAAATGTTCTAAATATATATAAAAATGTTACCCTACCCCACCCACTTTAAACACTAATTTTACCATTTCCCTATCTAAAATGTCTTATTCAAAATATTCCTAAAATTCACCATAATGAGGGGCTGTTTTCAAAGTTTGCCTAAATTTTCTTAAAGGTATATTGGATGATCATGCGAAATATAAAATACTTTTACCGTGTAGTTTTTATTTTATTAAACTTTGAAAATATCTGGTATCATATTTGCTATAAATTTTGGCATTATTTAGCAAATAAATATCTACAATAATTATATAATTTAAATCAAACCCTTTTTTCTTCCATAAGGGACCAGAGTGATACATGAATAATGTTAAAATGAAAAAAGGAAGAAAAAAAAGTTACCCCTTCTGGGGTTTGAACCAACGCCCCTCAATTTCAATGTAGTTTGCAAGCGATTTTAGCCTATTTGAATACTCTTCAAAATGGAGGTAATGCATTACCCATGGTCTACCTTAACATAACTTTAGGGCATATGTGATCATTGTGATGATTTTTTGTTCTTATACAGAAAAATGTCTAAGTGATAAAGTTTGATATTTAAAATAAATAATTCGACAATTTAATATTAACTCGCATTTTAAATCCATAAGGTCCTGACAGATTTGTTGTAACATGAAAAGTATTTGGTCTAGAATCACAAATTATGCTAATTTTCTACATCAATCAATCAATTAATCAATCAATCAATCAATCAATCAGTAATGCAAATACCTCACTGCATGTATCTGAGTGTAAACTGCATGTTATTGCACTGATATAATAGTGGGTAAATCATAATTATCTAATAATTAAAGTTTGTTTAAAAATTGTCCAGGCCTAGAATTTGACTTTTTCTTGCATTTGCAAAGCTTTGCTTTTTCAAAATATACAACTTTTAGCATAAATGATTTATGTATTTCTCTTACCTCTGTTATATATTATGTATTATCAATAAACATGTTATCTCATTATAATTTCATTTAAAAAAAATCATTTTATTAATAATTACAAAATGTACATGCTTTTGCGCTTGAATTCATTTAATTAATTCAAACCCTGCTTGTCAGTATTTATCATGCAGACTGTATTAGATATATGTTTTATAAAACTGTGAAGATCTCCTGTAGTACTTTAAAAGCTGTATCGATCATTAGAAACATTTTTAACATTTAACATTTCATGTTTCAATTACTAACTATTTTCATCTCAGCACAGCATGTATTACAGTGTTTTAGTTGCTGCATGTATTTATGATTTATAGTCTAACATTTGTCCCAAGCTTCTGCTTTTTAGCTCACCAGAACCGAAGGTTCAGGGTGAGCTATTAGTATCAAAGGGGGATGCTCCGGCATCCGTCGTCATGCGTCAACAATCATCTTCTTCTCTGAAATTGCTTGGCAGATTTACATCAAATTAGGTCTGTAGCATCCTTGTGACAGTCACACTTAAATTTGCTCATGTCATTCCAATTGGCCCCTTTAAGGGGTCAACAGCGCTTAAAAAATAGAAAAACCTTTAAACATCTTCTATTAGAGAACTAATGGATGGATGATGACCAAACTTTGTCTGTAGCATTCTTAGGCAATCTTTTATCATGTTTGCCCATATTACCGGGTAATTTGATTAGCCCCTTTTAGGGGTCTCTGTAGGGCTAAAAATAGAAAGCCTTTAAACATCTTCTTCTCACAGAACTAATTGATGGATCATATCACCAAACTTTGTCTGTAGCATTCTTGGGTAGTCTTTTATCAAGTGTGCTCATATTAATTTGATTGGCCCCTTTTAGGGGCTGCTAAAGCTAAAAATAGAAATACCTTTAAATGTCTATTTCTACAGAACTAATTGATGGATGATCACCAAATTTTGTCTGTAGCATTTTTGGGTAGTCTTATAACAAGTTTCCTCATATTAATTTGTTTGACCCCTTTTAAGGGCTGCTCAAAGTTAAAAATAGAAAAACCTTTAAATGTCTGCTTCTACAGAATTTATTGATGGATGATCACAAAACTTTGTCTGTAGCATTCTTAGGTAGTGTTTTATCAAGTTTGCTCATGTTAATTTGATTGGCCCCTTTTAAGGGCCGCTAAAGCTAAAAATAGAAATACCTTTAAACGTCTCCTACAGAACTAATGGACAGATGATTACCAAATTTTGTTTGTAGCATTCTTAGTAGTCTTTTATCAAGTTTGCTCATATTAATTTGATTGGTCCCTTTTAGGGGCCGCTAAAGCTAAAAAAAAACAAAAAAAACCTTTGAACAACCTCTCCTACTGAAATAATTGATGGATGATCACCCAAACTTTGTAGCATTCTAAGGTAGTCTTTAATCAAGTTTGCTCATATTAATTTGATTGGCTCTGTTTAAGCTAAAGCTTAAATGCCCCAGGTCATAGCATTTCTTCAAATTATTGTTTAAAGATATTCTGTGCTCAAATTTAATATATTAGAAAATATTGACAATGGATAATTTCCAACACTAGCAGTTGTTTCTGGTGAGCGACTCAGGGCCATCATGGCCCTCTTGTTATCTTGTACTCTTTAACCTGCAGAATTTATTATCCTTTAAATACCACCAGTATATATAGCACATATATGGAGTCTGGCACTGGGCTCTATACTGTTGGTAGCTCAAATGTTTGTATTTTTTATCCCTTGTGTTATAAATTCAAAGCAGGGCATATCAGTTACACCAATTCAGCAGGTTAAATCTATAGGTTGTTAGATTATTATAATAGCATGTTTATTGTACAAGTTTAGATAAGAATTTAACAATTAACATGAGGTAGTTTTGAGATGAAGTATGGAAATTCCTGATTTCTAAATCTTTTGAGCAGGGATACCAATGTAATTGTGTGAGGTGCTTGTATTGAAGGAAAAATATTTCAGTCACAACACAAGTACCTTGCCAGACAATGCCTTCCTCATTTACTTAGACAGATAATTGTTACAAAAATGATTTTTTTATGCCCCGGGCATATAGTAATTCAGCCATCTGTCTTTTTGTTCATACGAGGTTGAGGTTTAGGAGGCAAGTTGGATGTAACATGTCTAAAGTTCTACATTTACCAATGGCTTCATAATTTACGGACTTAATAATGCAAAGTACATGACCTTGGCAAGTAACATAACTATGGCTTCCATTTTTTATACGCCCAAACAAATTTTGGCATGTAATTTTATGCACCTTTTCTTCTGTCTGTCCATTAGCAGTTTTCGTTTCCAGTCTGTATCTTTTGAACCAGTTAAAGAAAAAAAACTACTTTGCAGAAATGTTAACAATAATGAGATGCTGTGCAGAGTGCAGGTTTGACCTTTCTCAGGTCAAGGTCACACTTAATTATTTTGCATCACTCAATTTAGAGGATAAATTGATTTATATAGACTTGTTTAGGAAAACACATTTAAGTTTCAATGTATGTAACTACAATTTCAAGAGCTTAGTTATTAAGCAATTGCAGCATTGCCTTGTTAACATTTACAAAACTGATACGAATCATTCCCCTTGGTTCAATATTGCCCGCCCGCCCTAGGGGTCACTTGATTTATATAAACTTTTATAGGTACACTTATCCAAATCTTACTGTGTGAAACTACAATGCCAAGCGCTTAGATATTTAATATGTAGAATTATCTTAATGACCTTTATAAAAATGATATGAATCATGCCCCTCTGTTCAATATTGGCCCCGCCCCAGGGTATAACATAAATGTTTTATCTACTTTAAAATTAAATATAACACTAACTCTGAGTTTAAACCTTCTACGTCATTTTATTTTCAAATAAAAAATAATATCATACATTATAAGGTGAATGTATATTTTGGTTTTGATAATGTTAACAAGGGGTTATTTGATTAATAAAGACATTTATAGGAGACTTATTGTGTGAGATTACAATGCCCAGAGCTTAGATATTTGGCTTGTAACATCATTTTGTGGACCACAAAATAACTGGTATTAATCATGCCCCATAGGTCAATATTGGTCCCGCTCCAGTGGTCACTAAGATAATATATTTTGGTGAAGGAAAACACATTTAAGTCTTATTTTGTGAAATTACAATGCATAGAGTTAAGATATATGACATGTTACAACAGCATTGCCTTGTTGGCTTCTACAAAACTGATATTTAAATTATGCCCCTTTGGAAAATGTTGGCCCCGCCTCAAGTTTATATAATCTTGTATGAGAAGACACGTTTCAGTCTTGCAGTGCCAAGAGCTAAGATATCTAGCATTGTGTCCAAGTTCTAAAAATATGTTAAGATATCTAGCATTGTGTCCTAAGTTCTAAAAATCCTATACCACTTCAAGGCTATGTGTAGAACTCACAGATGCCACTGTGTAGTCTCAAGGTCAAGGTTACCTGAAGGTCAAAGATCAGACAGTTGTATTTCTGCTTTATAAATCTTGTACCCCATGAAGGGTTTTTTCCAACTTGGATAACATGTTCATCTCACCAAAGCAGTGTGCAGAACAGAACCTATGCCACAGCTATGCTTGCTGAAGGTCAATTTTGCACTTAGAGTTCAAATGTCTGACAATTGACATTACGCTACTGTCAATCAAGCTGGCAGTGGTCACAGTGATAAGCCAATCAGCAATTGTTATCAGTTTCAAGCTAAGATGCCTGCAAAGTCCACCATTTTCCTGAGACAAGCTACTAATGTCTAAGATAATGGTGCAGAAGTAATTTAGATTGAACTTTTATGCCCCCACCATATAATGGCTTGGGCATATAGTGTTACCCTGTTCCGTCATTGCGTCCTTCCGTCATTCTATCATCATCAGTTTCCGTTCATTATCTTAGTAATGGTTGCACACATTCAACTCAAATTTGGCATACGGATATGCCATGAGAAAATACAGGTCAAGTTTGAATTTGGTCATGGTTCAATGATTTTTGGCAGAGTTATGCCCCTTTTAATTTGAAAATAATATGAAATTTTCAGTTTCTGTTCATTATCTCTCCAAACGTATTACACATTCAACTCAAACTTGATATATAGATATGTCATGAGAAAATACAGGTCAAGTTTGAATTAAACTTTGGTCATGGTTCAATGATTTTTGGCAGAGTTATGCCCCCTTTTACTTTGAAAATAATATGAAATTTTCAGTTTCCATTCATTATCTCCATAACGGTATTACACATTCAACTCAAATTTGACATATGGATATGTCTTGAGAAATTAAGTTTGAATTAAACTTTGGTCATGGTTAGATGATTTTTGGCAGAGTTATGCCCCTTTCACTTTGAAAATAATATGAAATTTTCAGTTTCTGTTCATTATCTCCCCAACAGTAAGTGTTACATATTCAACTCAAATTTGACATATGGATATGTCGAAGGAATGCACAGGTCAAGTTTGAACTTGGTCATGGTTCGATGATTTTTGGCAGAGTTATGCCCTTTTTACTTTGAAAATAATATGAAATTTTCAGTTTCCGTTCATTATCTCCATAACGGTATTACACATTCAACCCAAATTTGACATATGGATATGTCATGAGAAAATACAGGTCTAGTTTAAATCTGGTCATGGTTTGATGATTCTTGGCAGAGTTATACCCCTTTTTATATGAAATTTTCAGTGTCTGTTCATTATCTCCCCAACGGTATTACACATTCAACTCAAATTTGACATATGGATACTTCAAAGGAATGCACAGGTCAAGATCAAATTTGGTCATGGTTCAATGATTTTTGGCAGAGTAATGCCCCTTTCACTTTGAAAATATTATGAAATTTTCAGTTTCTATTCATTATCTCCCCAACAGTAAGCGCTACATATTCAACTCAAATTTGACATATGGATATGTCAAAGGAATGCACAGGTCAAGTTTGAATTTGGACAATGGTTTGATGATTTTTGGCAGAGTTAGGTCCCTATTATTTTTTTTTTCAAATTGTTTAAGTCAAATAAACATTGGATTAAATATTAGTGTTGCAATTAGTCTTATAGCCAATTTACTACAATTAAAACGCTGAAAAGCATTGGTGGCACTATACAAAAACAAATTGGTTTATAATCTCACAACCTTCACCTTTCTGACATTCTGAGACCCAAACAAATTCAGCGCCTTCTGTGCTTTGATTTTGTTTATAATGTATGGCGTCAATAATAACACAGCTGTAAAAAATGCAAATATGATGAATAAATACAATAAAAAAATGGGTGAAACAATCTAACCTGAACATTTCTATAAAAGTTCAATAAAGTAAGATAAAATATTCAAATAGATCTCAAACTTGAATACCAATAACATGATGTCTGACGCATGCGAAGCTTATTTTAAAGAGAATAGCGTGTATTTTGTCGTGAATCATAATGTGAGCCAGGTCACGACAAAACCAACATAATGGGTTTGCGACCAGCATGGATCCAGACCAGCCTGCGCATCTGCGCAGTCTGATCAGGATCCATGCTGTTCGCTTACCAACTCTATTACAAGTAGAGAAACTGATAGCGAACAGCATGGATCCTGATCAGACTGCATGGATGCGCAGGCTGGTCTGGATCCATGCTGGTCGCAAACCCATTATGTTGGTTTTGTCATGACACGGCTCATGTTTTGAACTTGATTTGGACTCATTAAGCATTAAATTCATTTAAGAAGAAATTTGACTTTGACCAATAAATGACCTTGACTGTCAATATTTGAAATCCTTTAATTTTGCTGAAATTAGCTATAATTGGCTTTTTCTTTGTTATAAATAGATGTATTATTGTCATACTTAGACATAACAATGCTTTGATTTTTTTTCTACTTTTTGCCATAGTTTTGTTATTTGTGGATGTGTTTAATTTATTCTTGCCATAGAGGGTCATATTATTGAATTTAGCATTATGTATCTACCTTTTTATCTCTGTATGTACGTATACATCCATCAAAATTGTTTAAATACTCTGATTCATCTTGTCAAAATAAGTAATCAGGAAAAGTTTATTTACAGACGATAGCCCTTTCACAGAACATAGGCGATTGTCCCCAGAGTGCCGATACATCCAAAGCCTTTGCCAGAATGATCCACAGGTAAATACTGAATTTCAAATCAATGTAGATTTACATTTAGTAACAAGAGGTGTTACACCCCTACTATAATACTGGCTCTCTAACAATTTGGTGATCTGTTTTAATGAGAACCTTAAACACTTATGTTGCAGAGCCCTTGACCAAAATAAAGCTGAAAAAGATAAACACAGTTTCTAAAAATATCCATTTTTTAAAGAACTTGCTTGTTTTTTGAAAACCGAAAAAATGCTTTAGCATGTAGAACATTTTTTCGCATTAATTTTTAATGCATTTTCAAAATGAAACTTCCCCCAAATGATGTTGCTACTATTTTAACAAATACTAACTTTTTTTTTTTTCACAACTTAAGACATATCTTGAGTGGTTTCTCTACCATAAAGTTTTTGTTGACTTAATGGTGCATGTAACATTGTCTTAACCTCTTCTATGGCTCAACACAAAGAATGATTCACAGAGTTTGTTTAAATATGGGCAGATATTAACTTTCTGGTAGTGAAATCATAAAAGATGGCACTCCACATTGTAGCAACTTATAGAAATTGCATCCAAAATGATGAAAAAAAATGTTAGAATGTAAGAAACAAGCGGATTCTTTAAAAATGTATGTTTAGAAACTTTGTTTACCGTTTCCAGCTTTGTTTTGGTTGTGTGCTGGACAACAGAAGTGTAGAAGGCTCTTATTTAAGCAGATCATCAAAATGTGAAAGAGCCACGTTTAAGTAGAGGTGTGAAAATTTTTATTAAACTTTTCCTTGTGTGTTTACAAATAAAGAAACTGTTCCACATAACAAGTGAACATGGTAATTCATCCAATATTAAAGTTGAGAAGTCTATTAATATGCCCCCCTTTGAAGAAGTGGGGGTAATTATTGCTTTGCACTTATCAGTTGGTTGGTCATAGACCAAAACCTTTCCAATCAATAACATTAGAACGCCTGGGCCTAGCAAGATAGTGATTTGTCATAGTGACAGATAGATGAATGGACTGAACCCTAAATTGGGATAAACATCATAGGTGCATTGGCCTTGGCCAGTACCCGGAAGATGACCTTTATTAGCTCACCTGAGCCAGCTCAGGGTGAGCTTTTAGGATCGTTGAATGTCCGTCGTCCGTCCACACTTGTTTGTTAACACTCTAGCGGTCACATTTTTGCCTCAATCATCATCAAACTTTGTCAGGATGCTTATCTAGTTGATAGCTCGGATGAGTTCGAACATGGGTCATCTCGGATGAAAAACTAGGTCACAGGAGCTAAAAATAGAAAAACCTTGTTAACACTCTAGCGGTCACATTTTTGCCTCAATCATCATCAAACTTGGTCAGGATGCTTGTCTAGGTGATAGCTCGGATGAGTTCGAACATGGGTCATCTCAGATGAAAAACTAGGTCACTGGAGCTAAAAATAGAAAAACCTTGTTAACACTCTAGCGGTCACATTTTTGCCTCAATCATCATCAAACTTGGTCAGGATGCTTGTCTAGGTGATAGCTCGGATGAGTTTGAACATGGGTCATCTCGGATGAAAAACTAGGTCACCGGAGCTAAAAATAGAAAAACCTTGTTAACACTCTAGTGGTCACATTTTTGCCTCAATCATCATCAAACTTGGTCAGGATGCTTGTCTAGGTGATAGCTCGGATGATTTTAAACATGGGGCATCTCAGATGAAAAACTAGGTCACAGGAGCTAAAAATAGAAAAACCTTATTAACACTCTAGCGGTCACATTTTTTACTCAATCATCATCAAACTTGGTCAGGATGGTTGTCTAGGTAATAGATAGAATGAGTTAGAACATGGGTCAACTTGGATGAAAAACTAGGTCACCGGAGCTAACAATAAAAATATCTTATTAACACTTTGGTGGCTACTGTTTGGACCCAAATGTCCTGTAAATTGGTCTGAAAGTTTGTTTTGATGATATCTAGGTCAAGTTCGAACATAGGTCATCTCGGATAAAAAACCAGGTCACACCGCCAAAATATGGAAAAACCTTGTTAACACTCTAGTGGTCACATTTTTGACTCAATTATCCTCAAACTTGGTCAGGATGCTTGTCTAGGTAATTGCTCGGATGAGTTCGAACATGGGTCATCTCACATGAAAAACTAGGTCACCAGAGCTAAAAATAGAAAAATCTTGTTAACACTCTAGTGGCTACTGTTTTGATCCAAGTATCCTGGAAATTGGTCTGAAAGTTTGTTTTGATGAGATTCTAGGTCAAGTTCGAATATGGGTCACCTGGGTAAAAAACTATGTCACACTCCTGAAATATGGATTATCCTTGTTAACACTCTAGTGGTCACATTTTTGACTCACCTGTCATGAAACTTGATCAGAATGCTTGTCTAGGTAATTGTTCGAATGAGTTCAATGGGTCAGGTGAGCAATCTAGGGCCATCATTGCCCTCTTGTTGTTTTAGGGGTCAAAGGTCAAGGTCACATTGACATCAATACATCAATAAACAGTGTCCTGTATATGATCTCATTTACATTTATCAAGGGGCTATATTATTTACATTAGATCAGTGGGTATACATGTATATGAGTTTTACTACTCTTGTGAAAGCAAGTGATGGTTTGTTTTCCATTTTTAGCTCAACTATTCGCAGAATAATTGAGCTAATGCAGTCACCCATTTGTCAGTGTCGGCATCCCTGAAACGTTAAGATGTTAAGATTTGTTCAAACATTTCTTTGTTTGCTTTTAGAAAAAGTAAAAAGTCAAGCGTTGCCTCCCTCCCCCACCCCCCTGGCACAAGTCCCATAACTCTGATTTGCTTTATTTCATAATCATGCCCCTTTTTCAGCTTAGAAATTCTTGGTTAAGTTTTTGTGTGAAAGCTGGTATCTACATAACTACTGAAAGAAATGGATTTAAACTTCACATACTTGTTCTCTGTGATTATCTAAGATGATTGGCACAAGTCCTATAACTCTGATAGCTTTTTATCCCCTGCTGATGGAATCGGGAGGGGGATATAGTTTTGGCGTTGTCCATCCGTCCTTCCGTCCGTCCATCCGTCCGTCCGAATTTCGTTTCAGGAGTAGTTCTCTGCAACTACTGGCTGGAATTCAACGAAACTTTATGGGAATCATCAATATCAAGAGGAGATGCGCATATCGTCAGCTTGTTCCGGTCAGACCCTTTTACTCAGAGTTATGGCCCTTGATTAGTTATGTAGTATGCATATAGAGTAAAAATTGTTTCCGCACTACTTCTCTGCAACTACTGGCTGGAATTCAAAGAAACTTTATGGGAACCTTCAATACCAAGGGGAGATGCGTATATCGTCGCTTGTTACAGTCAGACACTTAAACTCAGAGTTATGGCCCTTGATTAGTTATGCAGTATGCATATGGAGTAAAAATTGTTTCCGCGCTACTTCTCTGCAACTACTGGCTGGAATTCAACGAAACTTTATGGGAATCTTCAATACCAAGAGGAGATGCGCATATCTTTGCCTTGTTCCTGTCAGACACTTTAACTCAGAGTTATGGCCCTTGATTAGTTATGCAGTATGCATATAGAGAAAAAATTGTTTCCGTGCTACTTCTCTGCAACTTATGGCTGGAATTCAACTAAACTTTATGGGAACCTTCAATACCAAGAGAAGATGCGCATATCATTGCCTTGTTGGGGTCAGACACTTTAACTCAGAGTTATGGCCCTTGATTAGTTACGCAGTATCCATATAGAAAAATATTCGTTTCCTCGCTACTTCTCTGCAACTTCTGGCTGGAATTCAATAAAACTTTATTGGAACTTTCAATACCGTGAGGAGATGCGCATATTGTCGCCTTTTTTCGGGTCAGACATTTTAACTTAGAGTAATGACCCTTGATAACTTAGGCAGTATACAACAAGAGCAATTATAGTTTCCGTGCTACTTCTCTGTAACTACTGGCTGGAATTCAATGAAACTTTATGGGATACTAAGAGGAGATGTGCATATAGTCGTCTTGTTCCGGTCAGATACAGTCAAACGTGTATTAAGCGACCGGGCAAGGGAAACACCCAAAACGGTCGCTTAATGAAACGGTCTCTTAAGACAGTCAGCATGATATAAAAGTCAAAATTTATAAATGACATCTTTTTTATTCGGTGGGATTGTTTTTCAACTTCATTTTTATATAAATGTTGAATAATAAGTACGCTCCGATAATCTAAATGGATGCAAATGTAAAAAATAACTTTCTGATATTTATTGACAAAACAGGTTTGATCCATTACGTACATGTTTGACATTTTTTCCAGAATTTTTTAACTTCTCCGTTGTTTTTCCTTGTCTCCAACACGAAAACCCTATTAGTGAAGATGTTTTCTGTTGTGCATTTTTTCATTTGAAATAAACAAACTACATCTATTTGTTACGATTAATTTAATGGCTGATCAAGTTCAAGGTCAATTCAATGCAGTCTAAATGTCAACAAGCGAAGCGTATACACAGAGATCTGCCGAGGACGCGATTTTGCGCCATTGGCGCTAAAAAAATGAGAATGGCGCAGGAAAATCGGCAGCAAAGGGCCATGGGCGCATCTAAAATCTGTGCCAGACTTATAAGAAAACAAAACTGTCTGCTGGGTTATTTAGTCATCCAGTCAAAACTGGTACCAACAGCAACATGTTATACATGCTTCTGTAATTACGCATATTCTTTAGTTTATCCATTCACCTATAGCTTTTGTCCATGTTATCTACTTACCGCATTTCTTCTCATAATCCCTTTCCCACACAGATACTCATTTCTACTACCGTAAATTTAATCCAATAAAACAAACAAACAAATTATACAACTACTTAATATTTAAAATGATTATCGGTAACTGAAAAAAAAGTGTTGCTATTTTAAGAAATGCTGTAAGTTACAGTATAATCTGACAGGTGTTCAACTTGATCAACCCTAAGCTCAAGTTCACGCAAGTTTTGGCTGATGAAGTGTAAAAAAAGATGTATATTTCGTCATCAGAATGTTTGACAGGGTGATTAACCAATCAGAGAAACATTGTGCATGACTTTTTTCATGATCAAAAGGTCTGTCGGCAAATGTCTTTGATGTATGCTGTCTACACAGAGGCATACAAGGGGCAATAAAATTCGTCAATATACATTGGTAAGGGACATTTTGTGCAAAGTAGGAACAATTAAATGGATAATGCACAATATAAGACATT
Source organism: Ruditapes philippinarum (assembly GCF_026571515.1). Classification (NCBI taxonomy): domain Eukaryota; kingdom Metazoa; phylum Mollusca; class Bivalvia; order Venerida; family Veneridae; genus Ruditapes; species Ruditapes philippinarum. The sequence goes on from NW_026858538.1 coordinate 137,423, forward strand.
ACAAGTAAGAACCAGCAATTATGTGAATAAATTTGCATATCAAATTTTTGAGCAGCCATTAAAAAAATATTTTCATTTTTGCCTGCAATTAATATTAGTTAGAAAGTTACCATGTAGGCATAATTTTTAATTATTGGTAAAGTACTGAATTATAAGTGAACCACTTGTCATAAAATATGATTTAAGTTTTATTACCGGGGAAATTCAATTACATGTATCTACAAACTTTTTAACAGTTATTTTGGTCAATGTTTACTTATTTTCCCAAGGCCCATACTTTGGTAAAAATCATTTTCAGATCAAGTGGGCCCAGGGCCCAGTACTTTCAAATTCTTGGCAGATCTCTGGTATACACCATCTCAGTATGGGCGGAGCGTTGCATTGTTTATCCGATATTATTGGATAATACACGTCACGCGTATACTTTACTTCATTTGCATACGCTAAAACGGTATGGGAAATAGAGTTTTTCACACGTTTATTGTGTTTTTATTATTGACACTTGTGACATAACGAGGTGGCGTTCTCGAAAAACACAATTACTTGACAGGTAAAAGTGGTCGTTTAATGAAAAGATTGATGTCAATTAGGTGACAAAATAGCGGTCGCTGGTCGCGTTGAGCAAAAGTCGCTTAATACATTAAAGATATAGAGAGAAAATGATCGGGGGGAATTTAAAGTGGTCGTTTAAGACAAAAGTCGCTTAATACACGTGGTCGCATGGGCAAGTTAGACTGTACTTATAACTCAGATTTATGGCTTTTGATTAGTTATGTAGTATGCATACATCTCATTGGCATTTCCAGATATTACTATTTAACACAAAGTTATGGCTCTGTTATTGCCCTGAATATTTATCAAGTTCAAAGAATATTACCGTTTATGCCATGATTAATATATAAATAAAGCCTTATGTCTTCAGTTGTTGTGTTAATAATAACCAGTACTCGGCGGGGGATATAAATTCAACGAATTTGCTTGTTTGCATTATTATGCCCCTTTTTCAACTTAAAAATTCTTGGTTAAGTTTTTGCTTGTAAACTGGTATTTCCATAACTACTGAAGGGAATGGATTGAAACTTCACACACTTGTTATCTGTGATAATCTTACATGATTGGCACAAATCCCATAACTCTGCTTGCTTTTTTGCATAATTATGCCCCTTTTCTTAAAACAGTGATTAACTTGTTAAACATCTTAATAGCAAGCCTTTGTACCTTTTCGGACAATTTTATGTATTCATGTAGGTAAGCATTATTATACTCAATGAACACCCTTGTGACAACTTTTTCGAATAGTCGAGCATTACTGTCCTCAAACAGTTCTTGTTCAGATATTTGTTTACTTCCTAAACTTGTTACTATAGCAACCCAAGCAGAGCATCAAGGATAAATGTGAATTGTTTGAAAAATTTCTTTTTTCAGTTGTTTGGAGCAAGTGGTCAAGTTGGTAGGACAGGAAACAGTAACCTGCCTGGCACAGGAGATGCAGCAAGTGGGGGTATAAATACAAAGGGAGATTTTGTTGTAATTTATGTACAATGGAAGTATATTATTTAACTTATATTTTGTTAAACCCCTCAGAATACAATTTTTTAGAAGAGTATACTTGACACAGCTTGTCTTAGTGTCTCTGTCTAGAAAGCTAGAAGACTAATTTATATTAGGTTAAAGCCACCACAATCAAACAATAGACTCATAATTTTAACATGACCAAGAAAAGAAAATAATGAAAGGAATGGCCTCAAAGAACATATTATAGTTGAATGTGTGTCCATATAATCATCAGGTACCTTTGTCTGGAGTATATAACTCACAAATTATAGAAAATATGAGCATGAAACTTCTCGGATTATAGATCTCATTAAGGTTAAGTGCAGTGTCAGCTTTTGCATTATTTTAGAGTTACTGCCCTTTGTGAGATTTCATATTGCCATAGCATTAACTTCAGGAGTTCTCAACATGATACTTTATAATTGGATAAATCACATTGATATCTGAGGATAATGAACAGGAAAATTATAAAGTTGCTCATAATTTCTTATTCTGAATGTAACTAAGTAGAATAATTGAGGTACATGAGGTATTAACATTTAACTGTATATAAATGGTCAGATCTTTTTAGGACGAGTGCAATGGTAAAATTTTTTTTTTTTAAAACCTATAGCTCTTTTTGTTTTGTTAGTTATAACCTTTTGTAATTTACTTGTTTGTCCTGACATTGGCTTGAATAACTTCAGCACATATTTTAATCATATTTTAGAAGAGGTTTTTCTTTTTTCTATTTTAAGGTCAGCAGAATGACATACAAGGCTTAGGACATAGAAGGACTATCTACAGACAAATGGTAAGCCACAAGTGCTAAACTATATTATCTATAAAACATGTAATTCCCATATTATATACCCTAATGTAGCAGTAGATTCTGGCTCATATATGACATTTTCTGATGGAATGATGTCCATCATTTGTTGTTTCTTGTCAGTTGTTTGACATTATTTCTTATGTAGATTTTGATTACATTTTACAGGAATAAGCTAAAAGGCTTACTAGAAAGAACTACCAGTATATCAATTGTTTCAATCTGAAGCACATAGGAGTGGACTATAAGAGCTGATGTTTGTCATTTGAGCCGCGCCATGACAAAACCAACATAATATATTTGCTACCAGCATGGATCCAGACCAGCCTGCGCATCCCCACATTCTGATCAGGATCCATGCTGTTCGCTTACCAATCCTATTACAAGTAGAGAAACTGATAGTGAACAGCATGGATCCTGATCAGCCTGCGCAGATGCGCAGGCTGGTCTGGATCCATGCTGGTCGCAAACGCACTTTGTTGGTTTTGTCGTGATGCGGCTCATTTGTCATTTAATTCCTCTTGTAATATATACTATAATGTCCAAAGCTTATTTAATATGTAGCAATTGTTTGATATTAATCATTACCAGGTAATCATCCCTTGGGTAAAAACATGCCCTGCACTCAGGGGGAAAATATATTTACATCTCTGAAACTATGTAGTATAAAGAACTAGTGTTGGACCCCTTCTTCCCTCACCGACTTGTCAGTTACCTTCAACCCCCACCCACTTGAGTGGAGGCAAGGTTATGTGATAAAGAGATTAAGAAACAGCCAAATCAGGTGTATATATTCATTCAAGAATTAAGCTAATGGACCTTTCCTGGTGAATAAACATTTGTGGAAGTGCCTGTATTCAAGTTCCTCTGCAGTTGTTAATACACAAAAAGCGCATTAACCCTCTAGTGAGAATTTATAATAGATAATTTATCTTTTTAGATATATGTATGACTTTTCTTTATAAACCTGACGTTATTTTGCTTCATCATAATCTTTTAATATTTTGATAATTTACAATCATAATTATTATGCCCCCATTTCGAAGAAAAGGGGGTATATTGCTTTGCACTTGTCGGTCCGTCGGTCCGTCGGTCCGTCGGTCCGTAGACCAAATGGTTTCCGAGTGATAACTAAAGAACCCTTAGGCCTAGGAACTTCAAACTTGGTATGGTGATTGGTCATGACAAGTAGATGACCCCTATTGATTTTGGGGTCAAGGGGTCAAAGGTCAAGGTCACATTGACCTTGTAAGCAAAAACGGTTTCCGATCAATAACTAAAGAACCTTAAGGCCTAGGAACTTCAAACTTGGTATGGTGATTGGTCATGATCAGTAGATGACCCCTATTGATTTTGGGGTCAAGGGGTCAAAGGTCAAGGTCACATTGACCTTGTAAGCAAAAACGGTTTCCGATCAATAAGTAAAGAACCTTAAGGCCTAGGAACTTCAAACTTGGTATGGTGATTGGTCATGATCAGTAGATGACCCCTATTGATTTTGGGGTCAAGGGGTCAAAGGTCAAGGTCACATTGACCTCTTGGGTAAAAACGGTTTCCGATCAATAACAAAAGAACCCTTAGGCCTAGGAACTTCAAACTTGGTATGGTGATTGGTTATGACCAGCAGATGACCCCTATTGATTTTGGGGTTAAGGGGTCAAAGGTCAAGGTCACATTGACCTTGTAGGTAAAAACGGTTTCCGATCAATAACGAAAGAACCCTTAGGCCTAGGGACTTAAAACTTGGTATGGTGATTGGTCATGATCAGTAGATGACCCCTATTGATTTTGGGGTCAAGGGGTCAAAGGTCAAGGTCACATTGACCTCTTAGGTAAAAACAGTTTCCGATCAATAACTAAAGAACCCTTAGGCCTAGGAACTTCAAACTTGGTATGGTGATTGGTCATGACCAGCAGATGACCCCTATTGATTTTGGGGTTAAGGGGTCAAAGGTCAAGGTCACATTGACCTCTTAGGTAAAAATGCTTTCCGATCAATAACTTAAGAACCCTTAGGCCTAGGAACTTCAAACTTGGTATGGTGTTTGGTCATGACCAGCAGATGACCTATTGATTTTGGGGTCAAGGGGTCAAAGGTCAAGGTAACATTGACCTTGTAGGTAAAAACTGTTTCCGATCAATTAACTAAAAACGCTTAGGCCTAGGAACTTCAAACTTTGTATGATGATTGGTGGTGACCAGCAGATGACCCCTATTGAGTTTTGGGTCAAGGGGTCAAAGGTCAAGGTCACATTGACCTTGTAAGTAAAATGGTTTCTGATCAATAACTTAAGAACGCTTAGGCCTAGGAACTTCAAACTTGGTATGGTGATTTTTCATGACCAGCAGATTACCCCTATTGATTTTGGGATCAAGGGGTCAAAGGTCAAGGTCACATTGACCTTGTAAGTAAAAACGGTTTCTGATCAATAACTAAAGAACGCTTCGGCCTAGGAACTTCAAACTTGGCATGGTGATTGGTCATGACCAGCAGATGACCCCTATTGATTTTGGGGTCAAAGGTCAAGGTCACATTGACCTTGTATGTTAAAACGGTTTCGGATCAATAATAAAAGAACCCTTAGGCCTAGGAACTTCAAACTTGGCATGGTGATTAGTCATGACCAGCAAATGACCCCTATTGATTTTGGGGTCAAGGTGTCAAAGGTCAAGGTCACATTGACCTTGTAGGTAAAAACGGTTTCTGATCAATTAACTAAAAACGCTTAGGCCTAGGAACTTCAAACTTTGTATGATGATTGGTCTTGACCAGCAGATAACCCCTATTGAGTTTTGGGTCAAGGGGTCAAAGGTCAAGGTCATGACCAGTGGATACTTGATAACCCTTATTAATTGTTTGATCACTGGGTCAGAAGTCATGCATAATAACCTTATCACATTAATAATTGGCTGCTGATAGGGGGCATACATGTTTTACAAACATATCTTGTTTAGACTAATTTCAAAGTGTTTAAAATGCTGTGTTTCATGTATCAAAGAAAAAGTGAATTAAGCTAGACATGAATTATATGATTGTGTCATATATCGTATATATTAAATATTTGCATATAATTGCTCACATTCATCATATAACATAAGTCCAGTGTCCCTTTTACAACAACATCAGAGTAGACATTTTTAGTGAACAATTTATGAATGAAGATTTTATGAGCATGAACGATGATATGAAAATGAAATATCTTGTTGTAAGTTTTCCACGAAAAGTAGCTAAATACCTTGTTAATGCTTATTGTAAAAGAAAGAAATCCTTATTTAATCGTTGAAATATTTATCCTGTAATATTGATGATGTGTACAGTATAATAATTTCATGTGAACTATTTATAATGTATATATGTTTCAGGTGACTTATTGGTCCATTGGGCCGGGTGTTATGTTAAATTATTTAATTTCGTTATTTGTAAACTGTCATACACATGTCACTATAATAAAACATTTACTTACTTACTTACTTACTTATAACATGTATGTCAGGAGAAAGACATGAGGTATGAAATAGCTATGATATTTATCTTAAATGTTACTTTAAATTCACACTTATGTCAACCCAGACTGATACTACATGCTGTCAAATTCAAATTTTATTGATCTGTCATTGCCTCTTACCAGCTGTTTATGATAGCAAAAACTGATGGTAGTTCTCATTGTTGTGCCTATCTGGTCATATTTAAGTTCTATTGATAGCTTAATCTTTAGAAGCATGGGAACATTTTCTGTGGAACTTTCACATCTGTAATGTGGCTAAACTCTTTATATCTTATTTTCATTTTTGAGTTATGTCCTCGATATTATATTTAAAATCATTTTTGTGCTATTCTCGGTCTGATTCAGTTTTAAAAAAAGGGAGAAAAAGAGGATTCTGCACACAAGTTAATTTCCCGTCCGTACATTTTCCATGAATTTCCATGAAAACTTCCGCAATTTTCATGGAAATTGCCAACTCTGGATAATTTGGACTAATTTTCCGGAGTTGTTCAAAGAAAACTGAAAAAAAAAATCGCGAATTTCCAGAGCTTTTTTCATGAAACTTTTCCAGAGTTTTCCATGAAAATGTTCCAGAGTTTCAAAGCAACTCTGGAAATTGTTCTGCTAAAATGACATTCTACTCCGGAAAAATGTTCCAGAGTTACTCTGGAAAATGTTCCGGAGTTACTCTGGAAAATGTTCCGGAGTTACTCTGGAAAATGTTCCGGAATTACTCTGGAAAATGTTCCGGAGCCGCTGTGGAAAAAGTTCCGCAGTTAAAAATAGGATATGGGGTAAGATGCCATTAGCCTTGAAATAATTTTGGAAATTCTATGGAATTCACTCTGGAACATTTTGGGATTACTGAAATGATGGTTGCATAATAAAATCAAATGACCTTTTAATTTGCATTTAATATGTTTTTATTAGCAAATCCAAAAAAGCACTCTAGTCATCAAGAATTCAAACACATATAGTAATTTGCACATTTCACAATTATTTCTAAGTCAGAGTGTTTTATTCAAACAAATGTAATTTAACATCCATCTAGTACACATGTATATATCCTTCACTTCACATGATGCAACATCTTCTTGACTTGTGGTGTGACCTCTCTGATGGATACTGAAAAATATGAATTAATTGTATATAAATACATGTACTTGTGTTATATGCACAATGTCAATATAATTAGTATTGTTTAAACAGGATTGATAAAAAACACAAAAGGGTGAAAAAAGTTAAGATGGAAAACTTTCAATTCAATGATTTTTGCAGAATATCAGCACAGAGTTATAAAGTAAATACCATGCTTTGATGAGAATAATTTTTTTTTGGTCAAAATCAACATTATGATAAACTTGTGTCAATTATTTCCCTGCTTTTCCTATAGCTATGTAATGAAAACTTTATGTAATGGCAGTTTAAATTACACAATGATCTTCACAAGTACTTAATTACCAATGAAAGTTTGAGATGTGTTCAGTGGAGTCAGAATAGAGATGTGTTCAGTGGAGTCAGTATAACAATAATATATGCATAAAACATGAAGAACAACATTTTGTTCAGAGTTTGGAAAATAGCATGCATTTATATGAAAACATGTTACTTAGACTTTTTTCAACAAAACAAACTAAATTATTACCAGGATAGTTCTGTAAGCATTCTGTATTCACCAGTACATTTATCACTTTTCCCTCATCTGACATCCTTTGAGAGGAAACATCTCATGTGACTCCAAGACTTGAAAGTTTGCAACCTAATATGTTGAAAAAATAAACATATGTACATGAGTAACAAGAAATTACAATTAAGGCATATGAATTTCATTAAAAGTGAATTTGGAAATTCATTGCTTGATATGGAATCTGTTTCAATCACAAATATTTTGAATGGAAAATTATAATCTCTGATTTAAAATTTCCCGCCATTATTTAATCAAAGTGCTGCAGCACTGAATGCGACGGACACGCAACCGGAGAGACATTAAGGCTTCTTTTAAACAAAAACAAAACACAAAATATATAACAGAGAAAATTTGTTCCATACAAGTTCGAGATTTGTAGAGCAATATATTTTGTGTCCCAAACTGATATAATTCAGATTTTCTACTTTCAAGCACTACAGAAAGTAGAAACAGAATGAAATTCAGAATGAAATTCATGCCTAAAAACTCTGGTCAAACTTGTAAATCAGTGTCCTTATCGATTTATTCTAAAAAATGATATGTAAATAGAAAAAAAACTGTCAACGAAATATTTCTTAAATAAATCCAGGCAAATAAACTTCAAACATAATACATTATAAATTTGAGAATGCTATTTAGAATTGCTTCGTGTTATATCATAGTGGGCATATAGACAATAAAATATAAGTCATTTGTATTTTTATTTCTCTTGGATAATATGTCTCATTAAAAAAATTTGGTTAAAATCATCAGCAATTAATAGTGTATTTTTTAGAATTTTTTATTTACAAGGTAAAGATGTAGAGGCCAGAGCACATCGTTTTTATTTTAATTTAAATGTCACTTAAGCACTACAGTGTTTAGTTGTCCTTTTCAATTTCACACTAAATTCCATTTTCAACTTGTTTGCTTCTTACAATTGTATAGAATTTCTAAAAGTATTGCATGTAATCCGCTGGTTTATTAATTACATGTATAATGTGTACTCCCTTATCGCCTGTCCAAAAATCAGAACAGGTAAAGCAGAATCTATTTTTAGAATAGCGAAGGTTAATTCATATCATGACCTAGAAAAATATGTAAACAAACCACAAGAATCGGAAGTAGAACTGATATTATAACTTCCTTACCATGAAAGACTACATGGCGGTAAAGTGTTGAATAACTCTCTTCTTACATGCATTTTCAAAAATAGATATTTATACTAACTATTGTACTGAATCTAATATATTAATAACTGCTGAATATTCAGCTAAACCCGCGGTATGAGTCACGAAAATAGTTCTTCTTTTATTAATGCGCGAGTTATCCTAGAGTCACGAAAAACTTTTGATTTGTTTATAATAATGTTTTGTATAATGTAGAAATATTTATTTCCTACTAATAATGTCTTGGAACTCAGAGGTTACACCTTTATTGTAGTATAATTTGCTGTCCTACTTTTCCGACAGCGGTAAATCGTTTCAGCAGTAATTTGCATAATGCGCAATAATACTACGGGACTATAAAGTTTTTATCAATAATATACGTTCATATTTTAACTTTGATAACTTAATTTGAAATTGAAAAGGCTAAATATGGAAGACATTAAGATATCCAGACAAAGTATGGGAGTTTTGAAGGATCAAATTCATGTACTATTTCTTGGGCTGTTAATCGGTTTAGGACACATTGCGCGAGTGTAGCCAACAAAATCCCATGTGTAGATGACTTAGCTCTGAACGCGCCTGAGGGCGCGTCCGTCGCAAAAATGAAAAAGATTTTCTTAACTATTAATATTGAAAAGTTACATGTATGTAGAAATACAATCACCAAAACAGTGTATACTTGCAAAGAAAATTTGAAAAAACTAAAATAATAAGTGTTAAAAAATAAAAATACATTTGTACTTACTGTTAGAAATGTTTATATATACAATGATATACATGTAGTTCCCTCCATTTTAACTGAATCATGAAATACACATGTTTAAAAGTTCATATTTCCAGAAAACTTTTGTAAATTTGTCCAGTTTAAACTCATTTGATCTAATATCCAATGCTCAAACATAATTTTTCAAGTTATAACTTTTAAGCAGTTAGGCACTAATAAACATTATCTTTCAATGCTTTCTGTTCAAATGACCCGCCTGGAAGGAGTGTTCTGACCTGTGATTTGTTCTGCAAGGGTATTAAGTTACTTGGGAACTACAGTGTAATATAGTATGTTGTAAACCTGCTTTACCTCTTTCTATTCTCTTATATCAGATAGGTGAGTTTAACTTTGGTGTTTATGAAAACAGTGGGTTCCACTTGAGGGGTCATAAATATTTACATTGTGGCTGATGCTGATTTGAATGTTCCAGAAATTAATCACTATACATAAGTTACTTCTACACAGGATGAATATATAGATAAAATATATACTTCAATAGAGATACATAATAAATTTATCATCAATTAATAAAGAAACATAAGTGCATAACAATTACATTTGTTCTTAAATTTAACTTGTTTCTCTTTAATTGTGTATTTATTTTTTCTAACTGAGGGTAATATATAATAATGAACCACTCAGATCTGAGGCTTGATATGAGATACCTTGAAAATAATGAGAGTTAAATGAAAAAATACCTTGATGCATTTTCAATGCCAAAGAATGGCAATGGAGTTGCATGTGTTTTTTTTTTTAGCTTTTTTTTTGCAATAAAAAAAGAAACAGTTGAGCTCTTGATGGGCTTATTAAGGTTTCATTTTGTTTAACAATAAATGTTTATTTTGCTAACTGCTACTTTTAATTACAATGAGTACACATGTATGACCAATCTCATTGCTAAGTAATTAAATTCATTTGTTCTTGCTGTTTCGTTCAACAATTTACAATTGTGTCAATGCCATATTTTAAATTGTCTTTATTTTCATTATGTCTTAAAACCAAAACTGTCTTATATTAAAAAAAATATTTATGCCTACTTAGGAAAAAAATATTAAAGTTAAATGTATTAAGTGAAGTATATGTAAATGCAAAAATAAAATGAAAATTTCCTAAGTCCAAAACATTCTCAAAAATGACTAAGTGTTTTCCAGAGTAAAACTCCTTGAAAATTGTCTAAGTGTTAACTTTCCAGAGTTTCCAGAACTGTTTCATGGTTATTTCTTTGATGAAAAAGTCATGTTCCAGAGTTCTCCATGAAAATTGTTCCAGAGTACTCTGTAAATACTGTGGAAAAAAGCTTGTTTCCATGAAAATTCATGGAAATTCATGGAAAATCAGTTATTTTCCAGAGTTTTTCCAGAAAGACTGTGGAAAATCTACAGACGGGAAATTTGGTCCTGACTATCATAAGACTTACATTTCTATTCCCATTCTGTGAGAGTGGAATCCATTTAAAGTTCATTTGTCAGACTCATCATCACCTAGTAAAGCAATAAAACTAAAGTAACTTTTTGTTTCATGGATAACTTCTCCTCTACATGTTGACCTATCAATATAAGAACTATTGAACTATACTGATAAGTAAATTTTGATTTGTTACCATTCAGTTACTCTTTTTCCTGACACAGTTTTCATTTTTTTTGAAAGAATGTTTCTATAAAGTAAGTATATAATATATGTTGGCCTAAAGTGCTTTTCCATGTGATTATATGTCATCTATTTGTCTTGCATTGTACTTAAAGAAATATACATGGTAAATTTCAGAGCTTTTATAGTTGTTTTCTACTAAATTTTAGAATTTAAGTATGTTAAAAAATAATTTGCATGTAGTCAAAGTCACACACACTTAACCTATGTTTAGATTGATTTTGGCATGGAGAACATGCATGTTAGTACATGCTTTGGCTACACTAAAATGCAATGGCACTTTAAAGTAGGTAAAATATTTAGTGGCTTTAAATTAAGTTTAAACACAGGGTTTAATTTTCAAATATTCTTTTTTTTTTACAGCACATTTTTAATTGGTACATCTCTTGCATAATATTATGTAACATGTACTGAGCTTACAAATATTCCATATGATACATTAATAATTTTCCTCAAGGTTTCCTTACTAAATGATTTAAAGACCAATAATTTTGAAATGATTGGAATGCAAATGCATCAACTTTAATTCAATAAATATTAAACTTACTCTTAAAAAATCTCGCCTTTGCCAATCCTAAAGCCTTAATCTCGATGCCTATTTATTTTACCATTTATTTATCCTCTTTTGCCTCTACTTCATGTATATAAATAATATATACATAATATAAATATCCTGCAACCTGGTTAAATTTCTACTATAAAAGTCCTCTCCGGTTGAGTGTAACCCCCTAGAGAACATGGATAACAGATTATATATAGCAGGTATAACATTAAAACATTAAATTGAAGATCCAAGACTATAGATGTTAACAATCTTGATATATCCACCAACAAAAGTAAAACCTCACCATGATTTCATCTTGCTTTATATGGTTTTGCACAACTGAACACCCTTGTAATGATTTTTATCAATTTTCATTATGATTATACAGAAATATTATACCTCATTTACATACACCCTTCTATATTTAAATATGGCATCATCCAGTCCATAAATCGCATACAGACCGGTACCCAGTCCAAAATTTGTATATTGACTGGATGACGTCATATTAAATATAGACAGGTGTATGCAAATGACTGGTGTACTATTTTATTTTGTTGTTAAATGATTCTTTTTACTCAATTTATTGTTATGTTTCACATAAATTTATTACATGTTGATCAAAAGTCATGATTGGTCTTTAATTTAATTAAAAATTTTATTTATACACTTTGTGAAATTTTTAAAGTACGGGTATTTTTCCTTAAATATTCCTTGAATATTTAATTTGATCAGCAAGTATGGAGTATTAAAAGAAGAGCATGATTTTTTGCTGCATTGTTTGAAAATAATTTTAAAAATCTGACTAAGGTTTGGGATATTTCACACACTGAGCAAATAGAATTATTATTTGAAAGCAAATTATAGTAAAAATGACTATTTTTTAACAACAAAAGGGATGTTTTTGCAACAAAAGGGATGAAATGATTTAGATTTGGTATAAAATAACAAATAAAACATGGCCTTTCGGCAAATTGAAAGTTAATGGACTGGTTGGTCAGACCTCGGAAGGTATATGTCCCTCAGCTGCGATTCGCGCCATATACCTTCCTCAGTCTGACCAACAAGTCCTTAAACTTGCATATTACCCTAAAGGCCATGTTTTATTTGTTAAAGGAGCACCTTCTAACAATGTTATATAGATCATATAGTCTGCATTACAAATAATGTCTGTAGAAATATACTTATATTATACATTAAAATCCCCTTAGAGGAATGCTCACATTATTATTTATAACAGAATAATAGCAAACTAACTTTGATAGATAACCTAGTTTAAATTGTAACCACGCAGGGCTGGCTTGTGACTGAACTAAAGCACAGAGGGGAAAGGTCACCATATAAGTTACCTTTACAGTTTCTGTGTGACTTAAAGCTATATTAACCCTTAACATGCTGAATTATATAATGATTTGCCCTGCTTAGATATTAGAACAGTTCATTTAAAGTTGAAGAGGATATCAGTATCAAAATACAGAAATTGTTTTACCAACAGTGTAGAGCTTGGTCAGACTGCATGGATGTGCCAGCTTGTGTGCCTCTATGGCTAATGATTTACAATTCTAGCAGATGAAGGGTTAAATTATGTAAATATGCAGTTAAATATTAATTAAAGCAGCAACTAAGCCTCCAAATAATGCTAATTGTTTATCACAATGTCCTTGAACTACATTGTATTGTCAAGTGGATAAATTATGTGCAGCATATGCTTCAAATCACCATTGTAAATATGGTATTAGCTCGACTATTCGAAGAATATGAGAGCTATTGTAGTCGCCCTTGCGTCGGCGTCAGCGTCTGCGTCGGCGTCTGCGTTGGTTAAAGTTTTTTGTAAAGTCAAATATCTCAATTATTACTTGAGATATTCAATTGAAACTTACAATACTTATTTATAGTAACAAGGTACATCAGATTGACAAGTTGGATAACTCTACCTACAATATTAACAGAATTATGCCCCTTTTTAACTTAGAAATTTTGGTTAAAGTTTTTTGTAAAGTCAAATATCTCAATTATTGCTTGAGATATTTAATTGAAACTTACAATACTTATTTATAGTAACAACGTACATCAGATTGACAAGTTGGATAACTCTGCCTACAATATTGACAGAATTATGCCCCTTTTTAACTTAGAAATTTTGGTTAAAGTTTTTTGTAAAGTCAAATATCTCAATTATTGCTTGAGATATTCAATTGAAACTTACAATACTTATTTATAGTAACAAGGTACATCAGATTGACAAGTTGGATAACTCTGCCTACAATATTGACAAAATTATGCCCCTTTTGGAATTTAGAATTTTGGTTAAAGTTTTTTTGTAAAGTCAAATATCTCAATTATTGCTTGAGATATTCAATTGAAATTTAAAAACTTTTTTATAGTAACAATGTACATCAGTTTGCAAAATTACATAACTCTGCCTTCAATATTTGCGGAATTATTTGCCCCTTTGAAACTTAGAAATTTGGTTAAAGGTTAAAGGTTTTCAAAGATATTTACTTGAAACTTTACACTGCACTTAGGGTCATAATTGGAAGGTCATAATTGTATGTCACTGACCAAGTTCCATAACTCTATCTTGCATTAAGGCTGATTCATATCCCCTTTTCTACTTAATCTCTTGGATAATGTTTACATGCAAGTTTTACATATCTCAATAACTATTAAAGATATTTATTTAAAACTTCACATATGATTTAGGGTCATAATTGTAGGTCACTGACAAAGATCCATAATTCTATCTTGCATTTAGGCGGATTTTTCTCCCCTTTTTTCAACTTAGAAATTCATGGTAAAGTTTTGCTTGTAAGCTGTTATATCAACAACTACTGAAGGGTTTGTGCCTTTTTTGGGACAGTTTTATGCATTCCTGATAATAAAGCAGTGATTTACTTGATAAAACATCTTAATAACAAGCCTTTGTACCTTTTCTGTCAAATTTATGTATTCATAGGTAATTAATATTATTATACTCAATAAAACACCCTTGTGACATTTCCTTCCGAATAGTCAAGCCAATACTGTATAATTAGACTCTATAAGGCATATAACATGAATTTATAAAAAAAAATTATGAACTTAAAAAATTTAACATTATCAAGGCTCTTTTACTATCAAGCACTTAGAATAGTCGAGTGTGCTGTCCTACCGACAGTTCTTGTTATATATCGTAATTATGCTCTTTTATTCAACAAAATTAATTGTTTACCTTATCACTTATTATATACTCCATAAGATGTGGAAGGGGCTAGTAATTACACATTAGAATCACTTTGTCACATAAGTATGTTCATCTGTCTCCATTTTGTTCGCTTTATAACTCTATGCCTTTTCAGACTTGGCTCAAATGTTCACCTTAACAAGTTGATACTAAGAAGCAATGTGGCTGATGTACTGTCATAAGGTCAAGGCCACTGTCAATGGTCAAATGTCAGGCATTTTTGTGTCTATTCCATAACTCCTATTCCATTAAATGATGGATTTTCTACAAACTGTGCATACATATTTACCTCAACAGGATGATGTCCAAAACCGAAGCTGCAGATGTTTCGGGTCAAGGTCACAGTCACACATAAATGTCAAACATCAGGCAAGATTGTGACTGATCTATAAATCCTATACCTTTGAAGGATTTTCTTAATACTTGGCTCAAATTTTCATTAGAGGTCTGAAATTTAATGTCAGCCTTGAACAAGTTAAGGTTAAGAACCCATGCCAACACTGCACCAGCTCAAGGTCAAGGTCATACTTGAAGGTCAAATGTCAGACAATATTTGTCCACACTATAACATCTTATTACATCTTAATTGACTTCTTCAAACTTTGCATTAAAAAATAATGATAAATGGGCCTAAGTCATAGAGATGTTGGAGGTATATTTAGTCACTAATCTGTGATATAATGGTCTGTCTATACATACATGTATAGATAATATTTGTTTGTTTTGCAATTGAGATTAAAATATATTTCAGACAGTGAACACCAGATGTAATATTTTCACAAGCCGCTTAAGCAAAATGATATATAATTCACATACAAAACAAACATTTATTTAATTAAGTTGATTTCAGTATTTTTTTACAATTATATTTGCTGCTTATTGCATGACATGCCTCTCATTCAAGGCATTTCCAAATCATGAAGTACCGTTGATCTCTGTATTTCTTAAGATATTTCTAAATACTAAAGGGACTCCACAGAGGTTTTTTGACATGAAGGGACTGGGAATATTTTTTCGAGATTAACTAAGTGTTTGCAAAATTTCTGACAATTTGCTTACTTTCTTTTTCCAAAATTCTAATTGTGAAAATTTACCCAAATTTGAAGAGAATTGCACGCTTTTTCAATCTAATTGGGTTAATAAACACACAAAAAATACAATTTTCACTTTATTTTTGAGTGTATTTCTTAATTATCTTTTTCTTATCTTTCTGTTTTAAGTGCTTCAGCTGATCTAGGTAAGAAATTCAAATTTTATGGTTTTAGGCTTCTGGACCTCAGTGGAGTCCCTTTAATGATATATTCTTTTTCACCCACTTTCTAATATTATATGTATTAAGTCTGGCTAAGTGAGAAAATTACATTTAATAATTTCACTGCGTATTATCAAGATATAAGTTCACAGTTTACTGAAAAGCATACAAAAGTTTTTAAACACCTTTTTTTACCCTATCCAGTTACAGCTTTGTGGAAACTATCAAATAGTCAAGTGTACTGTCTTACAAAAACTCATTCTAATCTACTTTATATTATAATGACAGTTTTTTTGAGGTGTTTAGCTTCAAAGTATATAAAATGTTGGAAAAGAATATAGTAATGATGCAATTTAAGTCCTTTGAGTAGATAAGGAATAGATTTAGTATTATAGTCTTAACAATGAATGTTCAAAGAAGAAAAGTAATACTTATAGGTTTATATAGATGTTTGCTTATACAGATTTTGCATATGAGCCGCGCCACGACAAAACCAACATAGTGCGTTTGCGACCAGCATGGATCCAGACCAGCCTGCGCATCCGCGCAGTCTGATCAGGATCCATGCTGTTCGCTTATGATCAGTTTCTCTACTTGTAATAGAGTTGGTATAAGCGAACAGCATGGATCTAGATCAGACTACGTGGATGCGCAGGCTGGTCTGGATCCATGCTGGTCGCAAACGCACTATGTTGGTGTTGTCATGACGTGGCTCAATTATAACATTTTATGTGAATATAACGTATAAAAAAGATTATAGAGCAGTATCGTATTTAGGAATTTGTACTTGCTACTTAATATGTAGATCTTACAATCTGACTCTTTTAGTGTAAAAAGAAGCAACATATAATTTGTAAAATACATATATGCTATACTTGAGTGTTTATCCTATATTGTTTTTATTTTTAAATAATTTCTTTCATTAAAATTTGTATAATAATTGTGCAAATATATTGATCTGCCTATTTATTTTCATGTAACTTATCTAGCTGATTCAAAAGATTCTGAAATTAGTGTTTGTTGCTAAAATTGATATTTCTGTGAAAAATATTCATGGTAATTAACTATATTTTGTAATCTTAATTTGGTATATTCTTGACTGTGAATTATGTTTTTTTCATCAATTCAATCTTAAATAATGACAATCAGTTATGTGATTTTCTGAAACAGACAATCTGAAGAAAATATGTGATTTCTAATCACTAGTACGTCAGTTTGTTTTATCTTTAAAACTTCCTATATCAAACTTGATCATATGACTTTAATGATACAATTAGTTAATTGTGAGTATAATAACTCATGGTTTATTTTTTACCACTATATCTTTTATTGCAGGAAAGACAGGAAAGAGAAGATCCTGAATTCTTGTTCCCACATGGTGAACATGGTGACGATGATGATAGTAAGTTGAAAAATATGCTTTATCCTCAATCTGTTAGAACTTAAAGTTATTGACATTTGCCACCAGTTTTGAGCCATGCAGGCTTGCATTTCAGAGCAGTCTGATCAGGCTCTTTGCTGTTTTTAGAATCTTAAGTTTAAGCTTTTCTGTGAGGAAGAATTCAAGCTATGAGTGGTGTGCCATTTATTTATTTTGTCATATAGTAAAAACTAGAAAGTAGTCAGCTATTCAATCACTTTAACGGTACCAACAGTAAACTTTGAATGTGAATACAACTTGATAAATTGTAGCTCCCACTTTCATTTTTAGGTCAAAAGGTCAAGGTCACTTGGACTTGTAGTAATAAAAAACACACCTGGCCATACAATTAAAGTGTATTGATTTTAAAACATTAAACTTGCATTAAATGAGTTCTACCTGTCACATCCATCTTAAGGTGAAGGCTACTGGGATATGTTATGAGAAAATATAAAACTGGCTATTAAATCCAATTGCAATAACCTAGAAACTTTAAATTTTGATGCACCTTAATGAGTTTCACCTGCCGAACACATTTTTATGCTCCCACTTGTCCGTCCGTCCGTATGTCTGTCCGTACAAACCAGAGCTACATTATGGGGTTTGGTCTATTGTTCTCATAACAATAGATGTCTTTGATGTCATTCATTCCGTTTCTCTTGTTGGGTTATTTTCTGCATTGTGGGGTTAAAAAGAACAAAAGAAATAAAAGAAAACCCCATAATGTAGCTCTGGTAAGAATGTTCGTCCGTCCGTACGTCCCGAAATCTTGTGAACGCAACTCCTCTTAAACCGGATGGCAGATTTTGCTTAAACTTCCAGGAATGAACAACCTTAATGTGTAGATGGTAGTTAAGGAAGGAATTTTTGCTGCGACCAAATTTAACAGAATTATGGCCCTTTGTTGATTTTTTCACTATATACCATATAGAAATTTTGTGAACACAACTCCTCTTAAACTGGATGGCAGATTTTGCTTAAACTTCCAGGGATGAACAACCTTAATGTGTAGATAGAAGTAAAGGAAGGAATTTTTGCTGCGACCAAATTTAACAGAATTATGGCCCTTTGTTGATTTTTTCACTATATACCATATATATGTTGTCATGGGGGCATCCGTGTCCTTTGGACACAGTTCTAGTTAAATCAAAAGTTCAAAGGTCAAGTCACTAGGACCTTTGAAAAACAAAACATGAAACTGGCCTTTATATTTAAGTGCAGAGTGTTTGAAATTTCAAACTTTGTATGTTGTTGACTTTGATGAATGCTACCATCCATTTTAGGTCAAAAGGTGACACATGGTCAATGTGACCTTTCCTTTAATTAGAAAATGTGCAGTTTACTATCCAGCACTGAAAAAAGTGGAGAGCACTGCTTCTCTGACATCTTTTGCTTAATGTTGTGTATAACTGTGTTACTCATAAGATGAATCACTAATAAGGCATGCCAATGGCCAAAGAAACTATAAAAGGACATTTATACAAAAAAGTTTTTAAAACTAAGAATAACATTTTTTTGACTAAATGGGCCTATAAGAGTATATATGTTGGAATTCTGAAATAAATAAGCTGACAGTAGAGATCCAGGCCTGACTGCACAGATTATGTGCAAGTTTGCATAGCCATGTAGGCTAACACTGGCTATAAAACAATGGTGGTATCTGACTTCAGGCTAAACACTGTTCATTCAGACTAACACTGGCGAGGGTTTACACTTTGTCAAAAATTTGGGAGTACCTTGGACTCACACTTGTAGAAAATAGGGACCCCATCATAAAAATATGGATTTCCAAAATTAGCTAACAGCTTAACCTGTCTCCACTTACTTTAACGCAATCTATTCTTTAAAACATATTTCTTGCTGATTTGGTTGACATCAAAATATCAAAGCATTCAAACGTCATTTTTTAAACACTGTAAGAATAGATATTTATTTTGTTAGAGTTAAACTTCCTTGTTTCTATGTTGCAGGACTGCATATGAGTTGGCTGTGCTATCACCAGCATTATTCTCTATTGTCATGTCTTTACTGAAGAACAAATAGAGCTTGGACTGTTTGGACATTATTTACCAGGTTTTCAACGAAAACGGGGTTATTGTAATGCCAAGTTGGCGGGCGGGCAGGCAGTCAATAACTTGAGTTTGCTTTGACCTATTGACACCAAACTTGGTGTGTAGGTAGCTTATATAAAGAGGCAGCTTGGGATTGCTACCTAGGTGTCTGTGATCAAGGTCAAGGTCACTGTTACTTAAAATAGAAATTCAGTTTCCACTTGCTTTGGCCTATTGACACCAAACTTGGTGTGTAGGTAGCTAAATATATCAAGAGGCAGCTTGGGATTGCTACCCAGGTGTCTGTGATCAAGGTCAAGGTCACTGTTACTAAAAATAGAAATTCAGTTTCCTCTCAAAAACTTGAGTTTGCTTTGGCCTATTGACACCAAACTTGATGTACGGATAGCTTATATCAAGAGGCAGCTTGGGATTGCTATCCAGGTGTCTTTGATCAAGGTCAAGGTCACTGTTACTAAAAGAGAAATCCAGTTTCTGCTCAATAATTTGAGTTTGCTTTGGCCTATCAACACCAAACTTGGTATGTAGGTAGCTTATATCAAGAGGCAGCTTAGGATTGCTACCCAGATGTCTGTGATTAAGGTCAAGGTCACTGTTACTAAAAATAGAAATTCAGTTTTCGCTCAATAACTTGAGTTTGCTTTGGCCTATTGACACCTAATTTGGTGTGTAGGTAGCTTATATCAAGAGGCAGCAAGGGATTAATACCCAGGTGTCTGTGATCAAGGTCAAGGTCACTGTTACTAAAAATAGAAATTCAGTTTCAGCCCAATACCTTGAGTTTGCTTTGACCTATTGACACCAAACTTGGTGTAGGGATAGCTTATATCAGGAAGCAGCTTAGGATTGCTACCCAGGCGTCTGTCATCAAGGTCAAGGTCACTGTTACTAAAAGAGAAATTCAGTTTCTGCTCAATAATTTGAGTTTGCTTTGGCCTATTGACACCAAACTTGATAAATGGGTAGCTTATATCAAGAGGCAGCTTTGGATTGCTACCCAGGTGTCTGTGATCAAGGTTAATGTATTCAGTTTTCATGTAATAAGAAGAGTTTGCTTTGACCTTTTGACACCAAACTTGCTTTGTGGCAGCTTTGGATTGCCACTTAGATATGTGGGAGCAAGGTCAAGGTCATTTGCTTACAATAGAATTTTCACATCAAAACTTGGTCGTTGAAAACCTGGTTTTTTGTCACATTGGGGCGCTTCTTGTTGTTACTTTTTCTAAGAGATTTGATCATGTTGAACATACTCGCCATGATATTGATGTATGCTACCAAAAACAAACAAATGATTGGCCATAGCTGGATATGTCTCTACATACCTGAAGTAAAACAAGTCCAAAAAAGTAACTCCAAAATATTGACTGTTAAATTGCTACACATTTACCTCCCTTGTCAGATCAGTTTTAACTGTATTGCCTTATTGCTGACAATACATTATGGCTAAGCTTGTCAGCTATTTGAAATTATTTTGCATCCAATATCTAGGTACTGAACTGTAAATAATGTTATTTTTTCACTTCAGGTAACATTTACAGTGAGTTGCTGCAAGCACAATCTTGCGAATCTGAGCATACTGGCATACAAGAGAGTGGAACTTACACTGGTTTAACAATGTTTGCAGTGACAGAAAATTCCAGAACCCTGCAAGATTCCCCTAATTTGGATTCTGCCGATGTAAATGAACTGATTGGGACTGGTCAAACTTTTGATGCAATAGGTTAGCTAAAGAATACAAGCAATCTATCTTTTGCTCTGTTATATATGCATACATGTGAAATCTTCCACTTTAAGCAGGAGACTCCCACTTCCTGCAGCCATATTTTCAAAGATTTTTCTTAAAATAAGGGGTATTTTCACAAATTAAAGAAATCTCCCTCTTTTTAATATCAGAACTCCCTTCTTTGTTTATTGCAAATTCTAAAATTTCCCTCTTTTTAAGGAAAAATCTCCCACTTGTTCATCAAAAAAGTTCACATGTATGAATATGAAATGTAGAAAATTCTTTGTAGACTTTTTTCAAGTAATGAACTTGCAGAATGTAAGGGAGTTGTTGTAAAAATTCTTGAGACTGTAAGTTTCAGACCATCATCAAAATTAAGTCATTTAAATTCTACAGGTGGTAAATGAAACATTTCGTCAGTACATTTTATATTTACATATCACAATGAACCATTCCAGATGATGAATATGACCAAATAATTATCACTTACATGCACTCAAGTAAGGGAGCATGTATATACCTAGCTCATTGCGATGTTACACTTTCTTTACTGTCAAAATTTTACAAATAAATGATTCTAACAAGCTCAATGTTATATCCTGTTGGATTAAATGCATACTGTGACTACACAATAAATGCACTGAATGAGGAAAGGAATGTATTCACCTTATATGACAACCAGTCTGAGATGATATATATATATGAACTTGGAACAGTGCACTATATGAGCCGCGTCACGACAAAACCAACATAGTGGGTTTGCGACCAGCATGGATTCAGACCAGCCTGCGCATCTGCGCAGTCTGATTAGGATCCATGCTGTTCGCTATCAGTTTCTCTACTTGTAATAGTGTTTGTAAGCGAACAGCATGGATCCTGATCAGACTGCGCGGATGCGCAGGCTGGTCTGGATCCATGCTGGTCGCAAACCCATTATGTTGGTTTTGTTGTGACACGGCTCATATATACTTTGACAACTCACTAAAAATTGGGATCTATGTTCTAAGTAATGCTATATTCCCAAATATGGTATTTATATACTTTATATACCTATTATGCCTAAAAGTTTATCCTCATAAGTTCTCATGAAGCTTTAAAATGTTGTAAAGCATGCTTTCTGGATGTAATCTTTTTTAGCTTCTTATCTTATAAATTATATATTGAACATAAATACATGTTGAAATCATTTTATTTTCAGACTACCGTGGTTCACAGGAAGTGATAATGGTTCTTTCTGAGGGTTATTCTCAGAGAGAAGTGGACATTGCAGTGGAAAGCTTATTGAATGGTTTGTTTTTCTGTTGTATTTTATATGAGAAAACTTTAATTTTCATATCAACATTAATGTGAAAAGCTATCAGTTAGATCAATTGTTCAACTCAGGTGCCAGCTTGTGCCTAAAATAATACAGGAAGGTGCACCTGATGTCTTCCTCCACCAGTAAAGCTGGAAAATTACTGTAAGACCTTTAAAGTTTTCAGTGTGACTTAAATCCTATAAAAACCAGCAATGTTTTAAACAAACACAAAATTATATCTTTATTTTCATTGCATATATGAATTGGTCTGTTGTTCCATGCATAATTATGGTCAAGTTTTTAACATCATGTGAAATAAGCAATTGATAGGTTTTTCATCTTTGCAGGTTTGTACAATGCAGTCAGTAATTTAATGCTCACATTTAATTTTAAATTTCAGAGGACAGTATAATTACAGTGAATGCCCTAAGGTATAAGTTACAATATTTGGGGTTTACCCCAAAGATATGACTGTAAGACAAAAGGTAATAAAAGGAAAATAAACAATTTACATGTAGTAAAAATGATTCATGTATAATATTGATTAATGTATACATAGTGATTTCATTTGTTGTATATTATAATAATATAGCATGTAAAAGGTATTGGTGTACACTATAATACATACATTTCACTCAACATTAGGTCATGGATGTATAGAAGTAAATTTTAAATTATTGAGTTTTAACTTATTTGTGATAGCATGATTTCATTCTTGCATAGTCCATGATGGACTATTTATAATTGGCAACTTTTTACACAATATCTTCCAAACCATATTGTAGATTTTGACCAAACTTCATAGAATGAATGATCCTTAGGTGGACCTAAAAAAAATTATATAACAAGTTCCAGAATGTATTAGTATTAGTATTGTACTAGTAAGTAAATTTATATAGGTGATTCCATTCTGATGTACAAGTAGGTCACAGGAGCAAAAAATGAATTGGCTTAGAAATCTTTTCCTCAGAAACATTATTGCTCAGAACGTAGATACTTAGCATATGTCATCACCTTAAAGTGGCCTTCAGCTTTACTAAAGGTCTATGTTATTTTTAGAAAAATCATTGTCAAATCAAAAGAATTTAGGTGAAAAATGAAATTTGCCATCAATAGAATACATAAACAGTATGGAAACCACTAGATACTTCTAATTTACCAGTCCGCTCTCTATATGTAAATTAGTAAGGCCGACGATTTGTTTCTTGATCTTATATTTTTAGAAATGAAAGTCACTCACAAGTTATAAAAAGCTCTAGGAATGCTTTGTTGAAGAAGACTTAACAGTGATAGGATGTACTTTTCAAGATAAAATTACTGAAATTATTAGTTTGAAACTATGCAGAATTTGGTTTTTCCAACTAAAAATAAAGTCTGAAGGCAGCTTTAAGGTCCCATTGAAAAGTAATATGATACACTTTAGCAAATTTAACCATGACTTCAACTAATTATGAGTACATCACACAACCAATTTGTGGCATGTGCAAAAAACAGTGAAATGTTACATCATATTTTTTGTGTCGCCTTGCAAAGGTGACATATAGGGTTTACTTTTGTAGGCGGCGTCGTTGTCGGCGTTGGCATCCCCTAAAGCTTGTCCGGAGCATAACTCAGTCACTTTAAGTTGGATTGACTTCAAACTTGGTATGCATGCTTCTTTCAATAACATGAAGTGTAGTGCACAAAGACCGGTACTCTGCACTTCTTAATTTTTGAGTTATTGCCCTTTGTAAATTTTCATACTTTAATTTTGTCCGGGCCATTTCTCTTCAACTATAAGAGCTATGGACTTCAAACTTCATACAGTGATAGATCTCATTAAGAAGAAGTGCAGTGCACAAGAATCGGTACTCTGCACTTCCTAATTTTTGAGTTATTTCCCTTTGTTAATTTTCATACTTTATTTTTGTCCGGGCCATTTCTACTAATGTATAAAAGCTAAGGACTTGAAACTTCATAGGATGATAGATCTCATTAAGAAGAAGTGCAGTGCACAAGAACAAGTACTCTGCATTTCTTATTTTTTTAGTTATTACCCTTTGTTAATTTTCAAGCTTTATTTTTGTCCGGACCATTTCTCCGAAAGTATAAAAGCTATGGACTTGAAACTTCATAGGATGATAGATCTCGTTAAGAAGAAGTGCAGTGCCCAGGAACCGATAATCTGCATTTCTTATTTTTTGAGTTATTGCCCTTTGTTAATTTTCATACTTTATTTTTGTCCAGGTCATTTCTCCTCAAGTATGAAAGCTATACACATGAAACTTCATAGGATGATAGATCTCATTAAAAATAATTGCAGTGTACAAGGACTGGTACTCTGCATTTCTTATTTTTGAGTTTTCACCCTTTTTGTATATTTTCATACTTTATTTTTGTCCAGGCCATTTCTCATAAATTATAAAAGATATGGACTTGAAACTTCATAGAATGATAGATCTTATTGATAAGAAGTGCAGTGCATAGAAACTGCTGCTCTGCACTTATTATTTTTTGAGTTATTGCCCTTTGTTAGTTTTCGTATTTCATTTTTGTCCTGGCCATTTCTCCTAAACTATATTGTTCACAAGGCGACACATCCGACTCGCGGAGTTCTAGTTATCATCTAAAAGTGAAAACGGAGCTGACTTGTGAGTAACATTAAAAAACACAAAGTTTTACTGAAATGCATAAGAAAACATAACAGTTTTATTCATGCAAGTTTATTTTGCATTAAAAGGAAGTACCTCTGTGTCCACACATGAGAGGGGCCTTCTAGAAACAGGAGTTTTAATGACAGAAATATTAAATTTTTGAAAAATGAAAATCCTACTACATTTATCAACAACTGTATGACAGACATTAATACATGTCAAATATAGGCTGGAAATAAAACTAGGCCTGCTTAATAAATAATGGCCTAAGACTTTAGCCCTACATTGCAGTATATTTACCTCGTAATAAACAGTGGACCAAAATTTGTAAAGGGAACAAATTTCAAAAACTACAATTTTCAGAGTTTAAATATTTGTCATGTAGCATCATCTTGTGGTTCTCTACAAAAGTTATATAAATCATGGTTTTAGGGTCATGGTTTTAGGTTTTTTGCCTGTCCCGGGTGTTGATCACTAAAATGTTGTAACTTCTTCTTTATTTCATAGAAGTTACTGCAATTTTGCAGTCAATCCTCGATTTGTGCTATTTCTTCCATTTCAATTTGTTTATTTTTGTGCCTTTCAATTGATTACTATAGAAATAAAGAACCAGTAAAATGTTTTATAGTGTACACCAATACCTTAATTATAATATGATTGTGAATAATGTGTTTATGTGTATAACCCTTTGAGGATTGTCCCAGTATATATATGTTTAGGAAAAAAAGACGTTGTTAGGAAATTTTGATGTATTAAATGCATGAATC
Organism: Ruditapes philippinarum; assembly: GCF_026571515.1. Classification (NCBI taxonomy): domain Eukaryota; kingdom Metazoa; phylum Mollusca; class Bivalvia; order Venerida; family Veneridae; genus Ruditapes; species Ruditapes philippinarum. Next base: position 163,449 of record NW_026858538.1, read on the forward strand.
TCTGACATGCTTGCTTGCAACCTTTTGTAATCAATTAATATTAAATATGAAATCCCTTTGAGGGTGATTGTACATGATAATGTTAACCTAAGAAAGGTAATGTGTACTGTAATGTTACCATGTGAACCAGTAGTATGTACAACATTCAATATGCCCATGAGTACAATATTATTTTGTCAAGAACTTTTTTGATGTGGTTTACTGTTGATTTTTTAACTATTTTTGTATACAGGTTCATTTGTAAGTTTTTCTATCTGCTGTAAAGTTTTGTTCTTTTAATATAACCATTTATAAAAGTATAAAATAATGATATAAAGTTTAAGTTCAATTCTGAGCAATTTTATAATTAAGATTCAAATTAGTTGAGAAAGGTGTTTATTTATGATAATTTGTGGAAGTTTATTCTGATAAGACATTTAACATGATGCCCATCCTACAATTTATAGTATATGAACAGGGGAAAGTAAAAAAAAATGAATTAGCATTTTGCCATAATTACTTTCAGTTTTATGATTTACTTAGCATGAACAACATATGGTGCACGTGACCAAAGGAAAGTTCTGTCAATAACCATCAAATTTATCCTATAACATTCAATTTATAAAAAGAGAGGGGCAGTCTTTTTATATATTTCGGCAGATTTATATTTTATCCTTAACATTTTCCATTGTCAAATGCTGGGCAATCACCATTATAACAGTCAATCTTTTGGAAATATGTAGGCAACTCAGCATGACAACTGAAATGAGCATAATGTCACTTTAAAGTCATAATATCTAATGAAATAAAAAATGTCCAAGCAATATTTCTAAATTAAATTGGATGTATATAATGTAATATAATATATACTGTTATGTTTAATAGTAGTTTAAAAGTGCTTGCTTTTTTAAGCACTTTACACAATCTTTTATTGCCTGTTTATGTATAAATTTAGTGCTTAATATTATTATTTTGATGTATGTTACTATCAATAATAATTATGATTAAAAGTGATTAGTGTTTGTCACTACAATGTATAATGTTTGATATTTCATGAATTATAAAATGAGCCGCGCAATGACAAAACCAACATAATAGGTTTGCGACCAGCATGGATCCAGACCAGCCTGCGCCTCCCCACAGTCTGATCAGGATCCATGCTGTTCAATATCAGTTTCTCTACTCTTGTTATACGGTTTGTAAGCGAACAGCATGGATCCTGATCAGACTGCGTGGATGCACAGGCTAGGCTGGATCCATGCTGGTCGCAAACGTATTATATTGGATTTGTCATGACGCGGCACAAATTGTTTTTATTGAGTAAATGTATGTAAGTGTTTAGTTATTTTAGCTGTAAGGATTGACTTAATAAGAGTTATTAACAAGAGTTCTTACACATTTAAAACTTAAATTTGAATTAAGGTTTACATTTTAGCTCACCTGAGCACAAAATGCTCTTAGGTGAGCTTTTGTGATGGCATTTAGTCTGCTGTCCTTCATTTGTCATTCATTTAAAAACAGCATTTCCTCAACAACATTGTATATTTTCACCAAATTATAGAGGAATAATCCTTCGGTGAACAAATGGACCTCTACAAAGGTTAAAACAAAATCATGCCATTTGGGTAAAAAATGTAATTTTGTTACATTGACTAATATATTTTTAAGTTTATATAGACTTGTATAATAAATAGATCTTTGAGAATTTAGTCTCCGACATTGCAATGGCCAGAGTTTTCATTTTTGTGACATCACTTTTATATAGACTACAAAAGTTACATAAAGCATACCCACATGATTTAAATTGGCTCCTGGTGGCTAAAAATGACATTATCAACTTCAAGTGAATTTAGCCTTGCAGTTATGGTCACTTAGGTTTATGCAGGCTTATATAGGAAAATGCAGTGTTTTTTTTTTTACTGAAACTACATGGCCTTGAATAAAAATATTTATTATGTTGCATTGTGTTTGCAAAAGTTATATAAATTATGTCCCTTGGTGTCAAAAATAACCCATTCCAGTGTGACACAATGCTTTATTTCTGCAACTTGCTAGTGAATCTCAGGTGAGCAATCTAGGCCAATTATTGCCCTCTTGTTTTTGCATGTATAAATGACTGAAATTATTATTAGTAGGCATGAAAAATTGATAATCACAGCTAATATTAACATTCTGATATAAATTCATAACTTCATTATGTACTGGGACAACCCTTGAATTTAGTGTAAATAGTTTTAGTTAAGTTTCTCACCAACATATTATATGTACATGTATGTTACAGTTTGTTTTCTTGTTAGGAGAATCTGCAAAACCTATTTTGTTATTTTTCTTTTTCATATACGATGTTATCTTTGTTTCTTTTTTATCCCCCGCCGAAAAGGCGGCGGAGGATATAGAAATAGTCTCCGTCTGTCCAACCTTCCGTCCGTCCATCCTTCCGTCCGACATTTTTGTCCGTAGCATATCTCTAAAAGTATTTGAGTTATCAACTTGAAACTTCATAGGTGGATAGACCTCATTGAGGAGGAGTGCAGTGCACAAGAATGATAACTCTACCCTGCATAATTTTTTAGTTATTGCCCTTTGTTATTTTTCAAAATTGATTTTGTCCAGAGCATAACTCCAAAAGCCTATGAGATATCAACATGAAACTTCGTAGGTGCATATATCTCACTCAGGAGGTGTGCAGTGCACAATAATGATAACTCTACGTTTTATAATTTTTGAGTTATTGCCCTTTGTTATTTTTCATACTTAATTTTTCACCTGAGTGGAGCAAAACTTAAAAAGTTTTTGAGATATCAACATGAATTGTCATAGTTGGATAGATCTTATTGAGGAGGAATGTTGTGCACAAGAATGATAACTCTTCCCTATACAATTTTTGAGTTATTGCCCTTTGTTCTTTTTCATGCTATTTTGTCCAGAGCTTATCTCAAAAAGTATTTGAGGTATCAACTTGAAACTTCATAGGTGGTTGGATCTCATTGAGGAGGAGTGCAGTGCCAGGGGGTCATAGATTTTCCCTATATGCATATAGTAAAAACTTAAAAAATCTTCTTTTAAAGAACCCAAAGAGCTAGAGCTAAGATATTTGACATGAAATATCTTCTAGTGAGTGTCTACCAAGTTTGTTCAAATAAAAGCCCTGGGGTCAAAATTGGCCCCGCCCCGGGGGGTCATTGATTTTCCCTATATGCATATAGTAAAAACTTAAAAAATCTTCTTTTAAAGAACCGTAAGAGCTAGAGCTTAGATATTTGGCATGAAACATCTTCTAGTGAATGTCTACCAAGTTTGTTCAAATAAAAGCCCTGGGGTCAAAATTGGCCCTGTCCCAGGGGGTCATAGATATTCCCTATATGCATATAGTAAAAACTTAAAAAATCTTCTTTTAAAGAACCCAAAGAGCTAGAGCTAAGATATTTTGCATGAAACATCTTCTAATGAGTGTCTACCAAGATTGTTCAAATAAAAGCCCTGGGGTCAAAATTGGCCCCGCCCCAGGGGGTCATTGATTTTCCCTATATGCATATAGTAAAAACTTAAAAAATCTTCTTTTAAAGAACTCAAAGAGCTAGAGCTAAGATATTTAGCATGAAACATGTTCTAATGGGTGTCTACCAAGTATGTTCAAATAAAAGCCCTGGGGTCAAAACTGGCCCGCCCCGGGGGTCATTGATTTTCCTTATATGTGTATAGCAAAAACTTTAAAATTTTCTTTGAAAAAACCCAAATAGCTTGAGTTTAGATATTATACATGAAACATCTTTAAGTAAATATCTACAAAGTTTGTTCAAATAAAAGCCCGGGGGTCAAAACTGGCCCTGCCCCAGGGGTGTCATTGTTTTTATCTATGTGTATAGTAAAAACTTAAAAAATCTTCTTTTAAAAAACACAATGAGCTAGAACTTAGATGTTTAGCATGAAACATCTTCTTATGGGTGTCTACCAAGTCTGTTCAAATAAAAGCCCTTGGGTAAAAATTGGCCGGGGGGGTGGGGGGGGATGGGCTATATACAGGTGAGCGACCTCAGGGCCATCATGGCCCTCTTGTTGAGTTATTGCCCTTTGTTATTTTTCATACCTAATTTTTCACCCGAGTGGAGCATAACTCAAAAGTGTTTGAGATGTCAACATGAAATGTCATAGGTGGATAGATTTTATTGAGGAGGAATGCTGTGCACAAGAATGATAACTCTGCCCTGTACAATTTTTGAGTTATTGCCCTTTGTTCTTTTTCATACTATTTTGTCCGAAGCTTATCTCAAAAGTATTTGAGGTATCAACTTGAAACCATAGGTGGATGAATCTCATTGAGGAAAAGTGCAGTGCACAAGAACGATAACTCTACCCTGCATAATTGTTTAGTTATTGCCCTTTTTTTATTTTTCAAAATTAATTTTTGTCCGGAGCATAACTCAAAAGGCCTTTGAGATATCATTATGAAACTTCATAGGTGCATAGATCTCACTCAGGAGGTATGCAGTGCACAAGAATGATAACTTAACCTTTTAATTTTTGAGTTATTGCCCTTTGTTATTTTCATACTTAATTTTTCAATTCAATTTTTTTCTCAAAAAGTATTTGAGGTATCAACTTGAAACTTCATAGGTGGATAGATTTTACTGAGGAGGGATGCAGCACACAAGAATGATAACCTACCCTGCATTATTTTTCAGTTATAGCCCTTTGTTATTTTCAGCCATCAGTATTCACATAGGTTTCAAATCTGTAATCACTATAGCCATCAGTTTTCATTACCAAAAGACCTCTTAAAATGGAATTATTCTGCTCTACTACATATACATTCTTCCAATGAGCAAACACATTCGGCGGGGGATGGCCATGTTGACATGGCTCTTGTTTAATGTTGTAGTTGTAAACATTTAAATTTATTTAATGAAGGGAAAATTTAATTTTGAATAGATTCATTTTATTATCAAGATGTAAATAAGTTTAGATAGGTGTTAAAAATTTATGGTATATTTTCTGATAAAACATTACATTTTGGTTAAAATATTTCTTTAAATAAAATCTGAACAATATCTTTAATTAATTCAGATGATTATAATGATTTTTATATGTCTTTGGACATTTTGCAGGAATCAATTTTTGCACCCCATTGGAAATTTGCCCTCATATAAAAATGTCAAGGTCAAGTTAAGGTTATTTAAGGTAAGTGTGTTGAACACAAGATTACATGTACAAATTTAAGGGCATTCATCATTAAATTTTAAAATATATCAAGCATGATTTTAGGTCAAAATAAAACTTAATGTAGGTAAAGAATAAAAGATAATTTTTTTTTTTTTATCATTGTCATACATGTTATTTTTATTCTGATTATATCCGAATTGCAAAATAAAAAGAAAGGGATGAACAATTTTTGCATATCAGAGAGGATTATCTACTGTTTACATCAGTGCTAGAAAAATCTGTCTTTCACCCCCATGTAAGACAAGTTGCGTGTTTTTAATGATGTCATTCCTTGCTGCCTTTAATGAACAAATTTGTAGGTTGATGCCATTTTTCTGTTATGAATGAAGTTGTAAATAATACGCAACTATAAGAAACAAGTGCTACTTGAAAATATTAGTTTTGCGTCATTTCTTTATGAAATAAGATTAATGTTATTTGCAAGAAAAAGAATCAAACATTGGCTGTCATTTAAGAGGGGAATATCTAGCTCTTGGGTAACTGTTTAGCGGAAAAGAGAGCAAGTTACTCTCGAGCTAGATATTCTGGTCTGTACAAACAGCCAGTGTATGAGCTGTATAATATCAGATTGAAAATAAAAGAATGTATCTAAATTACACTGGATTGTGTCAGAAAAATCATACAGTTTATCTGTATATATATTTGTTACAAGAGGTTAATTTTTCTCTACCGCGATACATTGTTTGTGGTGAAGTACAAATGTCATGTTTCAGTGAACAGTTATTTATAAAACTGTTGTTGTGCGCACTTTGTGTAAATGTCAAATTGTTAAGCTAGCAAATATGCTAGTTTTGGTAGTTAAGTGAAGGCACACTTGTAATGTGTAGCGTTAATATTCTTTTGAGAAAAGAATTTATAGTTTTGAAGGGAGTTTTGTTGATTTGTTTAAGTTGGTTAAATTTAATTGTGGTGATTTTAATTGGTCAGGGTTTATTAGTTGTAATTAGTTTTCTTAGTTGTTGCGTTGTGTTCTGTTGATATCGGTTGACTTGTATTGAGTGGTTTTGTCTTGTCAAGAATATCATAGTTGATGCTTTGTTTTCGAAGATATTTGTATTGGGTGTTTAATTTTTAGTTGTTTTCTGATGCTGATTAGATTTTGTGAAGTTAATATTGTTGATTGAATGTATGTGGTTTGTACAGTATCTTCAAGTTGTAAAATAGTTCATATTGTGTTCTTTATTTTGTGATGATTTTATTGTTTTGTTTGATCATAAGTTGTTTAGAGCTTGGGCTCGCCAGGTGTCTTGTATTGTTTCGTATAAAAGACGTATACATGAAAAGATATTTCATTTATGCGTTTGATAAATGATGTGTGTTTGTTTTGGGTGTAAATAATGATCAGAATTCTTTGTTTTGGGTGTACATAATGATCAGATTTTGTTGTATTAATGTATATATGGATTTGAGATAGAAAAAAATATAAAAAAAATACCAAAAAAAACAGTGTTAACTAAACAATTACATGCTTGTTTTCCAACTGAGAATATTTCATTTTTAAGTCAGGCGGTGCTGCAAAGCCTCCATATCTTGGAAATTTATTCTAGTTTTTAGCTCACCTGTCACAAAGTGACAGGGTGAGCTATTGTGATTGCTTTTTGTCCGGCGTCCGTCCGTTATCCATCCATCTGTCCCTAAATTTTACTTTTAATTACATCTCCTCATAAACCACTCAGCCAATTTCATCCAAACTTCACAGGAATGTTACTTTGGTGGTCACCTTCAAAAATTGTTCAAAGAATTTAATTCCATGCAGAACTCTGGTTGCCATGGCAACCGAAAAAAAAACACTTTAAATATCTTCTTTTAAAAACCCAAAGAGCTAGAGCTTAGATATTTGGCATGAAACATTTTCTAGTGAGTGTCTACCAAGGTTGTTTAAATAAAAGCCCTGGGATCAAACTTGGCCCCACCCCGGGGGTCATTGATTTTCCCTATATGTGTATAGCAAAAACTTAAAAAATCTTCTTTGAAAAATCCCAAATAGCTAAAGTTTAGATATTAAGCATGAAACATCTTCTAGTGAGTGTCTACAAAGTTTGTTCAAATAAAAACCCTGGGGGTCAAAATTTGCCCTTCCCCGGGGACATTTATATTCCATATTTGTGTATAGCAAAAACTTAAAATCTTCTTTGAATAAACCCAAATAGCTAGAGTTTAGATTTTAAGCATAAAACATCTTCTAGTGAGTGTCTACAAAGTTTGTTCAAATAAAAGCCCTGGGGTCAAAATTGGGTGTCATTGTTTTTCATTATATGTGTGTAGTAAAAATTTAAAATCTTCTTTTAAAAATCTCAAAGACCTAGAGCTTGGATATTTAGCATGAAACATCTTCTAATGGGTGTCTACCAAGATTGTTCAAATAAAAGCCCTGGGGTTTAAACTGGCCCCGATCCGGGGGCCTATGTACAGGTGAGCGACTTCAGGGCCATCATGGCGCTCTTGTTATTACTAAAAACTTTCCTTAGATTAAATAACATCAAGGCAGTCATTCTTCTGACAGATTGGTAAATTTATAAATTATTGTATATGTTGTTATTTGAATTAGAAAAAAAGTTAATTGACAAATTTCATCAAATATTTTACTTTGTTAAATATTTTTTTGCTGTATTATTATATGGCTCTTTATTTGATGTTGCTGATTGAATACTATTACTGCTTAACATTTAAATTAACATGTTTGAGAAAAACAAAGGTTGTAAGTCATAAGTCAATATCATTATATCAATTAAGTGATAAGATTATCTTAAGATGTATATTGAATATGGACCTAGGACAGCATTTTAAATAATTTGCTACACATTACACAAAATGTTATGTTAATTAGAAAAAAAAGGTGTTTATGCTTTGTTCAAACCTAGAGTTCTTCATAAGAAATAATTATTTGAGATAGGTCTGTTAAGCAATATGTATGTATAAAATGAAACTACAGGGAGAAATAATGTAAAAAAGAAATTTATAGCTATAAACTACAAAGTCATAGTTATAAGCAAGGTCTTATAAATAGAAGAGCCTGTTATAAACTACAAATTCATAGTTATAAACAAGGTCTTTAAAATAGAAGAGCCTGTTACAAAGTACAAATTCATAGTTATAAACTACAGAGTAATAGTATCAAGCTGCATATTGATACATACATGTAATTAACTACAAAGTAAAATTTACAACCTACAGAGAAATATAATAGAAAAAACTAGAGACAAATAGTTACAAACTACAGAGCTTAGTAATAATAGTAATAAACTACAGAGTAAAATTTTACAACCTACAGAAATATATAGTACAAACTACAAAGTAGTAAGTTATAAACTGCACGGTTATTATAAGTTAGAAAGAGTTTTATAACAAGCTTAAAGGTAATGGTGATAAACTACAGGGTAACATTTACCAACTGACAGTTATAAAATTACATAGAAAAAGTTATAAAAAGGTAGTTTTAGTTATAACTATAGAGTAATATTTACAAACTACAGAGTAATAGTTACAAAGTAATACAATGTAGTTCAAAACTACAGAGGTAAAAACATTGCAGGTTCCATGATGACCGCCCATATGAAAACATCTGCTGATTTTTCTAAATTCAAAATATCACCATTTTAATTTTTGATTGACTTTTGTAGAATTTTGCTTAAGCCAGTGCTTTGGGTCCTGGATGGTAATTGACAATGCATACCCTCCAAGGCCTCAATCAAAACTGCAACATTTTCAATATTGTTGTTTTGGGAATTCTATAAGGATTTCGTTTTTCTCTATTTTGCAAACTAAGACTATTTTTTCAAATATAAAAGATAATTATTCAATTATGTAGGATACCAGGTTTTATTATTTAACTAATATATACATACATGTTTTTCTTTTATTGTACAGTTATAATTGATAGACTGATAATTATGCCCCCATTTCGAAGAAAAGGGGGTATATTGCTTTGCACTTGTCGGTCCGTCGGTCCGTCGGTCTGTCGGTCCGTCGGTCCGTAGACCAAATGGTTTCCGAGTGATAACTAAAGAACCCTTAGGCCTAGGAACTTCAAACTTGGTATGGTGATTGGTCATGACCAGTAGATGACCCCTATTGATTTTGGGGTCAAGGGGTCAAAGGTCAAGGTCACATTGACCTTGAAAGCAAAAACGGTTTCCGATCAATAACTAAAGAACCTTAAGGCCTAGGAACTTCAAACTTGGTATGGTGATTGGTCATGACCAGTAGATGACCCCTATTGATTTTGGGGTCAAGGGGTCAAAGGTCAAGGTCACATTGACCTTGTAAGCAAAAACGGTTTCCGATCAATAACTAAAGAACCTTAAGGCCTAGGAACTTCAAACTTGGTATGGTGATTGGTCATGATCAGTAGATGACCCCTATTGATTTGTGGGGTCAAGGGGTCAAAGGTCAAGGTCACATTGACCTTGTAAGCAAAAACGGTTTCCGATCAATAACTAAAGAACCTTAAGGCCTAGGAACTTCAAACTTGGTATGGTGATTGGTCATGATCAGTAGATGACCCCTATTGATTTTGGGGTCAAGGGGTCAAAGGTCAAGGTCACATTGACCTTGTAGGTAAAAACGGTTTCCAATCAATAACTAAAGAACCTTAAGGCCTAGGAACTTCAAACTTGGTATGGTGATTGGTTATGACCAATCAGATGACCCCTATTGATTTTGGGGTTAAGGGGTCAAAGGTCAAGGTCACATTGACCTTGTAGGTAAAAACGGTTTCCGATCAATAATGAAAGAACCCTTAGGCCTAGGGACTTCAAACTTGAGATGGTGATTGGTCATGATCAGTAGATGACCCCTATTGATTTTGGGGTCAAGGGGTCAAAGGTCAAGGTCACATTGACCTCTTAGGTAAAAACGGTTTCCGATCAATAACTAAAGAACCCTTAGGCCTAGGAACTTCAAACTTGGTATGGGGATTGGTCATGACCAGCAGATGACCTATTGATTTTGGGGTCAAGGGGTCAAAGGTCAAGGTCACATTGACCTTGTAGGTAAAAACGGTTTCCGATCAATAAACTAAAAACATTTAGGCCTAGGAACTTCAACCTTTGTGTGATGATTGGTCATGACCAGCAGATGACCCCTATTGAGTTTTAGGTGAAGGGGTCAAAGGTCAAGGTCACATTGACCTTTTAAGTAAAAACGGTTTCTGATCAATAACTCAAGAACACTTAGGCTTAGGAACTTCAAACTTGGTATGGTGATTTGTCATGACCAGCAGATTACTCCTATTGATTTTGGGATTAAGGGGTCAAAGGTCAAGGTAACAATGACCTTGTAAGTAAAAACGGTTTCTGATCAATAACTAAAGAACGCTTCGGCCTAGGAACTTCAAACTTGGCATGGTGATTGGTCATGACCAGTAGATGACCCCTATTGATTTTGGGGTCAAAGGTCAAGGTCACATTGACCTTGTATGTTAAAATGGTTTCCGATCAATAATAAGAGAACCCTTAGGCCTAGGAACTTCAACCTAGGCATGGTGATTGGTCATGACCAGCAGATGACCCCTATTGATTTTGGGGTCAAGGGGTCAAAGGTCAAGGTCACATTGACCTTGTAGGTAAAAACGGTTTCTGATCAATTTACTAAAAATGCCTAGGCCTAGGAACTTCAAACTTTGTATGATGATTGGTCGTGACCAGCAGATGACCCCTATTGAGTTTTGGGTCAAGAGGTCAAAGGTCAAGGTCATGACCAGTAGATACTTTATAACCCTTATTAATTGTTTGATCACTGGGTCAGAAGTCATGCATAATAACCTTATCACATGACTAATTGGCTGCTGATAGGGGGCATACATGTTTTACAAACATATCTTGTTTGTACAGTATTTTCATTTTCTAATTACAAGCTTCACTTTAACTCAACAGTAATAATAATAATAGTAATGATTTATTTTTTGTTTCTTGGTTTGTTAGAAAGTGTGTAAGAATAATAACAGCTCTTTTGCTGTTAAAGATCCTGTATGTTGTAATTTAGGTTGTATACCACACTTAAGTGAAATTTTTGCATGTATATGTATATAATTATGCTTCTAAAACAATTTTCAAACATCGAAGAATAATTGTTAAATATGTACTGCAAATATTTGTACACATTAAATGTTATCATTTAAATATACATGTATGCATTCATTTCTTATTGAAAAATTTGACTTAGACTATATAGAAAATAAATTTCTAATTGCCTCCCTTTATTTAAATGAAATGTTAAATTGGTAAAATCCTGATAAATAATGCTTTTTGGAACTTACAATATTTATAAATCTTAATTTGGGCATCATTTTTATGATATAAAACCATTAAAAAAATTGTGTTACAGCATCTTTAATTACTTATGTTTATAAATGTTGATATTTGTTGAATATATAATATCAGGTTATCCATATAATTTCATGCTTTGTTATAATGTAAAGGTTTACAATGTTTTTATTGTGCATGTAGCTATGTTAACATGTTACAACTCGGCTTACTTGATTTAAATATAGAAAATAAGCAGCATTTTTTATCATGTTTAATGTTGTTGCTATTGTCTTATATCTGGTCTAAAAGTTTTAGTTATTTCATTTATTTTTTATAAATTTTCATAAGCTTTTAAATTCCTGAATTTTTTGAATTCTTAAAATATAGAATTCAACTGAACTTCAGTCAAATTTAAAATTATTTCTATCTTTTTATGCACCCGCCATAAAATGGCTGGGGCATATAGTGTTTCCCTCTTCCGTCATCATCAGTTTCTGTTCATTATCTTGGCAACAGTGGCAAACATTCATCTAAAATAAGTCATATATGAGCCGCGTCATGACTAAACCAACATAATGGGTTTGCGACCAGCATTGATTCAGACCAGCCTGCAGATTTGCGCAGTCTGATCAGGATCCATGCTGGTTGCTTACAAACCCTATAACAAGTAGAGAAACTGATAGGGAACAGCATGGATCCTGATCAGACTGCGCGGATGAGCTGCCTGGTCTGGATCCATGCTGGTCGCAAACCCATTATGTTGGTTTTGTCGTGACGCGGCTCATATATAAATTTGGATATACTATAGGAAAATGCATGTCAAGGTCAAATTTGGTTATGGTTTGCCCCTTGAAGAAATTTTCAGTTGCCTTTCATTATCTCCCCAACAGAAGTACACATTCAGCTCAAATTTGACATATGAATAAGTCAAAGGATACCCAGGTAAAGTGCGTATTTTGTCATTGTCCGATGATTTTGGCTGAGCAATGCCCCTTTTACTTTGATAAAGATAAAAAAGATCAGTTTCTATTCATGATCTCCCCAACAGTTGTACACATCCATGTCAAATTTTAGTTGAATTTGGTCATGGTTAAATGAATACTTGGCAGAGTTATGTCCCTTTAACTTTGAAAATAAAAAGAAATTTTCAGTTTCTGTTCATTATCTCCAGAATAGTTGTACACATTCAACTCAAGATAAACATCTGTATATTTCATAGGAAAATGCAGGTCAAGTTCGAGTTTGGTCATGGTTTGATGATTTATCCCCCTTAAAGAAATGTTCAGTTTCCTTTCATTATCTCCCCAAATTTAATATACTGATACATCAGAGGATTATGCAGGTTAAGTACAAATTTGGTATTGGTTAAAAAATTTTGACACAGATATGCCCCTTTAACTTTGAAAAGAAAAAGAAAATTTTCAACAGTTCATTCAACTTAAATTTGACATATGGATACTTCAAAGGATTATGCAGTTCAAGTTTGAATTTGGTCTTAGGTTGATAATTTTTAGCAGAGTTATGCCACTTTATCTTTATAAAAATACGAAATTTTCAGTTTCTGTTCATTATCTCCCAATAAGCAGAAAATTTAAGTCAAATTCGAATTTGGTTTGTTCCGATGATTTTTGACACAGTAATACTTCTTGAACTTTGTATAAAAATGGTTTGTGTTAACATTTAAGGGTCTTGAACTTAGAATGGTTTGTGCAAACAAATTTGGAACTAAAAATTATTACAACATTTAAAACTTTGGCTGCATGCTATTAAGACTAAAAACAGTTAAACCGTATGTTTGTTTGCTTTTAGGAAAAGTAAAAAAATTAGCATTGCGCCGCCTGCAGTAGGTCTTGTTTTGCTTAATTTTCTATTAAAAGTTTGTTTAAACAGTTATTTTGTTTGCTTGTAGAAAAAGTTAAAAAGTCAAGCATTGTCCCCGCCTGGCAGTAGCTCTTGTTTAGCTTGAGAATCAGATTCCTCCGTTTTAGAAGAACGAAAAAAAAAATAAGATACTTTAAAGCCAAATATCCTTTAATTACATCTAAATTGCTCAAAATTTTCATCTATAGACTAAAAGCATGTCGGAATATTAAGTAAAGAACGCTAAAACCTACAGTTCTAAGAATAATTGATGTGAAGGTTCGTCTAATCTGATCAAAAACATTTCCTTATTAAAGCTATGCCTTTTTTTAGGATCTGAAAACCACCAATACGTTGTCACATTCTCGTGATCTTTCACACAGCCAATCATATGTGAGCTTTTACAATTTTGAAAGCGATACGGTTTCTCATTTTAACCGCTGAAAAACCGATACTGAGTAGGTAATTATATAAATAAAGTTTTAAATGAAGTATGTGCTCGCCCATATGGTACATTCCGGTGGCGAGGGTAAACAAACCAAACACACACAAGTAATTTTCACCATTTAGAGAATAAACTTGGTGTTGTCCTGTAGGTAAACATGCAAAACAAACCAGATTAATTCAAATTACTTTAAACATTTTTTCTAATATAAATCAACAATTTGTTTTACTTTCACAGACAGCAAGATTTTTATACTTCATCTTATGCTTATCTGAAAAAAAAAACGGTTTGATTGCATGGCCAAAATAGCTTTCTTTGGAAATCAGAATCACAATGAAGACGAAACAAACCTGGACGATGGCAATCAGAACTACATGTAAGAAACCATTGTAGTAGACATGAACATAAGTCAAATTAAGGTTTGTCTGATGTCAATTGATTATAGGTCAAATGTCAAGGCCTTGGTCTTTAAAAGCTTGTCTGACAAATTACCAGAGAATGCTTAAGGCTTCTGTGAGTCCTAAGATTTGGTGTGTACGTAAGTCATGACCATAAAAGGTCACTGTAGCTTTGGTGTTTAAAAGCTTATATTACAAAATATAGGTAAACCCTTTGGGCTTAAGCTTTTAAATTTGTTGAGGAGGTTGTTCATTACGAGTAGATGACCCTATTGTTTTTGAGGTCATAAGGTCAAAGGTTAAAGTCACTGTGGCCTTAAATACATCTAAAAGCTTGTCCAACCAAGACCTAGTGTTTCATCAGTTACAGGTTTGTAAAAGCTATTCAATACTACTGTTGTTATATTATTATATATTCTATGTATTAATATAACATTTGACTTTGAAATATGCATAAGTTTGTACATATTCCACTTTGACTGCATAAAGCGGGGTATAAGTGTTCTACGTTTATTATGTTTTTTATGTATATTAATCACGCTTCATTATTATGTATTTAGCTTGCCTGCTTCTTGATTAATTGTGGTCTTACTTGCTAAAATCATTCATTTGTATGTACAAAATGTATTATATGTAATCTGAAATAAAACATTAAATCGGGTAATTGTTTCAATTGATTTAACTTTTTGTACACCAGAAAGAATTTCGGCGTATATTGTTATGCACCTGGTTGTTTGTCAGTCTGTATGTTAGCAGGCATTCTTGTCTGGTCTGTATCTTTTGAACAGGTGGAAGGAAATCGAAACTATATAATTGTACTTGGCAGAAGTGTTAACCATAATGAGACCATGTGCAGAGCGCAGGTTTGACCTTTCTCAGGTCAAGGTCACACTTAGTCATTTTGTATCAATATCAAAATTTTGTATCCGCTCTGTATCTTTTGAACATTTTGAACAGAAACATTTTGGCAGAAATATTACATACATTGAGACTGTGTGCAGCAAACAAGTTCGAACCTGCCCCGACCTGGGATACAGACTTATATTTCGCGTCAGGTCTGTATCTTCTGTGGCAGGAAATTGAAACTACTTGGCAGAAATGTTTAATAACCATAATGAGATGATGTGCAGAACTATAAAGTCGGTTATATACTTGTAAACTGTTTAGGTATATGAAAACAGTGCACAATCACCTGCGAACGAAAATAAAAATGCCAGTACATTATTAATAATGTTTTGATAAAACGGCATGAAGAACAAATACACAATCGTGATTTTGACTTTTGAAAACAATATTGATCATTTGCTCTTCAATATTGGAGGAGTAAAAAGTATCAATTGATCATCTATTAGTACATGTACTGAATTTTTGTCTGCTTACTTGTAACGCAAGTCTAGTAATAAGAATAATAAAATGATATTTTTCGATAAAATACAACAACAACAACAAGTTACATTTTATTTTGTAACTGACAACCTTATTTTATCTTCATTTTGAGTTTTTATCAAATTACAAACATTGTGGAATGCACATGTATAATCATGACTGTACCATGGATATATATTTAACCTTATAATTGTCTTTGTTGGGAAAATCTGTTACAAATAAAAAATACTGGAAATTTGTCTTTGATAAAAGAATTGTTATAATTTTGCAAACAGTGTTGGCAAATTCGCTCATATCTTGGTATACCCAAACGTCGTCCAGTTTCTATATATAATTTATGACTAGAACATCTAAATCTCGATAATGATCTTTTTATATAAAATGGCATATCAATAGATAAAAACTTCTCATGAAAAAAATATGTGTCACATCGGGGTGAATTCTGAATTTCTTCCATCCAATTTTGTGTTTTACAATCAATAATATTTTGTTTAAATTGACAAATAAATAGATTGATATCCCTAATTTCTTGACTTAGCCATACAAAGCCAAACCATAAGTATACAATAAGTTTTAGCTCACCTGTCACTTTGTGACAGGGTGAGCTTTTGTGATCACTATTAGTCCGGCGTCCGTCGTCCGTCCGTCGTCCGTAAACATTTACATTAAATGACATCTCCTCATAAACCACTAAGCCAATTTCATCCAAACTTTACAGGAATGTTCCTCTGGTGGTCACCTTTGAAAATTGTTCAAAGAATTTAATTCCATGCAGAACTCTGATTGCCATGGCAACCAAAGGAAAAAACTTTAAATATCTTCTTCTAAAAAACCCAAAGAGCTAGAGCTTAGATATTTGGCATGAAACATCTTCTAGATAGTGTCTACAAAGTTTGTTCAAATAAAAGCACTGGGGTCAAAATTGGCCCGCCCCAGGTGGTCATTGAATTTTCCTATATGCATTTAGTAAAAACTTAAAAATCTTCTTTTAAAGAACCCAAAGAGCTAGAGATAAGATATTTAGTATGAAACATGTTCTAATGGATGTCTACCAAGTTTGTTCAAATAAGAGCCCTGGGGTCAAAATTGGCCCTGCCCCAGGGGGTCATTGATTTTCCCTATATGAATATAGTAAAAACTTAAAAATCTTCTTTTAAAGAACCCAAATAGCTAGAGCTACAATATTTAGCATGAAACAGGTTCTAATGGATGTCTACCAAGTTTGTTCAAATAAAAGAACTGGGGTCAAAATTTGCCCGCCCCAGGGGGTCATTGATTTTCCCTATATGCATATAGTAAAAACTTAAAAATCTTCTTTTAAAGAACCTAAAGAGCTAGAGCTAAGATATTTAGCATAAAACATCTTCTAATAGATGTCTACCAAGTTTGTTCAAATAAGAGCCCTGGGGTCAAAATTTGCCCGCCCCAGGGGTCATTGATTCTCCTTATATGTGTATAGCAAAAACTTAAAAAGTCTTTTTTGAAAAAAAAACAAATAGCTAGAGTTTAGATATTTAGCATGAAACATCTTATAGTGAGTGTCTACAATTGATTATAGGTCAAATGTCAAGGCCTTGGTCTTTAAAAGCTTGTCTGACAAATTACCAGAGCATGCTTAAGGTTTCTGTGAGTCCTAAGATTTGGTGTGTACGTAAGTCATGACCATAAAAGGTCACTGTAGCTTTGGTGTTTAAAAGCTTATATTACAAAATATAGGTAAACCCTTTGGGCTTAAGCTTTTAAATTTGTTGAGGAGGTTGTTCATTACGAGTAGATGACCCTATTGTTTTTGAGGTCATAAGGTCAAAGGTTAAAGTCACTGTGGCCTTAAATACATCTAAAAGCTTGTCCAACCAAGACCTAGTGTTTCATCAGTTACAGGTTTGTAAAAGCTATTCAATAATACTGTTGTTATATTATTATATATTCTATGTATAAATATAACACTTGACTTTGAAATATGCATAAGTTTGTACATATTCCACTTTGACTTCGGGGGTATAAGTATTCTACGTTTATTATGTTTCTTTATTATGTATATTTATCATGCTTCATTATTATGTATTTAGCTTGCCTGCTTCTTGATTAATTGTGGTCTTACTTGCTAAAATCATTCATTTGTATGTATTATATGTAATCAAAAATAAAACATTAAATCGGGTAATTGTTTCAATTGATTTAACTTTTTATACACCTGAAAGAATTTCGGCGTATATTGTTATGCACCTGGTTGTTTGTCCTTCTGCTTGTTAGCAGGCTTTCTTGTCTGGTCTGTATCTTTAAAACCAGTGGAAGGAAATTGAAACTACTTTGCAAAAATGTAAACCATAATCAGGTTTTGTACAAAGCACAGGTTTGACCTTTCTGAGGTCAAGGTCACACTAAGTCATTTTGTATCAATATCAAAATTTTGTTTCAGCTCTGTATCTTTTGAACTGATAGAAGGAAGTTAAAACATTTTGACAGAAATAATTTACTCATCTATTGAGATGGTGTGCAGAAAACATGTTTGAAGGTGCTAAGATAAAAATTGGCCCCTTCCTGGGGATAAATATTGATTTATATAGACTTATATAGAAGTTTTAGTGTCCGGTCTGTATTTTTAGCTCGACTATTCGATAAGAATAAGTAGAGCTCTTGTAGTCACCCGAGCGTCGGCGTGACTGCTTCGGCGTCGGCGTAACCACTTATGTTAAAGTTTTTGTAATAGTTCAAATATTTTCAAAGTCCATTGACATATGGCTTTGAAACTTTGCACACTTGTTCACCATCATGACCCCAACCTGTAGACAGGAGGAGGTAACTCTATCAAGCATTTTGACAGAATTATGCCCCTTTTTTCGACTTAGAATTTACGTAAAAGTTTTTGTAATAGTTCAAATATTTTCAAAGTCCATTGACATATGGCTTTGAAACTTTGCACACTTGTTCACCATCATGACCCCAACCTGTGCAGAGGAGGAGGTAACTCTATCAAGCATTTTGACAGAATTATGCCCCTTTTTCGACTTAGAATTTACGTTAAAGTTTTTGTAATTGTTCAAATATTTTCAAAGTCCATTGACATATGGCTTTGAAACTTTGCACACTTGTTCACCATCATGACCCCAACTTGTAGACAGGAGGAGGTAACTCTATCAAGCATTTTGACAGAATTATGTCCCTTTTTCGACTTAGAATTTACGTAAAAGTTTTTGTAATACCTCAAATATTTTCAAAGTTCATTGACATTATAAAGGCTTCGAAACATGTTGAAATTTTATACTCTTCTTTGAGAGCATAATAGGACTCTCTCCAAGGCCTATAACTGTAATATGGATTTAAAGAAAAATTTTGCCTTTTTCTTTACTTAGAAAATTTTACCTTTTAATCAAGGCTTTTTTTTACTTTCAAGCACTAAGAATAGTCGAGCGTTGCTGTCCTACCGACAGCTCTTGTTTTAACCGGTGAAAGGAAATTGAAACTACTTGGCAGAAACGTTCGTCATAATGTGATGATGTGCAGAACTGTAAGCCGGTTATTGTTCACTTGCACTTAATTTATATATAATTCTAATATATGAACTTACAACCTATACTTGTAAACTGTTTAGGTATATGATAACAGTGCACATCACCTACGAACAATAATAAAAATACCTTTGCATCATTATACCCCGCACACCAAAGTTGTAAGTGGGATATACTGGAATCAGCTTGTCTATCCAGACGGGGAGGCCGTCGGTTTTTCCTTGTCCGCCCAATAACTTTAGATCCCTTTGACCCACAGTCATCAAATTTGGTCTATAGATTGGTCATGATAAGTAGATGACCTGTATTGATTTTGAGGTCACAGGGGCCTTGAATTAAAAAAGCTTGTCTGCCAAATAACTTTAGAATCCTTTGATCCACTGTCTTTATATTTGGTATGGAGGTTAGTCGTGATTATTAGATAACCCCTATTGATTTTTTTGAGGTCACTGGGTCAAAGGTCAAGGTCACAGGGCCTTGACTAAATAAAGCTTGTCAGCCCAATAACATAAGATTCCTTTGACCCACAGTTTTTAAATTGGTATTTAAACTGGCCATGATTATTAGATAACCCCTATTGATTTTGAGGTCACCATGATAAAGGTCAGAGGGGGCATCACTAAGAAAATCCCAGTAACTTAAGAATCCTGTGACCAACAGTCTCCATATTTGGCAAGGAGGTTATCCATAATTACTTGATGACCCATATATATTTTGAGGTCAAAGGTCAAGGTCACAGGGGCTTTGTCTAACAAAAGCTTGTCTGCTTACTATGTAAGTCTAGTAAAAAGAAAAATAGATATTTCGATAAAATATCATTCATAGCGATTCCCGAAAATAATTTTCCTCAAATTTTCCTGTGAAATTTGGTAATAAAATGCACTGATGCCAACTTAGTAGGCAAAACGTGTGCAATATATTTGATGTAAGAAAGAAGAAGTAATACAAAATGAATGCTTGAAAACCTCGGTCCCGATGTCGACATATTTATAATAAATAACAAAAAAAATGAAAAAGAATACAATTGGCATAAATGTAGACCACAACGATATTCAGAATTCGGCTTTTAGTATTGCCAATAAAGCTAAGAACCTAACCTGCAATTTTTTTGAAAATAAAATCATAAAGCACATGCTTTATTACAAAAAGTTATTAAATACAAATATAACAACATATTTTTAATTGATTTTCACGAATCAGAATAAAACTAATTAACACAGCATGACATTAACTAACTGCTACCATATTGGCCAAAAAAGCATTCCATGAGACGACACTGCTCACCGACGTCGCCAGTAATAATAAACTGTTTGTACACATCGATGTGACAAACATGAAGTTCTTATGAATGAAAAAGCCTGTAGATACACGATCCTTACATTAATACATTGGTTCTTGCCAAAAAAAGGTGGCTCTTCATATAGTTTTATTCCGTTTGTAATGTGAAATTTCAACAAATGACACTCAAATATATAAGTAGTCAAGGGACGAAGGATAGATCACATTTTTTGAGTAAAAAATCGGAACCATTCAAGCGTAACGACAGCGCGCCGCCATATTGGTATATCTAGCAGACGATATTTTTAAATTGTCTGCCAAAATTTGATCTTTTCACAAATATTTGATTTAAGCTAGTATTTTAAACTTTTGTAGCAGACGCTCTTTTTCCAATTAAAGATATAATGAGCGGCTATGTTGATTGGTTCTTTAAAGTAAAGTCAGAATTTCATATCAGACGAAAATAATTTAACTCGGCCTTTTGAAATGCAACTACGCTGAAACTAAGCGTACATTTTCATACAACGGCCTGTTTGTTTAACGCTACTAATTCACGCAGGTATGTTTTCATGCTTTAACCTACAGTCCGTGTGGTAAATACAACGAACATAAAAGCAGTACAAGATTTTGTGACTTTAGACATATTTTATTTACAATTATTACAACGTAGATTACGCAAGTCTTAGATAATTGAAACAAATATAAAATACATAAATACAATGCGTATACTTTTAAATAAATAGGCTACAATAAACTAAACAATGTGATTTTCAATACAGTCATGACTTATAACCGTAAGGAAACGAATTGTAGTTTTCAGAGATCACTCTCTTGTCAAACACAATTTTATAGTCTTTTATTTCAGTCTTTGTTATGATGCAGCCAGTTTTCCTATTTCTAACGATTTTATTTCTGTCCACAACTTTAATGCATTGGTTTTGCAGTCAAGGGCCGAAGGATAGATCACATTTTTTGAGTAAAAAATCGGAACCATTCAAGCGTAACGACAGCGCGCCGCCATATTGGTATATCTAGCAGACGATATTTTTAAATTGTCTGCCAAAATTTGATCTTTTTACAAATATTTGATTTAAGCTAGTATTTTAAACTTTTGTAGCAGACGCTCTTTTTCCAATTAAAGATATAATGAGCGGCTATGTTGATTGGTTCTTTAAAATAAAGTCAGAATTTCATATCAGACGAAAAATAATTTAACTCGGCCTTTTGAAATGCAACTACGCTGAAACTAAGCGTACATTTTCATACAACGGTCTGTTTGTTTAACGCTACTAATTCACGCAGGGATGTTTTCATGCTTTAACCTACAGTCCGTGTGGTAAATACAACGAACATAAAAGCAGTACAAGATTTTGTGACTTTAGACACATTTTATTTACAATTATTACAACGTAGATTACGCAAGTCTTAGATAATTGAAACAAATATAAAATACATAAATACAATGCGTATACTTTTAAATAAATAGGCTACAATAAACTAAACAATGTGATTTTCAATACAGTCATGACTTATAACCGTAAGGAAACGAATTGTAGTTTTCAGAGATCACTCTCTTGTCAAACACAATTTTATAGTCTTTTATTTCAGTCTTTGTTATGATGCAGCAAGTTTTCCTATTTATAACGATTTTATTTCTGTCCACAACTTTAATGCATTGGTTTTGCATTTGTCCTGTTACCATATCTTTCAGTGTATCAAAATTAATGTCCATTGAGTTCTTAAAATTCAACGTTATTCCCCTGACTTTACAAATTGAAGATTGACCTTTTTGTTTGGTTTTTCTAAACAATATGCGTAGTTCTTAGGCCCCCCAGTGATGAATCTAGTTATTTGATTGTTTGGAACTTCATCCGTTAAATCTCCCAGGAAGTCACCCAATGGGAGATCCCATTCACCTTGTGCAGAGGTGAACACAACAGAATCCGTATCACAATACAAAACTCTTTCACCTAATGGTTGTAAATAACTGTACAATTTTAAACGGGCTTGAGCCGTTGTGTATGCAGCCACAACAACATTGGTTCTACCTGAAGTTTCTATGAAATCAGTATTATATGCCCAGTCTAATTGGACTGCTTCATCATTTATAAAACGTACGTTCTTGATTTCTTGTTGGTCAGATGTCATCATATCAACGAATTGAGCTGGATCGTCAATAAAGGTTGTTTGCGTTAGATTGGAACGTTGTCCAAATTTCCCCCAGAAAGAGTTAAGAATAATTTTAGCTAAAAGTCTCAGACCAGGATTTTCTTCAATCTTATCATAATCCAGTAAAATACCTTCTTTTTCAAAATACTGCTTAATATACAATTGTTTGTCTTTTTCATTTTCACACCAGTCTGGCCAACCACTGGCTTCCTGTTTAACTTTCAAAAAAGTATTTACATATTCTGTAAAAAGCCCACCCGTTTTGGTACGAGGGTCGTATTGAGCTATTTCATTAAAATGCCATACTTCGTAAATTTTAAGTAACCTATAACCTTGTGATAAAGCCATCTTAACTTCATCAGTGACCCAAGTGCCTGTAATAGCCCTTTCATCGTTGCCATGGTGACATTCTCCATTTTCATATGTTTCACTGCAGGTGCGACATAGAGTGAACATAAGCTTACCGTTGCATTTAGTTGGAAGAACAGGAATGTAGAGTTTTCTTGGAGGTAGAAGTTTGCATTTAATTAACCCTTCATATTTATTTACGTTCTCAAAATGTTCAGTGATTATATTTGGATGGCCTAAGGGTATTTTCCCTGTTTTATTGATGTAGGGATAAAGAGATGTAACATCGAAGTACTTAATCTGAGTATTAGCCGTGGACTCTGCATACATTTTAAATGCTTCAGTACGTCCACCATGGAATGCATCTCTAGGTTCTAAGGGCGACACAATTTCCAAAGATTCGATGTACTTTTTCATGATAGGATTCGATTCTAATTTCTGTTTGAAATCACATTCCCATATACATTCATAAATATACCCTTCAGATTCAAGATACTTTTGCTTATCAAGGGTGTTTGTGTATAATTCAGACATGGATAATCCATTGACCCGATTAATTGTGTTTTTAGAAAAACATTTCGGACAGCCATGCCAGAAATCCCCATGGAACTCTAGAACAACTTTTTGACCTTCTGCTGTCTCATAGTACCCATCAACTTTATATGGTCCTATCTGTTTCTCCCCCTTATTTCGGCCATGTTGGATATATATTTGTCTTTCAAATGCAAGGTAGGATAACCATTGATAAGCCATGACTGACTGTTTAGCCTCTGGTCGGTAACCATGAGATGGAATGATACCAATAGTTTCGTGATCCAGGAAAAGGCTCCTAAAAACAAGATTACAAGCTGATGCTATTGTAATGCATTTCTCAAATGGATCTATTCCATCATTGTCCGACGTTTGAGTGAGTTCTTTGAACAGTGTTCTAAATTTTAGACAGCATTTTCTAAGAATATCAACATCAGACTGACAGTAACGTAATAATTCTGTCTGCAGTGAAAAGTGTTTGTGCCGATTGCTTTCGTACCATTCTAAAAACCTTTGACGTGATTCTGGTTTCAAACTGTCGGGGTTATAATACTTAATGTCAGGTAGATGATTGAGTTCTACTGATTTATTTTCTGTCGCATTGAATAAATGAGGAAAGTACCCTTTTGCCAGTTCAGTTTCTCCAAAAGCTTTAGGCATGTCTGCAAGGGCCATTGGAATAAAATTCAGAGAGTCAATAAATCTTATTTGAAAGATAGATACTATAATGGACATATATTTTGATCCTGTTGTGATCACCTTGGGCAGAATGGCGTTGTCATACAAGAATTTCATGACCGGATAACTATCATACCCTTTGAAATTATGGCAAAGAACTGTGGCACCTTTATTTTCAACCGTGAATAACCACTTACAGAATGTCTCCGTGGTATTTAAACCTGAAAACACCCATTCATTGGGACCACATTTCGAACACTTTGAAGATGAAGTAACTTTAAGATGCATGCAAGTACTACAAACCCTGCGTGCTACACATAAATTTGCCCTATGTTCCATAGATCCGCACCAGGACTTTTTACAATTAACACATGTATTGTTTACACCAGGAAGGTAACCAGCAGCACATTCAAGACGTTTATCTTGTGTGCATTCGAGATCAAAGAAAATGTATTTTGTTTGTTTTTCTCCCTTTGTGTCATTTTCTGCTAAAGTGTCATCATCTTCAACCGGTTGCATGTAGCATAAGTGATTTTCACTAACAAAGTCTTTGCATGTGTCGCAATACTTTTCACCACAGATATGGTCATGTTTATGTTTTGAACGATTAATAAGTTGGCTGCAATGTTTACATCTGTAGTACAATTCGCAAGTTGATTTTCCCTTCTCCGTCTTCTTACTATGTAGATCGAAACAAGCTTGATTTACAAATTTACAGTTGCAGGTTTCACAGAATTGCCAATCTTCAGACACATCTTCATGAAGCTTACGGCAGTAATGACACGGGTTATTACACTTATGACGTTCTTTGTGATCGTATCCTTTTTTACACTTTTGGCAAAAAAAGTTTCTGTTTAAAAATCCTGTCATTGACGTTATAACGCCATAATGATCATCATGATTGAAAATGTATATAGGTGCACCTCCCTCTAGTCCTTGATAAATGATGGCGTTGAAGTGTGCTTTAGATACTACGTGGATCTAATAGTTTAGCATGGACGCCTGGAATTTCTTCACCTCTTCTATTCCGCATTTACCAATTGGCACGTCCGCTTTTTTGTGGAGTTCTATGGCCAAGTATCGTTGAATGTGACGGCCTTTTCGTATGCTGTCCCATTGTGGATGTTTTTCAACACGAGCTATAGCTGTAGCTAGTGCTCTGCCACAACAAAGATCATCCTTATTCTTTATTTGTATTACACTTTTTTGTTCTGTAACATCTGAGTAATGGCTACTGTTGGTTTCATTCTGTATTCTGAGCCTTTAACGTTTGCAATATGAACTAGTTCTATACCAAATATCTTGTCAACAACAAACTGCTCCTAAGACTGTAAAACTCTGAGAGAAGTCTATCAACAGTTAAAGCTGATCTTGGCATAAATCTCAACACAATTGGATAGTCCAGTTCTGGGTTATCCATGGACACCCTCACTAAATCATGAGCTGGAATATGTTCTGTAATTCTTGTCAGTATAGACTGAAATATTACTTTAAGTGTTTTTAAAATATTTGGTAAATCTCTCACTTCCAAGTCCTTGATTTTAATGTTATAGTAAGACGCCGTGGTGTTGAACTTTTCAATTCGTCTTTCGTTTATTTTCTCAATGTTAAAGTATTTCGTGGCATTATCCTTTTGTGCTAATTTTTGTCGTTTTCCTGAGCTATAATGATCATTTTCACAATGAGGTCTTTTCATTCCACCACCACTTTGATTTTCATGTTGTGAAAAATGTTCATCAAGCGCATCTTTCCTTGTAAACACTTTAAGACATTCTGGACAGTGGTGAGAATTTTCGTCGGCATGTTTCTTCATATGACGATCTAAGTTCTGTTTTCTATTGAAAGTCTTCTTGCAGCTAGGGCATGTAAATTTTTGCCAATGATTTTCTGTTCTTCTATGCTGGAGCAGCTGACTTAGCTTAGTGAAACTAGCTTCGCACTGTTCGCAGGTATAATCCATGTTGATTGTTGTACGACTGAAATGATAATGAAAAATGCAGTATTAGTCTCGAGTTAAATAATAAACTTTGAAAAAAGATATACACACATATTATTTTTCTCTTAATTTTATTACAAAAAGTAAAATAGGATTATTAAGGTATTTTATAAATATTTCAATTTTAATTAAGAACACACAGAAAAAACCAGGCGAGACTAAGAAAAGTCAGGCGATACTAAGAAAAAGCAAGGCTAGACTAAGAATGAGCCGGGCGAGACCAAGAAAATCACTTACTTAAACACGAATATAATCCAATTTATTTGGTGTTTAGACTGTTAACACTATACTAAATGTCTTAAAAAACCTCTCCGTTAGCTGACACAAAGAAGAATGAAGCACTAATGAATCTGATTATTATGATATAGACGAACTGAAAGAATCAAGCCATGTGATTGGTTGAGGTCTTTGCAAACGATGATGTACAATTGGTCAAAAAGAAATATAATTAGAAAACTAAGACAAAATAGTTATTTGCCTCATTACTTGTTCGACTTTTGAACTGAGAGGATGGAAAAAATACAGTGTCCAGAGTGTCATCAAGATTTTTCGAGAAGAGACAATATGTTACGACACCAGAGACAAATGCATGAAAGAGCCAGTCAAGCGTATCCTCCTCCTCCTCCTCCTCCTCCTCAGAGGGTGCATTTGGGAGCGCCTCCTCTACCTCCTCAGGAATCGCATTTGGGGGTACAGGGAGTGCCTCCTCCTCCTCACGGAGCTCAATTATGAACACAGGGAGCTCATTTGGGCGGGCATTTAGGAGGGCATGGAGCGAAATGTGTGCATGCTGGAGCGCATGTTACAGCAACTATACCTGCGCCATCACCACCACCATCACCGCAAAAAGAAAACATGGTGTTTCACCATCCATTTACTATGATGATTTCAGGTCCCACGGGTAATTATATACATATTTCTGGTATTTTTTACATTTTTCTTACACATAGTTTATTACAAGTTTGGATACATAACTACAACTATTTTCAACATTTTTTTTTCTCTGAAATATTTTTATGACTTAAATACAGTCTTTCTCTGAAAATTTTGTGTTTATTTAATAGATTTTACTACAACTGGAGTGCAAAATAGATATAGTTCATGTTTTTTCTGCAAAGCTTGGTGAAAATGCTGAGGTTTTTTGTTATGAAAAATAGTGCTTTTTTTGTTAATTTTAAACTAAAGTACTAAAATAATTTCATCTTTTTTTTAGCCTGTGGGAAGACAACAATGGTGAAAGAGTTATTACAGTATCACAGCTCTAAAATTCAACCTGGTATACAAAGGATCGTGTGGTTATACAAACGATGGCAACCGTTATATACTGTCATTGAAAGAACCGTGATACCTCGAGTAGAATTTATTCAAGGGATTCCCGCTGACCTAGAAGACGATGAGTTCTTTGATCCAAGAATGAACAATTTACTGATTTTGGATGATTTGTTTTCTGAATCAGGCAAAGATAAACGCATTACAGATTTGTTTACGGAGGGTTCCCACCACAGATCTCTCTCCGTGATTTCTATCAATCAGAATTTGTTTGGTACTAAAGATCCTACACAGAGAAGAAACTGTCATTATTTAGTGTTGTTTAATAACCCAGTAGACAAACAATCGGTCATGACACTGGCTAGACAAATGTATCCTGGTCAAAGTGATATACTTTTAAAACAATTTGCCAAAGCTATCAAGTATCCATATGGTCATTTATTGGTGGATTTAAAACCATTTACACCAGAGGATCAGAGGTTAAAATGTATCAGAAAAAATAATCAAAATTCAGAATCCATAAGTCACGTGACCCCCCAAGAACCTATAAAAGAAGACAATATCCCAGAAGTCAATCATTCTGCTGCTGAAATTCATACGGATAACATCGTGGAATACTCAGAACCAGACAAAATAGAGGATAAGTCAGAAAAAATACAGAATAATAAATTAGAAAATAATTTGGAGATAATCATGGAAAATAAAGGACAAGCTTGTGACGATTGTGGTCAATTATTTGACACTATTCATGACGTGCAAAGACATGTCAAAAGCGGGTGGTGTCCCGAAAGCAGGGATCAGAAGAAACGAATGCATGAAGAAATAAGCGATAGTGAGCATGAAGAGAACTCCTTAGAAGATAATGAGGCTTACGTAAACTTATGGAAGCGAGCCAGGAAATCAAATGATGAAAAATTCGACAGAATATATACCAAATTGGTTGGTGACGGAGAAGAAAGTGACGAAGCACAAGAAATGGCAGAAGAACGTATACAGCCTTACAACGAAAAGGCGTTTTTCAATAATTATACAATGTTAATTGACAATTTTATATTACCACTTAGTAACAATGAACTGCACAGCAACATTATGGCTCAGATAAATAAATTGATTTCAAAAGGTTATAACAAAACTTCAGCCGTGACAAAGGTCTTGAGAAAACATAAGACTGAGTTTGAAAATTTATTTGAGACAGAAATTACTGATGATGAAGAAAGTGACGAGGAAGAAAGTGACATCGATGAGGAGGAATCTGAAAACTAATTTATAGGTACATATAGCTATATTCATTTCATTTATACCCAGGACACATAACAGTAAACATGGCTCCATGGGAGAAGTATTTAAAGTCAATATATTTTGACCCAAAACACCCAGCCGCATTTGCTGGGCCACAAAAACTGTACAAAGTTGTAAAAAATGAAGGGAAATTTAATATCGGAATGCACAAAATACGCAAATTCTTGCATAATCAGGAATCATATAGTTTACACAAACCGGTTAGGAGACGATTCACACGAAATCATGTTGTTAGTGCGGGTAAAGACGATTTATGGATGGCTGACTTAATCGATATGGTGAAATTTGCTAAATGGAACAACGGTTTCAAATACATTTTGTTAGTGATAGACACATTCTCCAAGTATGTTTGGTTGAGACCACTCAAACAGAAAACTGGACAAGATGTTACTGAAGCTTTCAAAGACATCATGGTTGAATCTGGCCGGAGAGCTCGACGATTAATAAATGACAAAGGTCTTTATAAACTATTACTTTTTATTATTTATATTATTTGTACTTTAAAAATGACAACAGTATTAATATATTTTAAACATTTTGTTTGTTTTCAGGTGAGGAGTTTAGAGCCAAGACGGTGCAAGAACTAATGAAGAAACATGACGTAATATATTCACCCACACAAAATGAGACAAAAACGAGTACATCCGAAAGGGCGATTTTGAGTATAAAAACCAGACTCATGCGCTACTTGTCGTACAAAGAAACCAGTACATTTTTATCCATATTACAGGACATCGCCGACAGCTATAACCATACCTATCATAGAACTATTGGAATGAGACCCGCAGATGTCAAAGACAGTAATCAAGAAGAAGTACGAATATCAACCTACATGGCTCAAAACCCTAAAAACAACAAATCGAATATAAATCTCAAACGCTTCAAATTTAAATTAGGAGATTATGTGCGTATCAGTCATCTAAAAACTATATTTACTAGGGCGTACCATCAAACGTTTTCGGGCGAATTGTTTAAGGTGTATAAACGTTATTACAGAGGTACATTGCCTATCTATCGTCTTCAAGACATGCAACAAGAAGAAATCAAAGGCACATTTTATGAAAGCGAGTTACAGAAAGTGGACATTGATCCTAATCAAACATGGAAAATAGAAAAAATATTAAAAAGCCGAGGAAAAGGACGAAATAAACAACTCTTTGTCAAATGTAAAAGTTTCCCGCTTAAATTTAACAGTTGGATAAAAGCTTCGGACTTAAATTAACGTTTTTCAGTTTATGTGCAAAATAATTACTATTGGATGAAAGCTTCGGACTTAAATTAACATTACTTTGTGTGTTTGTGAGTTTATGTGTAAAATATTTACTATCTAAAAAATGATTACTCTATTAATTGTATTTACATGTTATAAATTGTACCATGAAAAAAAGAAAAAAACGTTTGTAAATAAATGTAAATATGTAAACACCGGCTTGTTTTGCTTAAACCTTTATCACTGATATGTATGGGTAAGAGTTCGTATTAAGACGACCGTAGGGAGTCTTATCGAACTCTTACCCATATAACTGCAAATCGGCTCTTACAACTCGATATCAGATAAAAATATAGAAAGTGTCACCTCTTTAATTAAGCATAACATTATTTTTCCCCAGCAGTCACGTACAAACAAGGATGGGGTCCAATTACTTAATCTGGCATGTAAAACAATGAGTTTTCAACAATATCTAGGACTGTTAATGCAATTCATTCCTGTCATATGAAACAAAATAATGTTTTGCTTACTTTTTCTAGAAAATATAAAACAGTCAGCAATTAAAAATTGACATTTTTCATAGAGTTTAAAGGATATCAAAATGTTTCTGTGTTCACATTTGTCTCTGCGAGCTGAGCTCCACGTGCATTATCTATGTAATAAATTTGAATGTATCCTCACATTGCTACAGTGTTATCAGCCTTTTTAGAAACACCTGACCTGGCTAATTAAAATATGCCAATCACAATTTTCAATATCAGCACTGGTTTCTTCATGAAATAGCGGCTACACTAATTACTGCCGAGTAAGAGCCGATTTGCAGTTATAACAACTTGTCGTCTGCTCTGTTAAACGCTCATAAATAACATTAAACTACTGTAGCGTTGTAAAAATTGTTAAACCGATTTTGACTCTCCAGCAGGTAGAGGTTAAGTTGGCGAAAAATACATCCAATACACTGTATTGTGATTTGATTGGCTAATGGATAGTCACTTTTTGTAATATTGTGAAAAAATGTTATAAAGTTTTACCTTTGTCCGTATGAATGGGTTTTGCTCTTTATCTGTCAGTATAAGGTTTATTGCCTCGATGTGTATCTATCGGTGGCTACAACACAAGTGAAATTAAATTATTGGAGAAAGGGTTAAATATCATAAACGGGTAAAAGATGTTGC
Source organism: Ruditapes philippinarum (assembly GCF_026571515.1). Taxonomy (NCBI): domain Eukaryota; kingdom Metazoa; phylum Mollusca; class Bivalvia; order Venerida; family Veneridae; genus Ruditapes; species Ruditapes philippinarum. Next base: position 194,444 of record NW_026858538.1, read on the forward strand.
GCCCGACAGCGCATTTATAATATTCAGTTTAACGGACTATCGGCGGATAAAAATGGGTCGTCTGCTGTACTCTGTCATAACCTAAATACAAAAATAAACTTGCGCAGCAGTGCATAAATGGCGGATAAATCACGCCGCGCTTGAATGGTTCCGATATTTTACTCAAAAAATGTGATCTATCCTTCGGCCCTTGACTACTTATATATACTAAAATCTGGGATAACGTATGTCCCAGCTAAAATCTCTCAAGAGTACTTTCATTTGTAGTTTGGTAATTGGCACTCGCTTGTAATTATTGTAATTATATTTAATTTTTTTTGTTGTTGTTTTTTTTTTTACTTTAAACATATAAGCTATTCAAAATGCGTTGGATGTTTAGAATGTTAGCTAACGAAAAATGTACCTGAATTATTCAACATTTATCTGAAACATAATTTACAATACGCATGTATGTCCATTTTGATTCATATGAATATAATTGACATCATTTACAAAGTATTTCTTCATGCATAAATATGTCATTTTGTATTCTTTTATATGGCTGCTTACATGGTAACATTTTAACATAACGTGGGTGGGGTAATTTGACCGTACTTTGTCACAAATTTTTTTTTTTAATTTTAAATACATTTATTTTTGTATCAACATGAATTTGTTTGTATGAAGTTTGTATGTAATAAATATGTTTAACTTAGATATGGAAGTGTTTTTTATTATCATCGGAAATTAACAAATACACCGATTTTATAACTGAAATTTACAGAACAACAACAGAACAAATTGTAGACTTGAGCTCTACGCTCCTCATCTATATAAATACAATACATATATTACAAAAGTCAAATTAATTATAGCATGAATACAGAACGAGATAAATAAACTTTGTGAATAACATTTTATGTGTAACAGAAACTAATGCAATTCATGAGTCCAAATCGCCACAGTAACTCTGGCAATTTCTGAATATAACGTATTTAATGTTGTTGTTTTATTTTAACAAATGTCTCTAGTGAAGGTTATACAAAACTTCAAATTATAGTAGTTCGTTGGATCTGATATTTAAAGCACAAGACATTAATTCAATAAATTTAAACATGCTAGGTCGTTCATAATAATAACTGTCTATGTAACGTTTCCTAATCCATTTATACTTGTGACACATAATAACAAAATGGAAATCATCTTCAATATCAAAAGAATTACATATTTCACAACGTCAATTCTATTTTGTCCATACCTTCCTGTTTCGGTGCGTAATTTGTGAGCGGATAATCTAAATTTTGTAATAAGTTGTCTAGAGGATTTGTTTTTAACAGAACTCAGGTAACTCTCATATTTGAAGTCATGTTTAATATGCTTATATACAGTTACCACTCTGTTGTTCTCTAAGCTACTTTTCCATTCTTGAGTGAAACAATCTAATAAACGCTGTTTAAATTGTATAATGAATGTGACTTCATTACAATTTAAAGGGTTTTCCCAAACATACCCATAACCAAACGTATATAACATTGATTTTACATTTGACAACCAATTAGTTTTATTCTTTTGAACGTTTTCCAGCATAATTGAATACACTGTTTTTAAAACACAATCATTAGTTCCAAAATTTAAGCACTTTAATGTAGCGATTGATATACAGCGGGAATCGTCCTAATTCACCATATACACCAGCATTACTTGTGGATATCTTAACATTTAATACTCGTTTGCAGAACTTCAAGTGTATACGCTCCATCTCTTAACATTTGGTAAAACCCCACACCTCAGCTGAATAATTTAAAATCGAGGTTACAAATGAATCGAATAAACTACACATAGTTTTGGGGGAAAACTCGAACTCTTTCGTATTAACTAATAATGTTTTCATTGCCGACCGTTCAATTGGAATGTCCGGAACATAATCCTGTCTATCCATGTCTGAATTTATTCTATCGTATAAAATATAGTCTGCTTTTTTACCAACTCTACTATTCATATCTCCCGCAATCAGTACAGTTCCTAAAGTCTGATAATGATGTGTATCACTTTCAATAATTTCAAATAGGTTGCTATTGACAAAATTATACGCCGGTGAATCTTGTCCCCATATGTATGTTGCACAAATAAAAATATCACTTTCTATCCTAAAAAGTCTTTGTCTAGTTTAATACAAATAAGTGTGCCAAAGTGATTACGAACTACTGTTATGCCTTTTGCAATTGATTCTCGACAGTACAACACTATACCACCACTACATCTACGTGCCTTTTTATGCTGGAATTTGCGATAAAAATTGTGAGCTTTGTAACCATCCTGGTTAGTCCACGTCTCTAGCAAGAAAATGACATCGTAATTTTCAATCAGGTTACAGAACTCTTTATCGTTCATTTTATATACTTAGTTAATCCATTGCAGTTCAACACACAATGATAAATCATCCCCCTCAATATGCTACGCAACACTACCATATTTTTCTATCCGTATATATTTTCCCATCAATTATGAGTTTATTATACTTAATATATGCTTCCTTTTTATCATCTCTTGCCTTTTTAGCTCACCTGCGCATATTCACGAATTCGAAAACCTAGCTAAACGCCGTTTTCCGGTACTTTCTGTACATAGCTCTGGGGAATTCACCCAATGGAGTGTAATAGCGAACTCGATGTTTTCGGCCTTTTTTAAAATCAAATTGAAATAAAGTAATTATTTCTTTATAAGAAAATAATTAGATATCATTGTATGAATAATTCCATACAAAAAATAAAGTAAATACACAAGTTAACGCACAAAATAACCTTATTTATTATGGAAGATTCCACTCGTCTGTTTGAATTTTATTGATTTTCATTATAAACAATTTATTTTTTTTGAATAATTTGGAATAGATATTAAAGGAATATTGATAATTTTCAAAAACATCAATTTTTTCACCTTAAACGGTTAAATAATGATAGAAAAATCGAAATATCACGTAACTGTGTTATGTACTTCATTTGATTTAATTCCCCAGAGCTAAAACGGTAACGTACCGGAAAACGGTGTTTAGCTAGGTTTTCGAAAAGGTCAATGCTCAGGGTGAGATATTAGGATCACTCTTCATCCGTCGTCTGTCGTCCGTCGTACGTCGTCCGTTGTCCGTTCACACTTTTCAAACGACATCTCCTCTGAAACCATAAGGCAGATCATAATGAAACTTCACAGAGATGTTCCTTGTGTGAAGCCTTAACAAAGTTGTTCAAAGAATTTCATCCATGCAGAACTCTGGTTGCCATGGCAACCAAAAGAAAAAACTTTAAACATCTTCTTCTAAAAAAACCCAAAGAGCTAGAGCTTAGATATTTGGCATGAAACATCTTCTAGTGAGTGTCTACCAAGATTGTTCAAATATAAGCCCTGGGGTCAAAATTGGCCCCGCCCCAGGGGGTCATTGATTTTCCCTATATACATGTAGTAAAAACTATAAAAAATCTTCTTTTAAAGAACCCAAAGAGCTAGACCTAAGATATTAAGCATGAAACATCTTCTAATGAGTGTCTACCAAGATTATTCAAATAAAAGCCCTGGGGTCAAAATTGGCCCCGCCCCAGGGGGTCATTGATTTTCCCTATATACATGTAGTAAAAACTTTTAAAAAATCTTCTTTTAAAGAACCCAAAGAGCTAGACCTAAGATATTAAGCATGAAACATCTTCTAATGAGTGTCTACCAAGATTGTTCAAATAAAAGCCCTGGGGTCAAAATTGGCCCCGCCCCAGGGGGTCATTGATTTTCCCGATAGCATATAGTAAAAACTTTAAAAAATCTTCTTCTAAAAAACCCAAAGAGCTAGAGCTTAGATATTTGGCATGAAACATGTTCTAATGGATGTCTACCAAGTTTGTTCAAATAAAATCCCTGGGGTCAAAATTGGCCCCGCCCAAGGGGGTCATTGATTTTCCCTATATGCATATAGTAAAAACTTTTAAAAAAATCTTTTAAAGAACCCAAAGAGCTAGAGCTAAGATATTAAGCATGAAACATCTTCTAATGAGTGTCTACCAAGTTTGTTCAAATAAAAGCCCTGGGGTCAAAATTGGCCCAGCCCCAGGGGACATTGATTTTCCCTATATACATGTAGTAAAAACTTAAAAATCTTCTGTTAGAGAACCCAAAGAGCTAGAGCAAAGATATTTAGCATGACACATCTTCTAATGGGTGTATACCAAGTTTCTTCAAATAAAAGCCCTGGGGTCAAAATTGGCCCCGCCCTAGGGGTCATTGATTTTCCCTATATACATAGAGTAAAAACTTAAAAATCTTCTTTTAAAGAACCCAAAGAGCTAGAGCTAAGATATTTAGCATTAAACATGTTCTTATGGGTGTCTTCCAAGTTTGTTCAAATAAAAGCCCTTGGGTCAAAATTGGCCCTGCCAGGGGGAGGGGGGAGAGGGGGCAAAAGTCATTGTTTTTCATTATTTGTGTATAGTAAAAACTTAACATCATGAAACATCTTCTAATGGGTGTCTTCCAAGTTTGTTCAAATAAAAGCCCTTTGGTTTAAACTGGCCCCGCCATGGGGGCTTATGTACAGGTGAGCGACCCCAGGGCCATCATGGCCCTCTTGTTCATAATTGGGATGAGTCTCTTTCTCTGTGCAACAACATCTGAAGGGTATTGATCATGCATGTATAATCCGATGGCTTTTGAGTCAACCTTTTCCTTAAACGGTTTTACAAACTGTTTGGTTTTAAAGTCTTTAAAGGTAACCACAATATTTTTGGGTTTACTCCCTTTCCGAATCCCAGAACGATACGCTCTTTCGATTTCTATAGATTCTGCTTCATCCTCCGGTATTTTTAAATCGTTCTTGAAGTATTCCTTTACTTTGGTAACAGTTTGATTGTTTGTCTCGTGCTCACATTCCTTAATACCACCTATGATCAAATTGTTCATCATTTGCTTAGCTTGAATAGATGACAAAGATTCTTTCAATTCTTTGTTTTCGGTCTCAAGCTTAGCCACTTGATTTCGTGCCTCATCCAAAGAAAAAACATGAACGTCTACCGATTCTTCTAAAGAATTCAGTTTGTCAGCACTTTTTGCTACCCGAGAATCAAGATCTGTCCACAGCTTATTAATTTTAATATCCATTTCTGATACCTTTTTCTCTACAAGTGCTAGCTTAGAAAGTCTACTATTCATTGCATCAAACTTTGCACTCATAAATAACATAAGTTCTTCATTTGTCACATGCTTACCAGACTGGTTTTGAAGACATTGAATTGGGAGAGTATACATGTTGCATGTTCACGGGAGTGATATTTATGGAACGCCGTGACTGTCTTATGCTATAAATGATTTTGCTATCTTGTGAAATGATTATATTGTTTTGTCATTTAAGCATATTTACATGTGCAATTTACATCATATCTTGTCTAAAGACAATGCTGACTTGTTCAAACAGCATGTTAACTTGTCGAATAATCATTATGACATGTGCAGACAACATGTTAACTTGTCAAAGTATCATGATGATTTGTGCAAACGACATGTTAACTTGTCAAAATTGCATGATGACTTGTGAAAACGACGTGTTTACTTGTCAAAATTTCATGATGACATGTGCAAACAGCATGTTAACTTGTCGAATTATCGTGATGACATGCTCATAATACCTTAACAAGTTAACATGTGTTTTGCACAAGTCATCACAATTTTTTGACAAATTAACATGTTGTCTGCACAAGTCATCATGATAATTTGACAAGTTAACATGTCGTTTGCACAAGTCATCATGATACATTGACAAGTTAACATGCTGATTGCACATGTCATCATGAAATTTTGACAAGATAACATATTGCTTTCACAAGTCACCATGATACTTGGACAAGTTAGCATGTTGTTTGCACATGTTATCACGATGATTTTACAAGTTAACTTACTGTTTGCACATGTCATCATAAAATTTTGACAAGTTAGCGTGGCATTTTTACAAGTCATCATTATACTTGGACAAGTTAACATGTCAATTGCACAAGTCATCATGATACTTTGACAAGTTAACTTGCTGTATGCACATGTCATAACGATAATTCGACAAGTTAACATGCTGTTTACACATGTCATCATGGAATTTTGACATGTTAGCATGGCATTTGCACAAGTTATCATAATACTTTGACAAGTTAACAGTACGTTTTGACATGTCAGCATGATACAAGATAACATGTCATTTGCACAAGTCATCACGATTCTTTGACAAGTTCACATGTTGTTTCACAAGTCATCATGGTTATTTGACATGTTAACATGCTGTTTGCACATGTCATCACGATAATTCGACAAGTTAACATGTCGTTTGCACAAGTCATCATTATACTTTGACAAGTTGACATGGCGTTTGCACAAGTCATCATGACACTTTGACAAGTTAACATGCTGTTTGCACATGTCATCACAATAATTTGACAACTTAACATGTCGTTTGCACAAGTCATCATTACATTTTGACAATTTACCATGTCATTTGCACAAGTCATCATTATACTTTGACAAGTTACCATTTCATTTGCACAAGTCATCATTAAACTTTTACAAGTTACCATGTCATTTGCACAAGTCATCACGATACTTTGACAAGTTAGCATGTTGTCTGCACATGTCATCATAATAATTTGACAAGTTAACATGCTGTATGTACATGTTAGCATGTTCCTTTGACAAGACATGATGTAAATTGCACATGTTAACATGCTCAAACGACAAAATAATATCATCGTTCCACAAGATAACAAAAACATTGATTACCTAAGACAGTCACGGCGTTCCATAGATATTGTTCATAGTTGACCCTTGTGGTGAACACTGACCCACATTTGATGATGTCATGTATTGCTGAGGGTTTATGTATCTTTTTCCGTTATCCATTATGTTATGAACCTTTGAACAGTCCGATTGACAATAAGAACCGTTAAAAACTTGATCCGCTAACCCGTTGTCCAAATTTAACAATGTAAGGTACGAACCGTTCTCAACTTGTGAATTCTCAAATTTGTGAATTGTCAACGAACAGAGAATGTTTATATTTCCCGATTTTTTCTGTTCGTTGAATTTGGTGTTTCTCCTTTACTACTGTTTTTTTTTTCTCTCTTTTTCTCTTTATTTCCACCCATAACAAGTTTATATCCAACATTAAAAGACACTTAAAAAGCAATATATCTAAATAATCCGTATTTTCGACACAAATCGTTAAATTATTTCTCTGACAACCTTTTCTGACCTTTGACATTTTCAGTTTACACTTATCACACTTCCCCGTCAGCAAAAGAGTTCAATTTTGTTCCTCATATCAAGCACTTGATTGACGAATTTTGATATTTTATCGATTAACAAAAATTAAAAATCTTTATACTGCGTATATCAGATCAGATAGTTATAAATTGTTCCCCATTTTCTTATTAATCTGATTAATTATTTCGAATACCCACCAACAATTGATACAAAAAATGTAGGTCGTTTATTCGATTCAGTACATGTTCATGATTACATTGCGTTATCTAAAATTAGATATACTGGAAATTCATTTTCGATTTCAATGTCTTTTTTGTGTGTTTTTTAAAAAATGAAAAAACAACAAAGATCTTGATAGAAAAACATTTAACGACGTTCGTTAGTAGGTAAAAAAATGTTGTTGTTTTTTAATTTATTTATTCATACTTTAGGAAAGGTGTTGTGCACAAAACGGAAAAAAAACAATTTAGTTTCGATTTCAAATGTCAACTACATTCACCCCTAGAAAGATAGCTGCCATTGTCCCTAATATATAATAATTATTTCAGGGTTTAGCATCAAATTCACTGGCTGAATTTTACATATCTTAAATAGAATCAGACTCGCATTCAATGACCATACAGCATAAACTATTATACAATTATTGTGAGGCATTGAATATGACGATATTCAACAGTAAATGTCATATTGACAGAGCCGATAGCCATTAGAATATAATATATATATCCGTTAAATATCGCATCATATTAAACGATCGTTAGTCAGTAATTGTTTTATCATATGATCATGATCATGTTTATTCCTTACCTAATCAGTCAAACAAAACCTGTTATATTTTATTTTTTCTAGAAGAAACTCCTTATAAAATTATCAAACAAATAACGTACTTTATATGATTACAGTCGTTTGACATTCAAAATTACATATGGCAACGAGTCAAGAAATAAACCTTACTATGGAGCGCTACAATTCAGAGGCCAGGACAGCCGAAAGAAAATTTGATGGCTCTTCATCAATAACTGTTGTAAAGCCGAACTGCGATGATGAGATGTTGAAAGACAAAATGTTAGATGTTGATTTACGAAATGCAATTAAAGTTCCCCATCGTAACTTATCTCAAACCGAACAGCAAATTAAATCGAAAGGGCAATGTGTAGAAAAAAGTGATACGCAATTGATTGCAGACGACAAACTTGAAAAGAATGCTAATGAATCACTTAACCTACCAGATATCTCACTTCCTGATACAGATCAATACCCTGGTAGCATTTATAAGCCCAGAAGAATTGAAAGGGGCGATGAAAAAAATGAACAAGTTTTAACTAGTAGTAGACAATATCAGGAGCAAGCAGCTCCAAATAATGAGGAAAATGAATGTATTGAACAAAATTTGGGCGGTCTGAAAACAGCTCTCAGACAACCAGAGACATCTATGAGTGAAGAATATACAAATTCTGATTCGGATGAAAAGCATTTAGAACAGTCATTTGGTGGTTACACAGATTATCATTATATTGTTGGTAAACATGAACAAACAAGAATCGATAATGATACTGAGAAGTATTCTGATCATTTAGATACTGAAAAATATGAAATAATTATTCCGTCAATAAGACCACTACAAAATGAGGGTTTAGTATGTGACGAAAATAAGCCATGCAAAGAAAAGACAGCAAAAACAATAAATGAGGCGAACAGAAATAATACTCAATCTGAGGTAAATGAATGTGGTGCAAGAAGTGTTTATGAAGATAAAGAACATAATAAAGGAATGAAAGAAGAAAACGTGCAAGGCACAGTTCATGAAAACAAAGTTAAGGAATCTAAAATCAGTACAGATGAAGATACAAAAAGATGAAAGGCATTGTTGATAGCATTGTCCGAAATGTCGTTGTTGCATGGAAGTTTAAAAGAAATGTGTCATATAATTTCTCTCTCCAGACTGTCTTTGTAATCACATTATTTTTCCAGACATTAAACCCAGAATTTTTTAACATGGAAAACGCAAGGAATCAGACATTCCAATCGGTTCGAGAACATGTCGTATATCCAGTTACATTCGGAAATGAGATGATTTTACTACCAGAACCTAACTTACCAAGGACACTAAACAATGAAGATTTAGGTATTAATTGGAGGCCAGCTTTTGCAGATACACTACTTTCAGGAGAGGTTAGTGACAGGGTTAGTAATGGAGATGGCTTCATAAGCAACGTCGAGAATATGCAGCAACTCCATTCTAACAGAAGAAATAGCAACACTGGACTACCTGTATCTTCTACTGAATTCATTAGTGTTTCAAATTCTCAGCTGACAGAGACGGTGAGAAGAGTTGCTGATACAGACTTACAAGTTGTATCGCACGCACGACTAGATAATGTTCCGGTTTTACCATCTTCGACACGGTGTGACAATGTATTGACATGACATGCCACTATAACTTATGTTTAGGATAACTGAATGAATGTTTTTAAATATGCTGGAGTGCTGAAACTTCGCTACTTTTCATATAATTAGACAACTGTTTTAGAAATGTTGTCTGTTAAAACTAATGAATAACAAATATGTTTATTCGTCAGCTTTTGAAATAGTTCATCCTCACCGAAATAAGTTGCACAGAAGTTGTAGAATGTGACAGTTATCCCATTTTGTGTCCTGCCCCCCTTTCCCCCTAAAACACCTTGTTCATTTAATTTCCGTATGGGCCCCTTTAAGTTCTTACCATTTCACTATTTACAAGTCCCTCCCCTCCTTTCGCCGACTATGTGTCCAATCCCGTTTTGGTTCGGTGCCTTCTTGGTGCCCCGCTGTTGTGTGTCGGGGGTTGCGTCTTGTGAACTTTGCCTTTGCCTTTTTGATATTTATTCTCGTTTTTTTAAGTACATGTATATACGAGTATTTTGATACTTCGGTCAGTAAATCGTTGCTAAAAGAGGCATTTACTTCTGTGAAATTCAAGATATTAGCATAAACATTTTACTGTCTTAGAGAGGCCCTTTCAAATATATATATATTATATATATATATATATATATATATATATATATATATATATATATATAATATAATATATATATATATATATATATATATATATATATATATATATATATATATATATATATATATATATGAAAGGTCCTCTCTAAGATAGTATTCAGGCCGACATATTAACATTATTATTAAACTCGGTGCTACAAATGATTATCTATGAAAGAATTAGATCTTCATCAAGTACATTATGAAACTTGACAACATATTTCCATGAAAATGTTTATCAGCTTGTTCTAGTTCCTCGCCTGACTAAACTCATGTTTATTATTTTCATTTTGTGTAATCGAAAATGTTATAGAGAAAAGGGTTAATTTTCATTTTGTCAGTGCACTACCGGGACAAAGCGATGTTTCTATCTAATATAGCGAGGGATATGCGCAGCTTGTAGCTGTTAATATGTTTTTACATGTGAAACGGCTCAATGGGTTTTCCTTTAATATTGATTGATATTTAAAAGTATTGATATTTTTAATGGGCAGAAGGGAGCCAGTATATAATTGATCTCTGTGTAGTTTAACGTTAAAGTCAAATACGCATGTATAAGAACAATATATTTTTTCATGCTTCGCTGGATGTTTTATCTATCTATTTTTTGCATTAAGTTAACTATTTAGTGAATTGTCGTGGTGGAGCTTATGGAAGTTTTTTTTATAATATTTTAAACATTTTTGTGATACAATAATTTCTGTTGTATAATACTCCGTAAACGTGTTATAATTATTTATTTTCAGTATTTATTTAAAGTATTTAATAGTTTATAATATAAACACATAGATCTACTTATAAAATTAATTTACTTTTTTTGTATGTTTTGATATAGTTTTTTTAATTTTTATATTTAAATCAACAAGTCCAAAAACCGTTATATATATAAGTTATATTGAAATGCACCGCCGAAGACTGCGGCACCATCGCTTTAACCATTACATGTTAAACCCGTTTTAGTATTCTACTGTTAAACCCGTTTTAGTATTCTACTGTTAAACCCGTTTTAGTATTCTACTGTTAAACCCGTTTTAGTATTCTACTGTTAAACTCGTTTTAGTATTCTACAACGTCATCTGATTTCTTTGTAAATAATGCCATTGTACTTGCTTTAAACATAATAATGTATTTTACCTAGGTTTAGGTAATCATTGTTCATCATTTCATTCAATATCAGTCGTTCGTTTAAAATGTTTTACACGCGCTTAGGGCTACGATTTAATTTCCATTAGGGCAGTTTTAGTTATCTATTAGCAATGGTTACCTAACTTTTAATTTTCTGTTTATATACATTGTTTTTGAACTATATGATTCTTACCTAGATATTACATGTCTTGAATACTATTCTCATTGAATATACATGTCTCTTGAAAGAAAGAATTGTCGTATGCAAGTTTTATGTGAATATTTTTATATATGTATAAAATGTATGCATATGAATGAGACAAAACTAAAGTATGACTGTGCAATCAAAAATATGCATTTATATATACATGTATTATATAAAGTATTTTACTTGTTTTTGTACAGTCTGAATTCTAAATGAACATATCTTCTTAGCGTATTATTGAATCAATAAATATGTTTGAATAAAATAACTGAAGAAACCAATGTTTATAACGTTATGTCAAGAATTTCGACAGGAAACTGTTCTATTTGTCCATTCTGTTGAGTACGAGCTTTTTCTATCTAGGAAATGTCTGGCGACACCAAAAGCTAGGTGTACTAGGTGAACATTGATGTACTAGGCCGATATCCATTGTAAGGGCTTACGATAACGGCGCCGAAAGCTCTTGATATAATGTAAACACAAAGCACATTCAGGTTGTCATTTTGTTACGTTCAAACAGCTTGAACTGTTAAGAAAATTGTCAAAACGTTCTATAAGCAATAAAATTCTTATTTGCCTCTCAAGAGTCAGGGTAAAGCCAATCAAAGAGGGAGTCGTTTAATGGGAATTTAAAGATCTGGTTAATCTCGCGGTTGGGAATTTTACATGTCATTGCTAGTTATTCAAAATGATGACTTAGGTTACTTATAACATCAGACTGCATACATACATTACTTATCAACATGCCAACATTAAAACATGATGTACCTTCTTTAACATGTAAATTCAATCTTACGACAGGGAAGGCCGAAATATTTGGAAACACTGACTGTCAAATAAGAATCTATGTGTAGCGAAATAGAATAAAAGTATATTAATTGAAGCATTTTAGACTAGCGTAGTAAAATAATACTTCGAATAGTTAACATCAGTGTCAATCCAAGAAAATGAAATAGACCTTATATCATCCATGCTTATTGAATTTACTTATATAATTGCTAAATGTTGCTAAATCTGTTTTGCGAAAATCGCACATCATCTTTCCGATTACTTACGAGGAAATTTTATTTGCAACGATTTGAACATGAACATTTTATACAGGTTCTTTAAAGATATACTATGCTAATCTTTAAGTAAATACTTTTATTGCAGACAATTATTGAAATCTAATAAATTATTATCAAATATATCTAAATTGAATATGTGAATTAATAAATTATGTTTGGGAAGTTGCATTCTCTTCCACTTGTCAAATCGATTTGGTCTATTCTTATAAAACCTGCCAGTTTTTTTATTCATACTATTATAACCTGTAGTGTGTACAGTTTAAAACATTTATACGACTATACCCCCAGCAGAGCTATTCAAAAAGTGTCTTCTTACGTCTGTAAGAAGACACTTTTAAATAACCGTTACTTTCCCCGTGGATTTAAAACAGTTGAAATACACGGTTGCCAGTTTGGCCCAATTAAAGGACTCCTATTGACATGTTTTTAAAGTCTTATTTGTGTAGATAAAGTAGGAAGATTTTACATTCACGCAAGAAACTTTTCGCACCATTCAACGTTGAATTTGTCTCATGCTTATACTTTCTCATACTTTAATCCTCGTGCGAATCAAATTAAGAAATCTTTGCGATGATTAACCTTAAATTTCGCATGTTTCTTTCTGAACTGTAACTTATTTACAATAGAAGTGCCTATGGTGAAAGTTCTTCGAGAGAGAATGTTAAATCTCGCTACTTATCTTGTTAACAAGAGCCAGTGTGCTCGACTATTCTTAGTGCTTGATAATTAAACAAGAGCCTGAATTATGTAAAATTTTCTAATTCAAAAGGGCCAAAATTCCGTCAAAGTTCACAATTACAATAGCTTTCCCTATTTTTCGAATAGTTGAGCGTAAACAAGAGATTTGGTTAATCTTAAATTGTAACAGGCGATATGTTAACTTTCATCTCAAACAGAACACCATAGAAACCGGAAAGACGGAAAATGTAGAAAACTTGATAGCGCACCTCATAGGCATCGAGCAATGAATCTATAAAACATAACATTAATATAACATTTACTGTCCAAGCCCCCCCCCCCCCATCCACAAAAATCATCGGCTATCTACAGCTGAACACGGCGTTAAGTTAAGCATGTGAATAAGGAAACTTACCAAAATTTGGGGTCCCAAACAATATCCATATAACATTGACACTAAACATGTTCAGAGACGGTTTCAATGTTGAATAAAAGATCTCTCTGATGAGGGCAGCCATATCAACAATGTTTATCATGAATGAAAGTGAATTCTTTCAGATTTAATAAGTGCACGAAAATTCCGTGCGTATGCAATTTACCTACACCTTTCACTACCCAAAACTTAAAGGCCATGCAAATATTGTCTTTAGTTTTATATTCTCAATGTGAACATACATTTGATTTCAATAAGATCTATTTATAGTTAAATGTATTCATTAATCTATCTGTTCTTTACACTTAAACGTCGTATAAGTCGGACAATTTGTTGTTTATCCTAGCGAACTGTCTTCTTACGTCAGTAAGAAGACACTTTTGAAGAAAAACTCGTACTGTATCCAATACATAGATATCTTCTCTATGTGTATTCAAAAGATGTTTATTTTACATTTCAAAAGACTGTATAGTAATCACGTTTTTTTTCGAATATCAAATTTGATCATAATTTTACAGATAATGCTAGCAATCGTACAGTGAGTAAACCTCAACGGTGGCAATTTGAGTCTATTTTTTCTAAACGATGGTGTTCTAATTAAAAATCCCTTTATTTTCTGATATTTAGAAAGTTAAATTATTCTTCAAAGAGTCAAGAGGGTTTGCACTAATATTAGATATACAACTCTGAAATTGTTGCTTGGAGACGTTTTTGAGAAACTGAATTGAGAAATCGCATTATCTAAAAAATGTAGGTTTGGCTACAAGAAGCATACAGGGAAAGGCTCTTTCATGTAAGCCCCACTCATAAAAATAACATTTCTTGCCGTGTATCTTGAGATAGTGTACACTAAAAATGATGATATAGAATCTACGATGTTTAATAATATTCTTTATATAAAAACGCACAAATCATAGACAATGTTGTATTAATTGAATGAACCAAATAATCGATTACCACTGTTGTACAGCGTCCACCGGATAAAGCCCCTAAAAACACCGAAAACGAAAGTAGAAAGCTTCATACCGATTGCACCCGAGGTAGTGTTTTAACTTATTTCTTCATAATAACTTCATTGGGTTTTCCAAACTAAACAATTTTGTGAAGCTAAATGTTTCTGGTTTTAGAGCAATATTTGCTTTTGTCTGCAAATTGAATACTTTGTGTTAATTTGGCGATAAAATGTAGCGTACGTATTTGTTGACATTTGCGAACGATGTTGATATTTACCACTAAATCAAGCCCAAAACGCATTTGCTGTATCAAAATACGCCGTTTAACACAAACTGCAGTCATCCCTCTACTTAAATATGGGTTCACACCATTCAACTTGAGCTGCTTTTAACAAAATTTGCAGAAAACGACCTTGCCTTGTGTACAGAGTCTAGCAAAGAAAACAAATTTAAGTGAACGGGTGTAGTAGGTACAGTGTCTAGCAGTCAAATAGTTTTTAAAGTATAGTCTTCTATATCATTTTTTGATTGGAAATAATCTCATTTCATACTAAACATGGATAGATAAGAGGACGATACAGAGGTATTTGGTAAATAATTTAACTTTTTAGTGTTTTTGAGCCTAACAGTATAGTTGCGTTTAATATTTATTGTCATACCATCATCTGAATAGTGTCTGTCGGTATCTATAATACATGCTGAGGAGTCTTTTAACCAACTCGCTGAATGGAAATGGTCCGAATGGGGATTTATATATTATATATAACGGCATTAGCACTGCCTTCTCTAAAAACAGTTTTAAATAGCCACCTTATATAATCTATTAGTCGACTTAGAAGATACCGATAATAATATGCAGAATAGACTCTTTAAATGTTTCCAATCTCTTTGCACACTCTGTGCATCGGTATGGCATTATTGAACTGAAAACATAAAATACCATCATAATCATCATCGTCATCATCATCATCATAATTGAATAGTCATAATTATCATGATAATTTTTAGAAAAAAAGCAGCAACATAACCGGCAGCATCGTATTTATTAAACAATATCGAACCCTCAAGTGAGGTCACCCGAGTTTGACTGCAAAAAAATATGAAAGACTTTATAGCCAGTAGTATAGTATTTCCCCAAAAGATAAATCTAATGATTAACCTAACTAAACAAGGCGGATATTTTACCAAAGCTCATTAACATAATTATGTTTGTTTTTCAATGAAGTCTTAAGACAAGTGAAATAATAAACCAATATAACAATTAAGTTTAGGTCAAGTTTTGTTCACAATGCATAACCCGAACATGTTTTAAAATTGTTAAAGACAAATTATAGAATTTGCCGTACATAATGGTCTACCAATATGGAATGAAATTGTGGTCTTTTGAGTTTTACGATTTTCCTATTTACTTAAAGTCACGAATAAAAAGTGGTGTAGCATGACGGAAACTGTTTACTGCAATTAATAATCAAGTTGCTTAACATGATTACAATTTTATCTTTTATAAAATTAAAAATCATTCACATTACAATCCCTGCTCCCGACATTAATCGTTTTCTTCATCAGCGTACGTGTACTCGTATATCCTCTGATACTAAAATTTATTTAGCAGAAAATGACATTCGTTTACCTACTACATCCCGTACAATCGCCTACAGTTTTCCATTTACACCCCGTACACATCCGTGCTAGACTGTACACAAAGCAAGGCCGTTTTTCGCAAATTTTGTTAAAACAGCTCGAGTTGAAGGGGGAAAACTCAAATTTAAGAAGAGGGATGACTATAGTTTTTATTAACGGCGGAATTTGATACAGCAAATGCGTTTTGGGCTTGATTTAGTGGTAAATATCAACATCGTTCGCAAATGTCAACAAATGCGCTACATTTTATCGCCAAATTATTGTTTGATTTTATTAACCTGTCAAATATATACTTATTATACGGTCTATGCACACGATAAATTAATTTTCGATCATTTCCGTAAGATTTCCGATAACTTAATATCAGTACGAGGTGTATATATATTAAATGTCTGTGAATTAAAAGTGATGAGCGCTATGGCGCTTTAGCGTAAACTGCGGGTTTACAATATCTACAAACGCTAAATTTTGTAAGTTCGAGACCGCAAAAGGCCATTTTTTTATTTGTAATTTTAACCATTATGGAGCATTTAAATATTTTATAATTATCATTATTATTATTTGGTTATTTTTTTATTATATGATATGTTTTACATATTTTCATTCTGTTATCTTTATTTCATATACCATCTTTTAATGACAAATATCTAAAATTCAAACACATTATAATCAATTCAATTCAGTTTAATTAATTAAAATGCAATACAAAACAGTGGTCTAAATTTATAACTCAATTTCGCTCGCGGTGTCTGTGCTGCTGTCAGAATCCGAGCTGCTGTCATCAGCCAGATTTATAATAATTGAGTCTATGACATCGTCTATGACATGATCATTGTTTTTGTGCTGCTCAACAACCGCGTCTACATGTTTGCAAGCACTCAGCCATCTGTCCGCACCAATCTCTTCAAATGCATCATTAGTTATCTTCTGAACATCCCCGAGTCTGAAATATAACAATTTGTGAATTAAGTATAAAATTGTTAAAAAATTATTGTCTGATTCGCAAGTTTTTGAATTAACATAAAAATTTACTAACCTAAATGTAGTATTTCTTTTACGAATAATGTCTTTTAGCTGGCTCCAAATGATCTCTATTGCATTAAAATCGGGATGATATGGTGGCAGCCTCAGAATTTCATGGCCGTTTTCTCTAACGAGTTGGTCAATGGCGTATGTTGGAGGAGGTCTATTCATTCGTGCCAACTCTAGAAGCTGTGGACGAAGCAAGGCGTCATTGAAAGAGATATTGTGTCTTTGTAGCCAGATCTGAAAATATAAAACAGCAAAGATATCAATTTACGAAAACCATATACATGTATACAGCAAGTGATTATTTTATAGATCAATGTATAAAGGACTAGCTACCTTAATATCCTCTTTCCGAGTGTTTGATGTGGGGCATCTCTCTGTCTGGACGGACTGATAACTGGCATTATCCATAACTATGGCACACGGGCAGTCAAGGTTTGGTATTAACTGGGTTTCCATCCATTTTTTAAAGTTTTCGCCGTTCATTTCTCGATGGTAATCCCCTGTACTTGATGAGGCTTTATAAATAAGTTGAGCCCCAGGAACAAATCCATCTATCGATCCTGCATGCACAACTATCAACCTCTGTCCTTTATTACACGGCATTAATACCCCTGGTGCGTTTGGTCCCTGCCAGCATCGTTTAGCACAATATGCAGAATCAACCCAAGTTTCGTCCACATACACTAGTTTAAATCCTAGATCTTCTAGTTCTTTCTTCCTCATATAGAAGGAAAGCCTCTGTGATACAATAGAGGGTTTCTCTACAAGGACTTTCCTGTTGTTTGAAGTTCTCTTCCAGCGGAAGCCCAACTGTCTGACTTCTTTCCTCAAAGTTGATACACTTCCAGGAAACTTAATGTCGTTTTTCAGTACTGTATGGAGGTTTCTTAGTGTTGGCAGCTGTCGACGTACCGTATTAAACTCATGGATTTTGTTCCTAATTAAAGTTGTATCAAAGTCATCTAGAGGTTTATAATCTCCTCTCTGAGACCGCTGTGGAGATTTCAATGGTCCTCTGTCTTTATGTTCCTTTCGAATTCTATAAACAGTCCTATTACCAACCCCGGTCGCCCGAACAGTGCGCTCAATGCACGACCCGTTATCTTCCTTTGGTTGCTTCAGAAAGTAATTGTATACATTTAAAACAATCTGTTTAGCTTTCGAGCCAAGATGGCTAAGATTGTTCACCTCAGACATGCTTAAGCAAAGTCCCCATATATGTAATATAACACCCTTGTAATGGGAGTTTTTTCGTAAATCCCGTGAATACTAGTTTACACAAATGTTTATTTTCCGACAAAATACATGTATGCCGCAAAAAGAAGAAAAAAAAACTTACCTATAATAGGGCTCGAACTCCAGACCTCCGTCATAGAAGGTAAATGCGCAATGAACTATGCTATCGCGGATGTGATAACAACTCTTACTAAAAGCAACCGTGACTATTCAAAAACTTACTTGCATATTCGAAATTAATTCTCGTAATCTACACGGACAGAAACGAAGTGGAATCGAATATTTAAATGAGTTATATAATGTATTCATAATTGACAGGTCAATAAAATCAGACTATAACACAAAGTATTCAATTTGCAGACAAAAGCAAATATTGCTCTAAAACCAGAACATTTGGCTTCACAAAATTGTTTAGTTTGGAAAAATCGATGAAGTTATTATGAAGAAATAAGTTTAAACACTACCTTGGGTGTAATCGGTATGAAGCTTTCTACTTTCGTTTTCGGTGTTTTAGGGGCTTTATCCGGTGGACGCTGTACAACAGTGATTACCGTTCTGAGTAACCTTTACTTCCGTTTTTTTTAAAAGTGGAAAACCCCAAGTTATTTGACAGTGTTATGTTTACATGAGATATTATTACAATTATTGTTATTATTGGATTTCAAGGCATCGCAACCAAATAGGTAAATTTATTAATACAACATTTTTAGTTTTTTTTTGTTGAGTTAAACTTGTCTAATTATTTTGTTTATAATACACACTAGTAACGTAGTTTCGTTTTCAAATTGTTTACAATTTGCACATAGCTGATATTCTGACATTTTAATCTGTTTATATTTTAAGCAAGAGTTTGCTCAGGATCGTTGAATGTCCGACGTCAGTCCACATTTGCTCGTTAACACTCTAGCGGTCACAATTTTGCCTCACTCACCATCAGGATGCGTATCTAGGTCTCGGATTAAAAACTAAACCACGTGCGCTAAAAATAGAATAATCTTGTCAACACTCTAGTGGCAACAGTTTTGATCTAAATATTCTGGAAATTTGTCTGAAAATTGACTTGATGATTTTTAGGACAAGTTCGAATATTGGGCACCTGGGGTCAAAAACTAGGTCACACTGCCAAAATACGGAAAAAACATTGTTAACACTCTAGTGGTCACATTTTTTGACTCAATCATCATCAAAATTTGTCAAGATGCTTTCAAGGTAATTGCTAAGATGAATGCGAACATGAGTAATCTCGGATGAAAAACTAGGTCACAGGAGCTAAAAATAGAAAAAATCGTGTTTACACTCTAGTGGCTACTGTTTTGATTCAAATATCCTGGAAGTGATTCTGAAAATTTGTTTTGATGAATTCTAGGTCAAGATCGAATATGACTCACCTGGGGTCAAAAACTAGGTCACATCGCCCAAATATGGATAAAACCTTAATTGTTAACACTCTAGTGGTAACATTTTTGACTCAATTGTCATCAAACTTGGTCAGGATGCTTGTCTAGGTAATTGCTCGGATGAATTCTAACATGGGTCATCTCAAAAGAAAAACTAGGTCACAGGAGCTAAAAATAGAAAATTCTTGTTCACTCACTAATGGCTATTGTTTTAATCCAAATATCCTGAAATTTAGTCTGCAAGTTTGTTTTGATAATTTTTAGGTCAAGTTCGAATATGGGTCACCTGGGTCAAAAACAAGGTCACACCACCCAAATATGGAAAATCCTTGTTCACACTCTAGTGGTCGCATTTTTGACTCAATCATCATCAAACCTTGTCAGGAAGCTTGTCTAGGTAATTGCTCGGATGAGATCGAACACTGGTTATCTCAGATAAAAAAACTAGGTCACAGGAGCTAAAAATAGAAACATCTTATTAACACTATAGTTGCCACTATTTTGATCCAAATATCCTGGAAATTGGTCTGGTAGTTTGTTGTTGTTTGTCCCATCTCCTTAACCCACCATCGCACATGAAACAGCGCACAAGGTCTTCAATGCCTGGATGGATTAGGAATGGCAATAAACATATTATATATACTAAAAAATAGTAGTGCGACTTATTGAAAAATATGTATTTAGCAAAGTAGAAAGATATAGAGAATATTTGTTTGTTTTGCATATAAGATTGAAATATAATTTCACTGAGTGAACACCAGATGCAATATTTTCACGAGTGGCGTAGCCACGAGTGAAAATATAACAGCTGGTGTTCACGAATGAAATATTTTTCAATTTTATATGTAAAACAAATAAATTTTCTTTTTTTATTTCATGCTTTTTAAGTGATTTTAAGTATTTTTACTGATTTTGCCGCGTAACGTCGCGCATTCTCCTTTGTGACGTCATCACATCATGACGTCACATCATCAATAGTTCTGTTAAATTTCTCTAATTTTGTTACATTTTTAATATGATGTATGGTGACATCGACTTTCTTTTCCTAAAGAAGCAAAATTTACGCATGACAGCATTTATTTCTGTCTGTTATTCCATTTAGTTATATATGATTTTCTTTTCATCCGCATTCAGATATAGTCCGGCTACAATGAAAATTATATTTTATAAATTTCACTAGTGGTTTATCAGAATATAATCATCTGATATATTACAATAAAACACTGGGAAGCATGAAATAAAATCAACCTGTTTTATAATTTTCACTTATTCATATTTATATCGTTCATAAAGTAAGAGATAATTTGCCAACAACAAATTTTAGCATATTAAACATTATCTTATATTCTTCAAATAGCTAATTAAGTGTTCTTCGTATATTTTGCCTTCTAGAAATTCAAATTTTTTTAAAAGCATACATCTGTTAAAGGTAAACAAGACTGAACGTAAAAGACTATAACTATAGAAAATATATTTACCAAGGTAGAAAAGCCCAGGTTTTGCCAAAGTTTCTGGTTTCTGGGATAAATGTCTCGGCCAATTCTTGAAAAAGATAAAAGGTGCGTTTCATATGTCTTTAGCTCCGGGTGGCGACAACCTAAATGGGAAAAATGTTATCCATCAATTTCATCGTAAAATCATGATTTCATTGAGTGATCTTATAAATTTAGAAATATGATAATCTGAACAAATATCTTTATACATAGATACTATACAAGCGTCAATATCAATATTTTTTTCAGTGTGTCACAAAGGTGTTCTTTACATTCACACATATGATATGTTTAAAATCATCTGTTAACTTACTTTGAATATTGTTTCTCGGGATCGCTTTTTCTTTATCTTGTTCGCCACATTTGTTCTGAAAAGAATATATGTTTACTAAACATGGATATATTCGTTTGAAATATTCACTAATCATTAAAAAACCCTTAGCATTTTAAACAAAATCATTAAGGCTCAATATAAAAAATAACATTATTTATACATGGACAAAGGGTTTTGGTTGTATTCAAACAATGTGCACGTTTGAAATAATGTGCATTATGTCCACTGGCGTTATACAAACCATGTCACAGATGATAAGTCAAATATATCATATCATATCATATAATATCATTGCAGGTTGACTTCTTAACACAACTACATATACATACACAAATAGTTACAATGAAAATAATGATACAATGTTCAATACCTCCTTTGCATGAAGGGACTTATTGCTAACATAGAACTCTTTACATTACTATTTCGCCAGAAGTTTCGCATACATGTATTAATTTATTTGGTTAATGAAAGTACAGGAGACGACTAAAAAGGGTAAATGATCTTTCGTAGCTGCCTTGCGTGTCTGTTCAATAATTTGTTCTGTGTAAGTTCTATATCTTTATCATGATTTTGCATCTCCAGGTGGTCGAGGAGTTCAAGTCGATGACTTCTAATTCAGTTACCTCTCTTGCGTGGGTTCTATCCCCGGGAAATGCTTTGGTAGTTTTGCGCGGAGGAAGGTATTATAGTACTGGTGTAACTCTCCAGGGTCGATAGTTAGGAAACTACCCCCCTATATGACTGAAATAATGTTGGAAAAAGGCGTAAAATCAAACAAACAAACAAGCATCTCCCGGTATCGCACACATGACTTAAATGTAAAACGAAATCCGGTACAACTAAAAAGGACTATAATCATACCTTTATTGTTGATAATCTTACAGGTCCTAAGTATTCTGGGGGGTAATAACAGTCCGCAGAGTATCGGACATGTTCTAGTAAAGTCTTTCAGGCTTATTCCACATTGGAAACAACGCACCAAGTCGCTTTGATCTGCAATATAATAAATGATATCATGACATTTTGTGTCTCTTTTTTTTCAAAATCAAACTATTTTGATAATCAAAAACGATACGATAATGACAACAGACTTTAAATGAAAATTGTTTAAAAACTTCTCGTGTTGGTCATACATCCAAATTAAAAGCAAAGAAAAGGCAAAAAATCTGAAAGTGTCAGATGAAGACAAATCGATAATTTTTATTAGTTTGGCAAATTTGTTAACGCCTTTCTTTTTAGGGCAAGGAATAACATTAACAAGTATGTATTTTTCTTGTTAACGGATACTTTACATGTCTTCATTATGAAAGAGACATTACTGTAACAGCAATGACTAAATAATAACTAACTTGTATGGAAAAATCCTGCTTCAGACAAGCATACGGGATCTGGATTAGAACGTGTCCACCTCGCAAAAGATCGAAGTCGTCGCCCATAATAATCAAATGTAATCCGCATGTATTGGTGGAGGTGTCGGTCTACGTGTGGCAGTCTGGGTTTCCCTAGGTATTGTGTTTGACAAAGTTTCCTGCTTGTTTGTAACAGGATTGGTAACTGTATGGCGGTCAGTGATTTATGGGTAATATCTTGAGATTGATGGATGACCCGTTTGAAAATGCGATCTCCCATCGTTCACAGTTATCTTGATCTATAGAGACATGATGAGGAAATTTCGCCGCAGCAAAAAACCTCGGCAATAGTTATTTAAGAATCACGTTGGTTTTTGTTATTTGTTGTTTTCTGTTGGTTTTTTTTTCTGTGATAAAACTAATATTTCCTTTCCGTACTATTTCTTGAGTACTGAATGAATTCAGTTAAATCGTATAATAAAAAAATCAGACTGTAAAAAGTTAAATGTAGCTTTAATATCAATATATTTAATGTTTCCAACCCTGGTCAAGGGTTCGCTTATTAAGCATTGGATGAGATCCGTCATTTGTGCTCGTGTACAGATGACAGGAGTTTGCCTCACAAATATCACGTGCAAAAATATCAATTATTTTCTTAATAAATTTCCATTCAGCACGACCGTATCCTTTAAAACAAGGTATGATGTTCAGCTTTTATAAAAAAAGTTATAAGGTCGGCTTTTGAAATGAACTATACTGTTAATACCTCAAGTTTATGATTTTGATCTAAACAGTTCCGAGAAGATTATTAACTGATCCATTTAGGCAAATATCAAAGCAATTATCATTTCACTCACGTTAATAAAAAAAAGAGTAAAGTAAACAATTAGGTACATATAAAATTCAAGAGAAAAATTAAATTTATTATGTATCTGTAATACTGTAATACTCAAGGTATTATCCCGACCTGATTTGCACAAGAAGAAAATTAAAAAAAAAAACTTTTTATATACAGATAAGTAAAAATAAATTTTACCTCTGAATTATATTCGGCCGAGGCTTTTACTCGTCACCTTTCTTTTGTCTGGCATACGCATAATCCGGAAACCAGCGACCGTGTTCCGTTCAGGTGTCATCATCTTCGTCCCATCTCCTTAACCCACCATCGCACATGAAACATTTTTTCTATGATCCTGAAATACCTGGAAAATCATAGATAGTAATGACTTTTTTGGCAATTTTATGGTAGTGTTTGCTACTATTTCACTGACATGTGAAAATTGTTTTTCGATCCCAACTCATAAAAGACCGTTTACAAACCATATTAATTTGTATATGAATTCCTTAAGCATTGCAATGTTCCGTGCAAGTAGATTATCAAAGACTAAAAGATATAAATGTGTTTATTTTATATATTTTCTTAATTTGTCAAGCTAAATTTCCATTTTATCTGAATCAACTGGTGCCAATATATCCAAATCAGTTCAGGAACGGGATAATATTCCAAATCAGCCCGGAACGATTACGCACCATGACAGTTGTTGTGTAAATTCAAAAGTTCAAAAGTATAGCATTGCGTTTGTTTGTGTTTTATTTTTTGCCCAAAAGAGAATAAATCTAAACACTTTAATGCATTCTTAGCAGAGGATGTGACAAAAAATCGCCAATAAATAGTGAGAACCATTGAAGATGCAAGAAGAGATCTCACTGGACATTCGATGCTCGCATTTGCTATAAACAAAATCGTAAATCTAGAAGCACATTGCACAGGTTCACATACATATATGGGTAATCCCAGAAATAATCAAGACCAATGTGAGACCAAAAACATAAATAGATCAATATCAACAAGAACCCAAAAAAAAAAAAAAATTAAAAAACTCGACACTCGACAAAACAATGAATTTCTACAAGAGTATTTAAAAAATACTATCCTATATGCACTGTGTTGTTTATTACCT
Organism: Ruditapes philippinarum; assembly: GCF_026571515.1. Lineage (NCBI taxonomy): Eukaryota > Metazoa > Mollusca > Bivalvia > Venerida > Veneridae > Ruditapes > Ruditapes philippinarum. The sequence goes on from NW_026858538.1 coordinate 219,644, forward strand.
GCTTATTCACAATGATCTCTTTTTTTCTGCGCTGATGTATGTGAATATAAAACAACATACACGTATACAAATTACGTGTGAAAGTAACTTTTGATGGAGATAATTGTAAACTATATCAAAAGGAACATAAAATAGATAAATTCTAACCTTAAACTCAAAGCTTTTTTTACCAGATTTCATCCATAGCAAGCCTCATATTAAAATGCTTCATCTGTTCTCATGTGAAATATGTTGTTTTTCTGTATCATTTGTATTGAAAAGGTCTGTTATCATCAAAGTGCATGCAATATAATTTTGTGTTTTTCCCTTGTTATTTTTTTTTAAAACTGTATTTAACACGTTCTATTCTATTTATAGTATTATATTTATAGTTAAGTAAACGGAGAACTTAAATATATCGGTCAGCCCAATACATTACTTGACTGTATTTGACCTAATGTAGTGGATAAAATGACATATTGAATTGTATACTTTTTTTGAAATATTTCAGGTGTACCTTAAGTATAATAACACACCTTTAAATATTAAATGAAATAGTTTTGTGGCTATGGCAAGAAACATGTTATCACTATTGTTTAACTTTTAGTTTCTCTGTCTTTAAATCTTATCTTCGGTCAAAAGTTTTCAGTGGCCATACTTATACTCCGTTGGTTACGCTCCGAAAGTGAGCGATAGTGGAACATTCGACCGATGCGCAGGAGAGTATCCGTAGGTCTATTTCAAACAGTTTTTCGTCTGATATTTTTATATATTTTATTTTGCTAAAGAGCTAATCCTCATGAGTTTGTCCTTTTGCAACTTACATTATGTTTTATTTACTTTAACACAAGCTAAAACATGTAGTTAAACTTCAATCTCTCCTAAGTACTTACTTATCCTTATTTAGTCCGATAGGAACAAGGTATATACCTTTACAAGAAAATACAGTGCGTTACATTTCTTTATTTAGATAAAGAAAATTCAGACAGAGTTTGATAGAATTTGTCAAGGTGCATTTTATAAATATATAAAAAATATTTTACTATGGAAGCCCTGGACGCTTCAATAGTTTTAGCGTCGGCTTAAAATCCATGCATTCTACAGTTTCATTAACTTTTTTAACAGCATTTTCTTTAATATCATTTAGTTTTGTTGACAAATTATGATTTTGAAAGGAAAACCCCTGGGTAACCATATAGTTTGTATACCAAATTTAACCTGCGATTGAAGACTAGATAAGCAGCTCCATAGGTGCTTTTCGCATTGATTTTACCAAAAATATTTTTCATCTTGTTATTCGTGTAATATTATATCAATACATTAAAAATACAATTATGCCCTTCATACATCAGGATCGATGTCTGCGTTTTCCATTTATCTCTCAGGTCAGGATAGATTGTGCATTGAATTTGTATCATTACGTTTATTCTTAGGAGGAAAACATATTTCTACCGTTTCTTTCTGTTTTTTCTTCACGCATATTACACATGATATATAATAAAGTGAAATACATAAGTGTGCTGATCCTATGGATTGTATCGTTCGAGCTGATATGGCAAAATTTTATTAGCATGAGATCGCAAGTCCACTATTACTTTTATGAGTATATTATTTCATAAATTTTAACCGAACTGATGATGAAGTGCTATTTTCAATATTTTTTTATTTCAGGTTACAGATGGCTTTTAAAACAACTCACGATAATTCAGGTATTGGGGATACAGAACGACATGAAGAGGAACCATCTTCCACATTTAATGAAAGACAGGAAGGTGACGGTGAAGAATACGAAGACAAAGATGATGCAGATTTGCGACAAACAGAACGGTCCTATTTTGAGTTAAACGATAGTATAGATGATACGTATTGTGAGACACAATACTGGCATGAAAGGCAAGACATAGATTCAGATAAAATAAACTCTAAAACTGAGAATCAGGAAAAAAATGATGAAAGCAATGGCGACACTTACAATCAAACAAATAAGCAAAGTTACAATGAGCTAAAAGACGGCAATTGTGTCGACACTGTTGATTGTAATGAGGAAGAAATTAGAAATGAGATTCCAACTGAACCACCTATCTTTAGTCGTGAAAATGAATGTCATACACAGTCTGCTGTAGAGGATAAAAGAATCGTGGATACACGAAACAGTGGTTCGCAAATACCAAACCTAAGCACATTCGAGGTTCCATTTTCCATTAACGAATGTTCAGAATTAATTGAAAATGAAGCTATTGATAGGAAGCCACATGCTGAAGCAACTGAATATCCTTACCGATGTAATGAAAGAACAGGAAAGCATACAGAGTTTGGGAAGACATATATCGTGAAAAAGGGGCCTGACACACTTGAAGTACAAACAGAAAATACCGAGAAAAGATATGATTCCTCGAATGATGAAACAAATTCATCCTCTGATATTTACCCTGAGGAGCCAAATCAAAAAGAAGAAGAAATTGAGAATGCAACGAAGGAAGGATTGAAAGAAACCACGTGTAGCTATTCCTTATCCTTGGTTTTTATTATTGTCTTGTTAGCGTTAGGCATAACCGCAATACTTACCTTTGATATGCAGGGGCATCCGCCAAATAATCATCCATCAATCAAGTTAAAGGTCTTGTCTGATTTATATAAAGATGATCTTTCTCGGTGTCTTAAGGGTCTTTACAACAATTCATGGCAAAATGATGGTTTCGTGTATGCAGTTGGAGATCGTGGTCGTCCAACGTATGTTCCACCAATACCACCAGATGAACCAGACTTGCCACAACCAAATATTACCGGGAATGCAACCAGAGATGTAACGCAAAATGGATTCAACTCTTCAAGGACACCAGCACCAGAGCTTGATAGAAATGAAAGCAACACTTACACATATATCGGTGTGCAAGAACTGAGAGTTTGCGGTCTAAATGATGATAATTCAACAAGACATAATGATTTTAGAAATGATGACCCTGACGATTTTATCAGCCTAAGAACTTTTCATAATTTAAGACGTGAGAGAGATAGCTCAACAGAGTCCTTGCCAAATTTAGAAAATGGCAGCAGTCAGTTTGAGCAAGCTTGTGCCAGCTTTATCAATTTGAAATATCAGGACGATCATCGCGAAGTACCTGGCCTATCCAATTTGACATGTGTAAGTAGATCTTTTCCTTAGCTTAAATAATAAACTTATTTTCCATAAATAATTTTCTGATATTGGAAATAATATCCAGGTTTAGTATTAAGTTATTTCATTGACTTTTTATATGCCCGAAATAATTTCGTGCATATTATGTTATACCCCCTGGCGTCTGTCCGTCCGTCTGCCTGTCCGCTTTACGTTAGCAATTTGGTTTCCGGAGAATAACTTAAGTTCCATTTGGCCCACAATATGAAAACTACACAGTATGATTGTCCATATTGGGTAGAAGACCCCTATTGATTTTGGGGTCACAAGGTCAAAGGCAGGGTCACTATTACCTTAAAACTGAAAACAGTTTCCAGAGCATAACATAAGTTCCATTTGGCCCACAATATTCAAACTTCATAGGATGGTTGTCCATATTAGGTAGGAGAACCCTATTGTTTTTGAGGTCACAAGGTCAAAAGTAAAGGTCACTATTACCTTAAAACTGAAAACAGTTTCCGGAGCATAAATTACGTTTCATTTGGCCAACAATATTCAAACTGCATAGAATGATTGTCCGTATTAGGTAGAAGATTCCTATTGATTTTGGGGTCACAAGGTCAAATGTCAAGGTCACTATTACCATAAAACTGAAAACAGTTTTCGCTCAATAACTTAAGTATCAATCAACCTGCAGCTGTAAAATTTTATAGGCTGAATAACCAAGTCCAATACATAAACCCTATTGATTTTAGGGTCATAAGGTCAAAGGTCAGGGTCACAATGATCTTTACACTGAAAATTCAGGTTTCTGGAGCATAACTTTAATTCCATTTGGCAGACAGTGTTCAAACTTCATAGGATTATTGTCAATATTGAGTAGAAGACCCCTATTAATGTTTGGGTCACGAGGTCAAAGGTCAATGTCACTATAACCTTAAACTGAAAACGGTTTCCGCTCAATAACTTAAGTATTAATCAACCTACAACTGTAAAATTTTATAGGATGAATAGCCATGTCCAATTGATTTAGGGTCAAACAGTGTTCAAATGTCATAGGATGATTGCGTATATTCAATAAAAGATCCATATCTATATTGGGGTCACAAGGTCAGTGGTCAATAACAGTTTGTTATTCTTGTTTTTTTTGGGTTTTACGTCATACCAACACAGCATATGTCATTTGGTGACGTTCCAGCTTTACTGGTGGACGAATACCTCGTGAGTTTCATCTTCTCATTTAAAAAATTACAAATATATTTCTTGTCCCGGCTAGGTGGATCTGAAGGACCTAAAGCATTTTAATCTGCTCTGAAAATTAACCAAGCTATAAATATGCTGTAGGTCAGATTCGATCTTACTTTAAAAATGAAAGTCTAACTTTTAATAAAACCAGGTAAATGATATAGTTCTGTGCCAAAACAATATGTAAGTACCATGAGGTATTTTAATCATAATTAAATGAGGCATATATGTACTAAAATACTAGAAAGGGTAACAATGATATTGCTGCTAAAAGTCAAAAGTATAAAAGTATTTCTTTTGGTACAATAATGCTCAAATTAATTTTTATATATTTATAAGTATGCTTTGCATATTCAGAGTAGAAACAATGGAGAAAGACAAGTCGAACCAACATGCTATTACCTTGATGGTGAGTACATGTACAAATCCTTTCACATATTTTTTGTACAATATTCGTGTTTTTTCAGGTTGTATCATTTCATCGTTATCATTAACAATAACTAATGCAGCAAGTGTATATTCACTTTAAGATTGATATTGTTATGGCTTTTGTAATGTAACCATAATGCTTATAAAGAAAATATTGGATAAAAATGAAAGTAAACTAACTATATTCATTGACAAACATATGTTTGTATTATCAGATTATAATCAGTTGAAAATTAAATGATATAGATGGAGAACATTATGAAAACTGTTATTTTTAGATTTTCAATTTTTATTTTAGGATACACTTATCAATAAAGTATACATTATGAGATATATATAAAATTTATACTAAAATCTTTAACTTTCAGGTGGTGAAAGTACAGCATTGTTGACAAGGAGTTTAAACCTCAATGTTATTAATCAACAACAAAGTGAAGGACAGCATCTGGATGACTTTGCAAATGATCCGTTTTATCTGAGAGAGTTTGAAAGCTTTATTTCAGCTGGTCTATCAAGCAGAGATGTTAGAGCTAGAACCTTCCGAGATCCCCGATATCCCCCATGGCCACACGAATATCTATCCCCTGCCACAATGGCGGATGCCGGCTTGTATTACACAGGTATATTTATTATATAATCATTTGACACAATATCGAATCCGTTAAAGACATAGATGATATTGTTTATATCTTATCAATTATAATGTGGTTAGAAATATGGAAGAAAGTAATTATTGATATCTCATAAGATGTACGTGTTTCGTAATTAATGTTTTATACATGGAACTATGTGTGACACAGATATGAAAGATAAGGTCAAGTTTGAATAGTTTTACAATCTGTGTAATTGTCTAGATGTGTACTTTGTTTGTTCAAATTTACAGGAATTGGAGATAAAGCTGCATGCTTTTTCTGTGGAAATTGTATGGACAACTGGAAACCAGGTGAGTTGCTTTATAAATTGCTTAAAATATTCCATTTAACCACGTACCTGATTTCAAAAAAATGATACTGTAAACATGAACAATCAAGGCACGCCAGTACGTTATCATTTTGCTCTCAACGTATATGCAGTCACTCATTGATTTGACTCTACACCAAATATGTATGTTCATGTATGTAGGTACACATTTTCATTGATATTCAAATTTTAGAATCGCAATTGGTCTGCAGACGAGTATAGACGAAAACCTAAACCATCACCATGTCCCCATTTATTCATTTCAAAATATGGTTTTGCTTTTTATTCCCCTATCGGTTTACCGGAGGGAACTTTAGGTTTACCCTCCGTCCGTCTGTCCGTCAGTCCGTCCGTCTGTCCGTCCGTCAGTCCGTCCGTACGTCCACAAGACTGGATCCCGCGATAACTTAAAAAGAACTGAAAATATTTTTATAAAAATTTATATATGGATAGATGTTAGTATGGAGATTATGCACATCTTTTTCTTTTCTTCCTATATTGAAATTCGGGTTGCTATGGCAACAAATAGACTAAAAATATGACAAATTTTACATATCACTTGGATCCAGTGATAACGCAAAAAGAACGGGAAATATTTTTATGAAACTTGTAATATAGGTAGATGGCAGTCTGAAGATTATGCACATCCTTTTCTTCCTATGTTGATAATTATGGTTGCTATGGCAACAAATATACTGAATTTCAAGATTTCTGATTCTAGTTTTTACGCTTTTTCACTATAGGTTCTTTATTTCTTAAGGTATTTTCTTCAAACTTAAAATATAAGTTTCTAGCCATCAACCACATCATATGTGACAAGGTTTACAACTCTAGCACAAAATTTATCAGAATTTCCTCCCTTGAACTTAGAAGTTTCATGAAAAGAAAACTTTTTTTAATAACTTCTTTATTTCTGAATGTATCTACTTCAAACTTTATATTTATGTTTCTTATTATCACTCAACATTTGTGAGAAAGTTCAATACTATAGCAAGAATATTACCAGAATTATGCCCCTTTTGAACTTTTTTTTTCAAGAAATTGGTAATTTTTACTCCAACTTCTTCAATCATTATAGGCTTGTCTTCAAACTCCCACATAATATGACAAGGTTTATAAATCTCGCATCCATATTTCCAGAATTATCTCCTCCTTAAACTTTGAATTTTTCTTATTCATTGTTTTAACTTTCTTTTACTTCAAATTCAAAATAAACATTCATTATCAACACATTCATTCCTAATTGTTCTTTGTAACACTCACATCATGTATGACGTCTTGCATCTTTATTTCAAGAGTTATCTCCTTTTTAAGAATTTTGCTTTTAAAAATGTTATATTTTGATAACAGGGATGTTTAAAAAAAACTTTGATTGTCCTTCAGTCCGTCTGTCTGTCTGTACATAAAAACTGTTTCCTGTGATCATTTTTGAAAAACCTTTTTCAACAAATTTTATTAAAATAGAAACATAAGTGAATGGCCAATGGCCCTTCACAATGTTGCTGGGGTTCTAACCGGTAGGGGGCTTATGGAATGTTTGCAATACAATGATAATTGCTTGTTAATGCTTAATTAATCATTCTAACTATAAATATAATACAAAATGTAATGTCCTTGTCAAACATTATTCTTATCTTGATTTTTTCTAATTAAATTTTATCTTTTACATATAATTAGTTAAATCAATTTTCCACACCGAAAAGTTTCTAATAACTTCAATCAAACCGCTCAGAGTCTTTGATACTGGATAAAGTCATCATTTGACAGGTCTTACTATGAATACAGAAATAGTTTTTTTTTCTGTATAAAATACAGACATAAAGTTGTACGAGCAATAATGCTTCAGCTAAAATTGTCATTTTATATAGATATTAGAGCCTCTTTTTCCCCTTCACATATTTCGAAAAGGACGCACGACGTTCTTCTGAAAGTGAAATTATAGCTCTAAATTTTAGAACTACAAAATATTGAAAAATGTTGACTAATTAGAAAATCAACGTGCCAAACTATTTGTCTGATACCAATTTTTGCGTTTTAAAAGTATTAAAGTGATTAAAATGTTAAATTATGATGGCATATAATTATCCCGTTTACTTTCTGACTGTTGCCCCGTACTTCACTTCAGTGTTATTATATTTTCTGGTCCTTCAGGATCATTGATGCCAGCACTATTAAGTGTTGAAAATTGAGTACCGTTCGAGCCGGTACTAGCGGGAGTTAGGGATGTTGCACGTATTCATTATCCCTCATGTACAGACTCAATCAAACTGAGTCTCCAATTCTCTTGTAATTTTGTTGTGATTAATGCTTTCGAGGGATCACTTTGTTTCAAGAATGTTTTACTAGTTAGCTTTCGTGTTAACATGATAAAAACAGATATTTATCAGACTTACTAAATATTTTTTTTTATTAGATTAATACATAACGAATAAGTATCTAACTTCCAAAATTACTAAAAGGTGCACAGAACTGCCAACACTGACGAGGGCTGTTCGAAAAGAATTGCCTATTTCTATCTGGAGACTTTAAATTTCAAGTAAGCTCAAAAGTGTTTATTTCATGCCCTCGAAGTACTCCCCGTGGCTAGAAATGCAAAGTTTCAGCCGATGTATCTACTTCTTGAAGGCGTCACGATACGTTGATTTGGGCACAGTAATAAGGTACTGATGAATGGCAGATCCAAGTGTCTGTCGGGACTTGTATTTCCATCCAGCAAGGAAGGATTTGAATTTCGGAACCAAAAAGAAATCACATGGGGCAAGGTCTGGAGAATACGCGGGGTGAGGCAAAACAGTTACTTTTTCTTTTTTTAAAAACGCCGAAACTTTTGCGGAGGTATGAGCGGGGGCCTTGTCATGTAGAAGACGGATATGCTCAAAAACCAGTGACTGGGCGTCGTTTCTTATAATACTTTTTAAGTTTCTTAAGTACTACGTCTTTGTAGTACTTCCCTGTGATACTTTTGCCCCTTTTCACCGGCACTAGTATTGCGACTCCTTCGCCAGAGAAGGAAATTGCATACAAAACCTTTTTTGCACTCAAAGAGCGTTTGGCAATTATTGGGCATTTGCTGTGTTTAGTGGCCCAGAGTTTGTTGCTTACTTTTCTGACGGGCTCAAAACAGTGAACCCAAGTTTCATCACCTGTAACGACATTGGCAAACTGTTTTTTGTCATATTTTGGCAACATTTGAAGCAGTTTTTTGCCACCTTAACACGTTGCCTCTTTTGCTCATCGGTCAACAGATGTGGCACCATCTAGCAGAAATCTTTCTGACTTTCAAATGCTTCTTCAAAATAAAGTGAACCGTCGCCCTGCTAGTGTTATACCCGTAACTTAAGAGTTTCCTATATCATAACACTTAAAACAGATAGAAATCAGCAAACAATTACAATCTTGAGAGTTTCCTCCTCTCTTGTGGCCTTTTTCTTTTGTTTCCAATGTAAACCCTAGTTCAAAAGTTAACTTATACTAGCTTATGATGTCGAAAGCTACTTTACAGCTATATATGATAAGTCAGTAAGGTGCGTGCCTTCAGTGGGTGAATACAGTACCCTATTCAGTTTTTGAATGTATTACTTTTTCATTGGTAATAACTATTTCAGTGGATTCACTCTTCAATTTTAACTATATTTCTTGTAAAATTGTTTACTTTATGCGTAACATTTTGTAAATTTTACAATAGGCTTATATCTTAATTGTTGGAATAAGTTTCATTTATTTGTTACTTGGAATGTGTGACCCCTGCTCAATTCCAATTTCTGTTAAAGGAACTAAACTGATATGTAGTAAGTGCAAAAAAAAATGTTATATATCGTTTGAGTTTTTTCATATATGCAACATGGAAAAGAATAACACTGTTATCAAACCCTCATTGAAATTGTACTGAATATAATGGATTAGAAAGAACAATGAAAAATTATTTCAATGTCATGTTATGTCATGTTGTTCTGTTTACGGGACTTGAATAAGGTAAAAATCTGTTGTGGTAGAAGCAGTAGTAGTAGAACAATTAATACCTGTCTTGTTTAAAAGATTGAGAAAAATATGAACTACTAACTTCGTGACAGAACAACGTTAAATGTTTGAATGTAAAGATGTTTTCAAACATACGCAAACATATCTTGTCAATAGCATTCAATCGTCTTAGCCTTTTTAACTAAAGGGCAACAAACTCAACCAAACTATTTGCTCATAAAAAAATCAGAATAATATTAGAATGTATTGTGTATATGAATTGTACCATATGCTATACCATATAAATAGCAGGCTCTACTGATATGTCATAAAAAGGTAAAAGGAATAGAAACTTAACGAACGTTCGAAACAGCAAAACTGAAAATGTTACAGGCTCTTTTGATTGAACCTGTTCATGACTGTAGAGGTGATAAACAATGTTTAAATCATAATTTTCTACATTCCTTCAAAGTTTCAGCTAAGCAAATTATAACGTACAATCTGAGGAAAGAGCTCGAACCTTTGCTTTGTTTGTAAGTTAGTAATGTAATGTCAATTTTATTTCATGCAAGTATTGAATGACAAAAGAATAATAATTGTAATTTCTATCTTGTCTTTATATTGGACCGCTTATACATGTAAATTCTGTCTTGTATATCTAACCGTATTCAATATGCTGCACTAAAAATATCCTTTTCATCTTTGGTACTTTGTTTCAGTAATCAAAAATTAAGGTAAAAATGCATTTTGTTTGCATGAAGTTTAAGTTGAGTATACGTATTCTTTTTGCATGGTTTATTTTACATCCTATTGGTGTTTTTCATTTTATACTGGTACATATAAAGTCCTATAAGTAGTATCATTATAAGTGTTACTACTAAACGTACACTGGTTAGAGTTGATGACTTCTTATCCAGTTACCTCTCTGACGTGGGTTCGATAACCGGGAGATGCTTTGGTAGTTTAACCCTCAATATCCTTTTTATTTTAAACGTAGATTTCTCTTTTTATAATAGAAACTGTTATTGTCTGACAATATTGACCTGAGACTGATCAATCTTCTGGCAATATCTCGTAGGAGTCCGTATTTTGTAAAAAGAATATCTAATAGAAAACTGAGATCGAGCCACAGCTTATACTTGGAAATCTAGTATATGATCACCGTGCCTAGTAATAATTGACTTGAAAAGTATTACTTCTTAATAATTGATAAAACTGCTTTTTCAACGAGTTTACTTTGATAACCAATTATTAACGAGAAAATGTAATTGAATATTCAAATGTCTCAGGCCAGTTTTGCCAAACTATTTAAGTTTAAGTTTTGTAGTTAGATGTTGTTATATCCTTGCATGTCGTTGTGGGATTCATTGAAGCATGCCATACGTTTTTTTATTCAGATTTTACTCTTTCTTACTTTCATTCTTTTCAACATTTATGTGTACACCCTTTTCAGGAATGCATTGCATGCTACGACTAAGCTCAAATTTGTCATCCCGTTCTTTTGGCACATAAATTACTTCTGCTAATTTATGTAGCATGTCATCAAAGTGGTGTATGTCAGCCATCAGCAAGTTTCATATACTAAACAGCAAGTTTCATATACTAAACTGTTTGTCTGAATTTTCACTTTGCTCAGATTAGAAATCCAAGATGGTTTCCAAGATTACAATCGAATTCGTAGATAATGAAGAAGATTAGTTTTGACCTATTTCTATTTATTGAAAAATATGTCTATTAAGTGAAATATTTTTCAAGAAAATTTTCATTTATAGCGCTTTGATAGATAGGTTCGCCGTTGTATTTAGGCATACGAGAGGTGATTCATATTGATGTAAACGCTTTTTAATTTGATTTAACTATTCCATAATTTTCATTTCATTGCTGTAAATATTCAATTTGTAAACCATGGGCATAGTAGATCATTCTACATCGCCTCGGCTAGCTTGTAAGTGTCTTATAAATGGTCAATTGCTCCAGTTTCTGCCAGTCCTGTTTCAACACCTTTTAAAGTCCACTCAAGATGTATATTTTATGCCCCCCTTCGAAGAAGAGGGGGTATATTGTTTTGCTAATGTCGGTCTGTCTGTCGGTCTGTCTGTCGGTCCGTCGGTCTGTCGGTCTGTCCGTCGGTAGACCACATGGTTTCCGCTGATTATCTTGAAAAGTATTTATCACAAAGTCTTCATATTTCACATAGTGATTGGTCATAACTAGTAGATGACACCTATTGATTTTGGGGTCACTAGGTTGAAGTCAAGGTCACAGGGGCCTTAAATGTCAAAATGGTTTCCGCTGATTATCTTGAAAAGTATTATCACAAAGTCTTCATATTTCACACAGTGATTGGTCATCACTAGTAGATGACCCCTATTGATTTTGGGGTCAAAGGTCAAGGTCACATTGGCCTTAAATGTCAAAATTGTTTCCGCTGATTATCTTGAAAAGTATGTATCACAAAGTCTTCATATTTCACATAGTGATTGGTCATCACTAGTAGATGACCCCTATTGATTTTGGGGTCACTAGGTCAAAGGTCAAGGTCAAAGGGGCCTTAAATGTCAAAATGGTTTCCGCTGATTATCTTGGAAAGTTTTTATCACAAAGTCTTCATATTTCACATACTGATTGGTCATAACTAGTAGATGACCCCTATGGACCTTTCCGGTTTTTCGTAGCGGAACATTTTAGCCACACCTTTTCCATTCATTGCTAGGTCAAATGCTCACAAACAGTATCTTAAACATAAGCACGTGTTCTTTTGTGCAAACCAGGTCAACCAGTGACTATTTATTATCTCAGTGTAGCGATTGGATAACAAAATAGCCAATATATAAAACTGTAAACACCGGAAAGATCCATTGATTTTGGGGTCACTAGGCCAAAGGTCAAGGTCACAGGGACCTTAAATGTCAAAATGGTTTCTGATGATTATCTTGAAAAGTATGTATCACAAAGTCTTCATATTTCACATAGTGATTGGTCATTACTAGTAGAAGACCCCTATTTGATTTTGGGGTCACTAGGCCAAAGGTCAAGGTCACAGGGACCTTAAATGTCAAAATGGTTTCTGAGATTATCTTGAAAAGTATGTATCACAAAGTCTTCATATTTCACATAGTGATTGGTCATCACTAGTAGATGACCCCTATTGATTTTGGGGTCACTAGGTCGAAGGTCAAGGTCACAGGGGCTTTAAATGTCAAAATGGTTTCCGCTGATTATCTTGAAAAGTATGCATCAACAAAGTCTTCATATTTCACATAGTGGTTGGGCATCACTAGTAGATGACCCTATTGATTTTGGGGTCACTAGGGTTGAAGGTCAAGGTCACAGGGGCCTTAAATGTCAAAATGGTTTCCGCTGATTATCTTAAAAAGTATGTATCACAAGTCTTCATATTTCACATAGTGATTGGTCATCACTAGTAGATGACCCCTATTGATTTTGGGGTCAATAGGTCAAAGGTCAAGGTCACAGGGACCTTAAAATGTCAAAATGGTTTCCGCTGATTATCTTGAAAAGTATTCATCACAAAGTCTTCATATTTCACATAGTGATTGGTCATAACTAGTAAAATGACCCCATATTGTTTTTGGGGTCACTAGGTCAAAGGTCAAAGGTCACAGGGGCCTTAAATGTCAAAAAGGGTTTCCCGCTGATTATCTTGAAAAGTATTCATCACAAAGTCTTCATATTTCACCTAGTTATTGGTCATAAAATAATAAGATGACCTCTATTGATTTAGGGGTCATTTGGTCAAAGGTCAATGTCACATGGGCCTTAAATGTCAAAATGGTTTCCGTTGATTTTTCCATAATTGAACACTTCCATGTACCCATTTTTGGCAAGTTTCTGTAATAAAATTACCAATTTTGTGCGTCAATGGCTAGAAAGGGGGGTATATGTGTCGTTCGACATTCTTGTTCGCTTTTGTAATCGGCGTTTTAAGATGCCCCAGATTTCAAAGTTCATGGGTGCTGCATCAGGACTCTTTGGCATCCATTCCTCTTGGGTTAAGTGCTTGACCTTACGCTCGAAGCACTGTTCTGATGGAAAATCATTTCCTTTGCACGAGCAGGGAACAATCTTGGAAGGTCATTTTTCATAAATGGCTTTAACACATTTTTTACATAGTAGCCTGCATTAACTTAAACACCTTTATTTATATTTAAAGGAGGTCTTGCCTTAGAAACTAACTCCAGCCAATACCATAAAAACGAATTCCGCTTAACAAACTTAAGTTTTTGCCTGTCTGTCTCGTTTTCTCCTATATGGAAAACATACCTTCGACCATAGCTACCACATAATAGAACATCACATTGTCCGTAGTGCCAATTCTTTTCCATTTTCCGCTATTTGAGCCAAGAACGAGTACGCCTCTTCTGAATTTGCTTCTCATTAAGCTTATGAAACTTGCATTCATCCTTAGTTTCATACGTTTTATGTAATAAATGATGCGATTTACTGTTGACTGAGATACCCCTAATTCTTTTGCCATCTGTCTTTGGGTTGGTGGATTGACCGATCTCATCATATTGCATAAAAAATGTTATTTAAAAAATGTATGTATGTATGTATGTATGTATGTGTTTTTTTTTTCTTAAATGAGGTTTCATTTTTGTGGAATAGAAGCAAAAAAGAAAGTAAAACAACAAAAAAACTTTGACTAAGTTTTTGTTTACACATGCGCACTTCATTCCAAACTCTTAATAAAATAGTGACAACATTTGCCTGTCTATACAATTAAAAAGGGGAGTTTTGAAAATCGGAGCGATTTTCGGACGGCAAATGATGTTGACCACTAAACACTTGTTGAATTCTTATGAATAATTAAGTTCAAACGACCACAATAAACCATTTGTAATGACAAACATGATTCATGTGAATTTATATGTGAAAAACATAAGTCTATACCATAGATGTAACATACAGTGTCCTTTTCTTGGAGAAACAATTTCTTACCATATGAAAAACATATGTTATTCATGTGTATCTATATGAAAAACATGTGAAAAACATGTGTCTGTACCATAAGTAAAACATATGGGATACTTTTCTTGGAGACACCATATGTTTCTTTCACATGTGTGTCACATACGTTTAGCATATGGTGCATTTTGACCTGTGTAAAACATGCTCCGGACAACTTAATTAATGGGTCTCATGTGTAATTTAAAAATTGATTTTGATTACTTTAAATTTTAATTACTTAAAACAAACTTGCATTCGGGCATATATTGCCCAACCTATGCTATGCTATTGTTTTTTATCTGTTATTGTAATTTTTTTGCAGGCGATGTCCCATTTTCGGAACACAAAAGGCTTTTCCCCGACTGCAATTATGTTAGGCGGCATTCGACGAATACACCCCAGGTACCACATGCTACTTATTTTTACTCAACATGCAAGAGTTTCAACTAGAACTGTTAATTACAATCTGACAATTGTTGACCCTATTGCATTTAAAAAAGAAGTTGGACTTTAATCCAAAACGTACTTAAATTTCAGTTTAAAGCTGGTAG
This sequence comes from Ruditapes philippinarum, assembly GCF_026571515.1. NCBI lineage: Eukaryota > Metazoa > Mollusca > Bivalvia > Venerida > Veneridae > Ruditapes > Ruditapes philippinarum. The sequence continues at coordinate 234,851 of NW_026858538.1, forward strand.
ATCCAGTATTGATTATTAATATGAAGAAATCTAAGAAAATCTCATTACTTAGATTTTGTATGACGTATGCTTTGACTGTTTCAAATATTAACACGATTTGATTAGAGAAATCTTTATTCATTTGTTACACCTAACTTTAATCAAGAAAATGCACAATTAAAAATAAATGATAGAAAAATATTACTTTAGCAGAAGATTCGATTTTTACCTTATATTGTGTATCAATTCCTGTGAGTTCTTGAAAGTTGTAATTTATCTCTGTTAAAATGGTACCAACACATCAAATTGTCTGGTTTAGGCAAAATGATTTGTTGAAATGTCTTATAAATCGTAATCAATCAACAAAGTTGCCATTTTCTAATTAAGGTGTGCGTAGCTTACACGGAACCTTTTCTACATTTTAATCTTATGTGTAATTTAGTTGTCCCGATACAGTATTTTTTCCTAAAAATTTTGAAACATAGTAGGAAGCCATCAGCATACTATTTGTTCATATTGCAAACTCAATGTTGTAATTGTATAACACAGAGTTGGTAGATCTTACCTTATCAAAATTGTCCCGACAACTCCAAAAGACAGGCGGTCAAAACAGAATATCATTAAGCCTTTGTTTACTAGATATTGTTTAATGATATAACCATGACTTGTCATGTGATTTAATTTTAGCCACAGATGTTTCCCCAACGTGAACTAAACAGAAGAAGTGAGTTAGAAAGTAAGAGGTCTAAACATTAATTTTGCTCGTAGATTAGACTAGACATATATTTAAGCAGGCTAATGGTATTTGCATATAGCCATGTAATTCAGTCAAATAGAATAAAAGATGTTCACCGTTATTTGGAGATTCAACACCAAAACAATGTCCTGGAGATATTGTCTGCATATGCAGTCTTTTTGTTAAATGTTAATGTTAAATGTTAAGTTTTACATAAAACTGTAAACACCGGAAAGGTCCATTGATTTTGGGGTCACTAGGCCAAAGGTCAAGGTCACAGGGACCTTAAATGTCAAAATGGTTTCTGATGATTATCTTGAAAAGTATGTATCACAAAGTCTTAGAAATTAATTATAAATATTACATGCATTTTTGCAGCACATATGCTTTCTATTTCCAATCATGACTTACAGTATTAGTTCGCTGGCTGCATAAAGAATTAATAAACAAAACATTTAAATTAACAGGACTTAGATTCCCTTTTTTCTATATAAACATGTGAACTATTTATTTCATGCTTTCCAGTGTTTTACTGTAATACAATGTATATTAGATGAAACCACTAGTGAAATTTATAAAATATAATTTTCACTGTAGCCGGACTATATCTGAATGAAAAGAAAATCATAACTAACTGGACTAACAGGTAAAGATAAATGCCGTCATACGTAAATTTTGCTTCTATATGAAAACAAAAGTAGATATCATCATGCATCATGTCAAAAATGTAACAAAATTAGAGAATGTTTAACAGAACTATATTTCAAAATTGATTATGTGACGTCATGATGTGATGACGTCACAAGGGAGAATGCGCGACGTTACGCGGCAAAATTAGTAAAAAGTACTTTTAATCACTTAAAAAAGCATGAAATAAAAAGAAAATTTATTTGTTTTACATATAAGATTGAAATATATTTCATTCGTGAACACCAGCTATTATAATATAATATTATATAATTATAATATTGCATCTGGTGTTTACTCAGTGAAATTATATTTCAATCTTACATGCAAAACAAAAAAAATATCCTCTATTTCTTTTTTTTTTTATTAAGCTTAAACTTCAGTCTTTAGTTTTTACTGACGGATTTGAATCATAGTTGAAAAAAAAGGAATAGATATCTTCAAGTGATAAAATAATTCAAATTTGACCTTGATGGCCTGGATTAAAATGTTATAATTTGCTTAACTGTTATAACTATATTATTTATTCATGAATTTGACTCCTTTTTGGACAAAATAACACTAATGACAAAAACAACATGTCAAAAATTCAAATCTGGCCCACATATAAATGGCATTAACATTGAGGGCCAACTTATCAAAATTTGTTAAAATCTTCGTAACTTTGTTTATTATTTACTGATTTGATCTATACATATACTGTTGCGTTCATTGAATGCCGCCTTCCTTGTTGATCTTGTCTGACATGTTGAACTATCGACATATTGATTGATTTAAGTATGACCTTAATCTGAAAATGACATTGATTTTCAAGGTCAAATATGAAATTCAAAATATATTTGGTAAAAGAAAATAATGTTGTTTTTTTAGAATTCTTTACTAGAATTTTCTTCCTCTGATGTTTTTGATTAAGAAATAAGAAACAGATGAGTGTAGTTCATGCTTTGAGATGACTCTGGCTGATCTTATATTATTGTGTCCCTTGATATAGACGTTATATTAGGTTTAGGCAGGTATGAAGTTATTTTGTCAAATAAAGGAATTATTCATTAAGAACAATTATACAGAAACATGATATTACAAACTTCGAATGACTTTCTACGCTCAGCTATAGATTCCTTAGACCTTGAATTCTAAAATGTTAGGATTTTATCCAACCAACTCATACTATATACAGCGGGCAACGCGGGAGACCGATAGTTCTTCTATATAAAACATGTTTTAACTAAACCGAATGATTTGTGTTACTCAAACACATGGTATAAATAGTAATTCGATGGCATCTACCTTTCTTGATCACATGTATAGACTTGATATTACTCTGCTATTGTTTATATGGCTATAATTACTTTACAAGTCCAGTTATTAGACACTTATTATTTCAAAATGAAGTTCTTTTTTCTTTAACGATTTTTTTTCTTTTGTTGAAAACTTATTCTTTATATACAAGCACGTATACATACCCATTACAGATAGATGTTTGGCTTGACTTATGTATATCGTTCTATTTATGAAGGAAAAGTTTAAAAACAAATGGATCAAAGTCTTCTTTTAAAGCCCTAAAATATGTAAAATGTAACTGTTATATAATATAATATGGATTCTATTTATTTTCATTTCATTATTCTCTTTCACAGGGGAGAGCTTATCGGGACAAGAGAGCATTGGAACATCATCTGATATGCAAGCACAAAACGTGCTACAACCGTTTCCTAACGACACAGGAGGTTCCTCCGCTCAGCAGCCAAAACTTAAATGTGACAATTTACCAGCAGTCAGTAAAAAAAGAAATGATTCGAAACTCATGAATGACCGGAATGATGATGGAAAAATGTGTGCTCAGGATGAAGATACTCGAGCCGTTTTACCAACAAGGAGCAGTGATAACAACCGTATAAGAAGAACAAGACGATATAGTAAGTTTCGCACTATTGAATTAATTTATTTTTTACACTTCTATGATCTACAGTCTGTTAATTTAAATATGGAACAGGGCTAAACCGTCGGAAGCAATAAAACAACAATACGATATGAAAAATTCAGACCCAGTTTGAGTGTTAACTGGCGGAGTAAAATGAATCTCTAGTAAATCTTAGTATTATTATATATACATTGTGTATTTGTTATTGCAAAGTTAAAAATCCTAATTTACATAGTTTTTAGATAAAAAAAAGATGATATATTTGGTACTTCTCATTGTCGATCATGAATATACACTTGAATTTGAACCTGCTGTTTTCATTCATATGTTTTCGGTCCTATGAAAGGATATTTATTTTCAGAATTGATATTCAAATTTAATGTACTTTCAAATGTACATCAACTCGGGTCAAACATATAAGAGATATCGTGAAGTTATCTTTTATATCTAACAGGTGGTTCAGACACGCAAGATCACAGTAGAAACAAGGCATACTGTTCTGTTTCCAGACAAGTAAACAGTGCTTCAGATCCAGCTTTACATAACAGGGTAACCACGGGTATGTAGGCACATTTTGACGATTCTCAATGTGGGTTTTATTCGCTGCTAAATATCTCATTAAACCCTATTTTACATTCAGATATAAAACTAAAATCATTAAGTGAATGGTGATCAGATATCAAACAGAACAGATATTATTTAAAATGTATATTTAAATTACAATATGCTTTATTTCCAGATGCAAATTCAGAAAACGTAATAGACTCAAATTCTTTCGGAAGAGCGCACACTGTATTAAATCCTCGTGATACAGGGGGCTCACAACCACAATTTCACATGGTTAGCTCGAGAAATAGACTATTTGTAGACAGAACAACTCAAAGAAGTTTGGGGTCAACTGCACGCGAAAATACTTCTAGGATGCTATATACTTATTGTGAGGAAGTTCAAGGTACGCTCAGCTTTCATTCGGCAACAAAACTTTTGGATAAACAGTACATGTAATTTATGATGTTACATTTAAAAATGTCGCTGGAACAAATCAAAACAATAAAATTATTGGCATGACAATTATATGTTTTTATTGTTTTTTTTATTTTGTGATTTGTTTTCTAGTCGAGTTTTGTTAATTTCACAATGCTGTTGCCTCGTACTGACTTACGACATTTTTACGTATTATTCTTTAGAAACGTACTTTTTCAGACTCATCAAACTTGCCTGAAGTATATCGTACACATTTGTACCAGCCTGATCTGTATGATGAAAGAAAATCAGAATCGCAGCATCCGAGTAATACCGTGAGAAACAGGCGATCTTCCTCAAGGATAAGGCAGAATGGCGAGTCCACATATGACGGGGCTACCAATAGACTACCATTACTAACGCTTTCAAACAATCCACTGTCCTCACTGTCAACAGGAAACGTTGAAAGGAACAGTCACCAAACAACAAGACATGCTGGCAAGACCGATACAAATATTTTCAATTTGAAGTTCCTGTATAAATGTATAAGAATAAATGACCCATGAGTAAATGCTTTTGGTCAGTGGTTGTTTCCATGGTACATATGATATCTAAATGTTAAGTCAGTTTGGTTAATTAATGTCGTATATGTTAATATCTACGAATGTACACCACACAAATGATTACAGGAATAATTTTGCTTGTAAAAAAGAAAAAAAAGTTCAACAGAAAGACCAGTAGTTCCTAATGTTCTCATATATTTCAATCTGAAGAAAACATTTGCCTCATAACAGTGTAATCAAGGATAATGTGCCTTTTAGTTTTCATACAGATTTGAACACTTGTTATTTCTACGTTTTTAATTCACATTCATCTATGAAATAGCAGATATTTCTTAAATTATAAAATGATTCTTAATAAGGTCAATATTGCATTCAATAATTTGTTACATCCTGCTACTGCTACAAACTAATAAATGTTCACAGAAATTACACAGTAAACAGCCCTTAAATTGGGCATTCAGATTAGTCTGATGAAGGGCTATTTTACGGTGATGTATGATTTATACTGTACTTTTATATCTCAGAACGCATTGGTCAAAGGAATGGAATTGAAGAAATACTTGATTCCAGTCTCGGCAGAAGGTTTCTTAATGACGGATACCGGAGGTCAGATGTAGCTCGGGCTATAGAGATCACTCTCAGAGCCAGAACAAGTAAGAACAGATTATATGCTAATACAAGTTATTTCACATAAGAAGAATAAGGTACATGCTAATACTAAAAATGAACCTGTCTGTATAATTCAATTGAAAATAAGATCAGGCATGTACATATTCGAGAGAAAGATAATTCAACAATAAAGATAAATGTAGAACTTTTTGATGGAATGCTTAAATGTAGATTTTTTTCACCATTAAAATTTGATATTCTGTTTAAATCTATCGATGAATAATAAGGAAACAAAAATGAAAATCATCTTGTCTTTTAAGGCATGTGCTTTGGAGCTTGGAAAAAGCTTGCTTGCAAATTGCATACGAGTCTACATGGCACATGACCCACCCCACTAAAAATGGACAATAAACAATGTTTTATTTTTCCCCCTGTTCATTTACAGTCGAAAGAGATGTTGGTAATATCTACCAAGAAATTATGGTAGTACTCAGTGTTTTACGCGCCAGGAGGAGGCGATGTCGTTGATGATAATGCTGAATGTTTGAAGTTGTTTAACAAATACAGGACACCTATATAAACTTTTTATATGTAATTGTCCTTCAGTGTTTTGTTGATTTGCGTTTTTAACTATATTAATTGTACATACTCATGTTTGTTAACAGGTTGATGTAATATTATATGTAAATAATGTAAACTATTATACAGTATATAGGTTGATTTAAAGACACTTCTGATTAGTGTGAATGCTATAAGCTCAAATGATCCTTTTTGTGCTCAGATGTGAGTTTTTGTGAATGCATTGGATTCGTCGTTCACATTTACTGGACAGAATATGTAGTGGCAACACCTTGTAATTTTCTACAAAAATGATATCCACCTTGCAACTGAGTGTCGCTTTGTTTATTTAAAAAAGGTCTACTTATGCTAAACTAAAATACCTAGAGCTTACACACTTGACATGAAGTATTTCTTTGTTGACATGTACATGATAATCACGGGGTCAATATGTGTCCGCACTTGAGTCATCTAGTTATTATAGACTTATATAGAAAAACACATTTAAATCTTCTTCAGGAAACCTCTTCCACGCCAAGAGCCCATATAGTTGGGATGTAGCATTGCCTAATTAACATCTACAAATAACATATAATTATGCCCCTAGGATCATAAATCATGTAATTATGCCCTAGGATCATAAATCATGCCCCTGGATAAAAATGGTCCTATCCCAAGCTCACTTATAAGATACCTGGTACTGGAAAACACATTTAAATAATCTAGGTGGAATACAATGCCCAAGGTGGCTTAGATGTTTAGCCCTGCGCTTTTCCCCCAAAAATTGCTTTTCCAAAAGAATATAAGACATTGCACATTGGGCAAAAAATTTTTTGCGCTTTAAAGGCACTTAGGAAAAAAAATAAAACCCAAATGTAGATAGTAAAAAATGCCCCTGCCCCCAAAATTTGACATAAAAAAAGGCATGATAAATTTTGCATGTTTGATTTAAATCAAATTTTTCAAAAGGGCGTTTTAAATTTATACCCCTTTGGGGCGAATTCGTTCAGAACTGGAAAAATTCAAATTTTATAAGAGCAGTATAAAGGGAAAACACATTAAAGGGCTTTTTTGAAAACCACAAACTCGGGGCTTAGGGAAAGTGGGCTTAAATTTTTTAGCGGGCTTAAAAATATTTTAAAAGAATTTAAAATGAACAAACCCCAAATTTTGATTTTATTACTTAGTATTGAACCCAATTTTTGACAGTTTCAACAAAATTTGGGTCTCAGATTAGCAAACTGGCCAATTTAATTTGGCCCTCTAATTTAAATATTAATCAGCAAGAACTTTTCATAAAATGTTTTCTTTTTCTAGCTTTTCCATATTTTGATATTTATGTATGTTTTAATTAGTTTAGATGGTATGCCACATACATGTTGATTAGGCCCATTTAAAGTGAAATATTTAAAAATAATATATCATTACACATGTATATTACAATGTAGAATGTACTCTCAATTAAGAACACAATATATTCCAATTTGTTACTGGAGATCTCCAAATATGTTTAAATTTATAGAATTAATGAACACTGAAAATCAATTGTTAATTAGAAAACTGAGTATATATATTTCAAAAGCATTCGTGATGCGCTCAGATATTTTATATGGAGCTGATTAGTTTATTATTGATTTTCATATCTGTCTATACTTTTGTTAAAGCTAGACTTATAGTACTACATTGTATGTTTCTCTTATTATATCATTGTCCCAATTGTCAATATATGTTAGTCATATGAATATGTGATATTTCTTCTATGTCAGTCATATAAATGTGTGATACATCCTATATAATATAATTTTCACAGCTCAAATATATGTATATCTAGATGTTATTTTACTAGCGAAACTGCTGTTATTTAATTGTTCCTCCTCATATCTTGTCATTGATGGCAAGATCTGGAAATGAGGAAATACATAAGTAAACATACATCTTTAGACTATAGAGCAACTTACCGGGTGGCTAATCTTGTATTTCGCTTTTGACAAGATTATCCCCCTTAAGTTTTCAATCTATTCTTCATAAAAAGTAGTTCAGTAACGCCATATACATTTGTTTGGACAATGCACATAAATATAGCAGTTTAATCCATCTCATTAGGATATCACAGTTAATCAAGTTAAACGTTCCACAACTCGATATATAGGTCAGTCGATATAACCATATTAATTATCTCCCAAAAAAATCGCACAATATGTAAAGTTCGCTATCAGTAACCAAAATTGTTTGGACAATACACATTTATATACAAATTTGTTCCATTTTATTAGATAACTGCAGTTAATTATGTTGTATGTCAATATATTGTTAAAGCTATAGTGCGGTGGATGTTACATAACTCGATATACAGTTCGAGCGATAAGACCATAGAAATGATCTCCCGTGCACAATCAAATTTGTAAAATAAATGCTTTACATATTATTATTGTCAAAAAATGGTCTATGCAGTATGTAAAAAGTACATAAAATTCACACTTTCGTTATCAACATGATTTAATTCAATATTCAATTGAGAAAGATTTTAATCTGTCAAATTATCTACTTCACTAGTGATAGATCCAATCTAATATGTAAAGTCAGTACAATGTACAATTGGATTTTTGTCGCACTTAAAACTTATGTTGCATATATACTTTTGACACATACGACTAAATTGTGAATTATTATAAATATGTACATCATGTAATAGGTAAATATATGTTTTCATTTCCTATGTAAAATGTGCTACAGTAACTGTAATGCATGTAAGAGATCATGTCAAATTTGCACGTTTTCCATATTATATATTTTGCATATTGTACCACATGGGTTTATGGCCTTCTGGGAAAAGATAAATACACTTGTTAAACATATATACTTTACGCTGAAATGGAATTGGTCTATAATGGCAATAATAACTTCGATGGTATTTAGTATCAAACATAACAACACACCACGAAATGATTATTTATGGATGTTGTTGGATAATGCAATATTACATATATAGCAGATGATAAAATGTTCTAGAACAAAATATTATTATTCCTTATATAAATGTTCATACTAAATCACTTAGAACTTTATTAACATGCTTTTGCTAGCGATAATTTTTAAGACTATCCAAATGATTCATTTCTATTGTTTTTATCACTATTTCAAATACTTATGGATAAATTGTAGACCAAATCCACTTTAATTTGTGCGGTTGTTTGTTATTTACGTATTTATAATTTGATATGTAGTTTATGTCTTTTTGATAAGGCACACTTTATGAAAAAAGTGCCATTTATACTTACATTATTTTCTCACAATTTTTTGGACACTGTCTTGTTTTCCAAGATTCCAGGTAATATCTTACTCATATTTAAAAAGTCAAACGTATATTAAGTCCTGAAAAAACTGTTGTTTGTAGAAAGTACTTGTTTGACAGATATGTTTGCCTTCTAAAAGCATCATTAATCAGACAAAGAATTATTATAGAGGTTGTAATGATTATAGATAATTTATATTATAAATTGTTTTCATACAAATTGATTATTTTTGTAATAGTGCATTGCAGGACGTAATGAGTACAATAAATTTAGATTATATTTACAGCCATTTTTTGGTATAAAATATTGTGATTGCTATGGACTAGTTCATGGTTTATTTTTATTCTTGTCATTATGACCATATATGTATGTACTTGCTGGACCTTACCAAAGGGTGGTATTGTAATCGGGACACTACACATATAAAAAGCCACCTATACGTTTCGCTTTTGAGCAAAGTTGATTTTATTATAACATTTACGGTGGTATGATAATATAAACATTATATACAGACCTACTTTTAAACTAGGTTCGTATTTTAAATATATACTATAGTTTTCATTTATTACATGAAGGTATTTATAATCTGCTAGACTGTGTTAAACAGGTTGTAATATTTTCATAAAAAAGTGTTTGTTTTTATTTACTTCTATTTTTGTTATGGCTTTGCTTGTGTATATATTCGCATAATATAATCATAAATATAATATATAAATGGTTTTGTTTATCCTTTGAAGTTGTTTATAGATTTGACCACAAAGAACTGTGTTCATATTTTTTTCTGAACCAGTAATTTACTAAGATGTCTGTTTCAATACGTTTCTAGGCGTATGTTAACAATAGGTGTGTGAAAAATTATCCAATAGGAAAAGCAGTATTTTAGATGTATATACTTTCTTGAGTCGGCCTTCAAAGTCCCGAACTTTTTTTATCAGTCTGTATTTATCGACTGTTTTACATGTTCTTTGCACAGACGAGGGCATTTTTGGGAGGCGTGACCTGCAGTTTTATTGATTATATACATGTTATATACATAGAGATATGTGAAGATATACACAGATTAAAAAAGCACATTTCCTGTGAAGTCAAGTAAAGTAACCCCATTGAATAAAGACCCATGCACCGGTCGGTCATTATTCTACAGAAAAATGACCGACACCTTTTCTATAAAATAATGGCCCCAGCATCAGAAACCTATATAATATTGAACCCACTTATCAATCTTAAACAAACCATAAACTATTTGAAGCTGCTGATGTTGTACCAACACGAACCGTACAATATCTTTGACTTTTATGTACCTTGACCTAACCATGTACCTACGCCATTATCTTAGGTTCAAATCTATATGCAAACTTAAACTTTTACAGAGGCTTACTTAGTTTTCCATTCTGTTCCTGTTTTTTTATAGTTTGATTATATTTATGAGATATAATAAAAATGTGCAACATGTCTCACGCCCCCTTGCACCGGTTTGGGCTGTTTTTAGTATCCTCAATGAAATCAATGATCCCGAACACTGATATGAACTACGGGGCAACAGTTGGCAGCTGTCAGATTTTATAACTGCCAATTTACTATCATTTTGTCCTATTGTATCTACTACTAAAGTAACCATTATACATTATACTATATACATTATTTGCAATTGAAATGGGTAAATGTTAAGTCACAAAATTTATCATTATTTGATATTAGTTTTTGTGTATTGAAATATAATACTCAATGGTATGTTTTGAAATTAGCAGCTACAGCGTGCATATGTTAAATGTTCCATCAATTGTTGATGAAATATTATATGTTATATACATTGTCTCTAAGATAAGTTAATGCTATATGTTTTGCTGGTCCTAGTGCGAGCCATCATTTTCTCGGATTGGTGATGAGGTGGCTACTGTTCCTGGAGTGGGTCATTTTACTACGTGTAAAGGGGTCATAATTTAATGTCTGGTGAGAGTCAATATTCTTAAAATTTATCATCCGGGTCTCATTTCCAATACAGAAAAACCGGAAATAATTCTATAGTAAAGTGATCCTTTTTGTACAATACAGTGTGTGTAAATTACTACACAAAATATTGACCTAATTACAGATAGTATATTAAATTGATTTAAACACTATTAAACTAATTGGAGTATGTTGATGACGGGGTCACTTTACATCGCTACATCGGTATAGTCGTCTTATGACTTTAAAATATACAGTCATGCTTTAAATAGATTTATATATACCGTCGAAACTGTCGTTTATGTGCATATGTTTCTAAATTTGAATTTAATTTGATTTCAATCATGATGAAATAAATAAAATTACTCAAAAATCCTCGGGTCTGACTAAAGAGAATAGACATCTAGTCCGTCTTATTCATCATCCAATCTAAGATAATTTCATTTATTAAAGAAAAATAGTATAATAAAAATTAACACTCATTTACGAATCATCCATTTTATTTAGAACAACTATTTATCAAACCATTCACACAAGGTAATGATATAACAAAGATATAAATATGCTTATTTTTACAAGCAATCATTTTTGTACAGCTAAATAATAATCAATATGCTTACTTAGCTTTACTATCAAACAATCAACAAACCATTACTTTCACCTCCGTAAAGGCTCAGGAAAAGAAACATTTAATTTCTATTATTCAAGGAGAAATGCTACATAATGACACGGATTTATATTACATGTAATATAAATCCATTATAATGAGTAAGCAGTTGATATAATCTTATTCTTACAATGAGGCATGCAAATGCAAAAGCAAATATAAAAAGCACAAATAACTTTTTTCCTCGGTGTATCAACCAAATAAAAATCCTTTGCCTTAAGCATTCTTATAAGAATTATACATTGTTTACAATGCCATTAAACATGATGCAATAAGTATATAAAACTTTTTACAGTTGCCATTGATTGTCAAATATCAGTAAGCAACATTTACATCCAAGTATAAAAAGTAAATATCCAATTTATTAAAAACATTGTATCAAATAATGGATTGGAAACGTGCTCCAGACAATAATCATGTATATCAATGTATATGCAAACCTACTCCACTGTTGTGACTTTCAGCTACATGTAATTAAAATATTCAAAAACATTTTCTCACATGGATTTGAAATCAACAGTATTATTATGTTTTATCAAAACATCAATAACATTGTTACAATAAATCTTAAATAAATAAGATAATGAATAACGCAAACACTTCAAACATACATAAATATATAAGATCTCGTACTTCACTTACAATTCTCAACTATGAGCAAACAGTTCTGTTCATATATTATACACACGTAAGATTATCTGATTATTCTACTAACTCAGTCATACTCTACACAATCAACCTCTTACTGTACTGAGACGGACATAATAATGTTACAAAGTTATAACAGATGGATATATTACATAATTTAAGCAAAATAAAAGGTTCATGTAGGTTAAGAAAAGTAAGAATGAAAAAATATATAAATATATACTGTCAGTGAAGTTATCGCAAGCCAGCTTATGTGATCTGGTGTATTGTTGATAACATGATTATATAATTTAGATGGGATGGTTGTCATCAACGAAAAATATCCAATCAATGAGGCTTGAATGAGAGATTTTGTATCAATGACACAGTACCATTATTATAAATGTAATGTTCAGAAATCATAATTGTATCATCACAAAACCTTATACAACATAAAAAATAATAAAGATCAATAAACTTAAAAAAAAAACATGACTCACTTCAGTGCAGCCGAAACAATAATGATACTAACACAACATGACACAAAATTCACGAATATGGCATTAAACTATCATGATATAAGTAAACTAAGGTTTAATAGCTTTAACACACGATTTTTGTGAGATAACTGCCAAACAAATGCTTTACAAGTTTTTATGAATAAGTTCTATAATCATGGCAACTTCATTTACTCTATGCTTAAAACAGTCACTCCAATAACACTGTGTTCACAATAGTCACTCAAAATACATCAATTTCATAAAAAGTTCATTTTTTATTGAAATGACTCTTCTTCTTCTTCTTAAAACCTTTCAGCACTCCGTGTCAGCTTTATCTTTAACTGACTGTAAGTTACCATCCATAACTTGACGCTGTGTTTGAACAACAATTCTTCCGGAAAATCTCCAAGTACTTCTAAATCAATGCATGGATTATCCAGACTGTCCATATATCCATACAACCATTCACTTATCCTAGAAAAAAAAAACAAATAAAACAATATGTAACGCTATAATGGTAATATGAGTGAATTAACAAAAGGCAATTAAGAAATGTAAAAGTAATACAATTAATTTTTAATTCAGTTTAAGGAGACAAGAAGTCAAGATTATAAGCAATAAATTGAATTTTGTTATAAAAGCTTTACGTAAAAGCACGGATTTATATTACATATATATAATATAAATCCGTGGTAAAAGTAAAACAAGAGGTGTGATAAATGTGTCAGGATATACATAATAAACTGCAGCAATGAAAACAATAATGACAAGCAATTCCTTGAATTTATATACCATTTGATTGAAGTTTCTTAGTATAATGTGCCTAGGAACATCATTACAATACAAAAGCCTATACAATTAATGAGAAGTGTAAAGCAAAAGGACCTCCTTTAAAAATATAATGACATTATTTAATGTCGTTTTGTCATTCACATTAAGCTTGTCTATATAAGAATGACAATCTTAGGAATACCGAAATTAAAATAACAATTTCTACTACAGTAAATGCCCCAGAGAAAAATTAAGGGCGTTAACTCCAAAATTTTGCAAAAGAGAGTTATGTTTCTTCTCAATAAGTTTTATGTTTAGTTGTAACGAACGGACATCGGGCAGACAGAAGGATGAACACCCGGATGGAGAACTCCAAATCTATATCACCCCGTCTTTTAAGCTGTCACTCAGACTTCGAGAGGGTATTATAAAGAATATGTATTCTTAAACATGTTGCTATAGACAATTAAATTCATAATTAACAAATATAATTTCAGCTACAGACACTGTTTGTATCAAATGTATAATTATTATTTTCTTATAAAGTTTTGATATTTTGATTGACATACTTGTTTTCAGTTGTATACATGGCATCACTATCGTCCATATTCTGTTTCACGGCTACTACTAGTAGAATAAACTCGTGAATAGCTTCTACAAGTTCAGTAAGCCTTTCTATAGAAAGCGACTGTGTGTAGTTCGTGAAGGTCGTGAGCAATTCTTCAGAAATATCTTCATGAAATTCTGGTGGAACGCTCTCAAATATAGACTAGAAATGATTATGAAAATACAAAGAATTAATAAATATCTAAACAAAAAACATCATATAAAACAAAAATAAAATGCTCAAATACTATACATAGGTGTTACATATAGCACTGATACATAAAATGAAATCATCTGTATGAATTGGACAGATCAGATGAAAGCATTATCAATGTAATTCACATGCTGATTTTTTTTTTGGTTTTCAGGCATATATAACAAAACCACAAAAAAAACCAATACTTTTATGCACTTTACGTGGGACTCGGGCTGTCAATTGAAAAATTTCAGCCTATCAATTTTTGCCATATATCGCATGGTTATATCAATTGAATTCTATGTCTTGTCTGATCAGGCAAATAGCTTGTCCGTAACAGCGAACCTAGCAACCAAGATAACGCACATCCGACGCAGTGCATACATGTATGTTTATGAAAGGCATATATGATACATATATTTTTCAGTATGACACATTTAGATTTCAAAATACACTTTATTGATGATGTAAATATAAATCAAATAAACTATGTGCTGTCACCACATGGACAAAGTTCAACCATTTTAACTTTACTAAAACAATCACGGCAGAAAGTTGTCCATGCACAGAGAATGCACTGCACAAAATATATTGCCTATAAATTCAACAGGATGATCACATGTAATTTGAAATTCATATTTACCATGCTACCCTTGTCAGAGTCTGACATTTTCTTCGCTTTCTGCAGAGACAACAATAACCATAGGGATTTTATGTGCTGGAACTCACATATCTGTTGTGCCTACAATTGTATCAATAAAATATGAATTTTTGATGTACAAATTACCATAACAATTGTGAAATCGTACATTTTTGCTATAACAGGTAGAATCATTATTACACGTCAGATAATTCTATTTACATAAAAAACATTTTCTTTCTGAAAAAATGAGTTCCCTAGGGAACAATGAAAATAAAAATGTTCAGGAAAAAATGCAGTCTGTTTATCAGTTAATACAAAACCTGCCTAAGCAGCACTGAGTTTAGAAGTACTTAATCTTTAAACATAAATGTTTGGCATGAATGACAATGAAAAGTAAAATTGAAAAAAAAAAAAAAAATTTAGATGGTGAATTAGGAATTCATGGTAAAAGATACAAAAGTATTCATACTTTACGACTTGGAATAGAAGACTCCATCTGAAGTGTATCTGTCATAAAAGCATGTAAATTTTGCTCTGGGTGTCCACCTGTTGTTTTGAGAAAGCTAATGGCTATGTCAGTGTTTGTCAGGGATTGCCATAACTCCGGTAAATGTCTTATATCATTACATATTTGTGTCCTTACCGTAGAATCTAACGTCACCTGCAAACAGAATTTTAATTATGGTTTAAAAGTTTGACGTTTTAAAGTTAACATGTCTTCGTCAGATAGCCTAAATTTCTTGTTTTTAATGGATATAAGTATAATTTATCTGCAATTTAATGTAAGTGTAATGTGTCTCCATTTTTAGTCCATTTCAATGTTGACTTGAACGTCAAGTTGTTTGAATAACTGAAACGTCTATATTTAGTTATGATAATGTGTTTTATAATTTGAAATGAATGGAACATTTTACGTGTACACAAACCTCTAACAATCAATTAAAGATGAAGATGCTAAGGGAAGATTGTTTGAGAATACTAAAACAAAAAATAAGCAGGCCATATCGTTGATATGGCTTTATTGATCCTTATTATAAGCCAGATACTAGTAATGGAAATCTCTCAAAACCCCTCAAGCACCTGCTCATGTAGTACTCAATCTTTTACAAAAATTGTGGCATTTAATGAACACAAAACACTAAACTATATAACATTAAGATATACATATATTAAATACCATGATGCTTAATTAAGTTCTAAAAATAAAACTTAAATTCACTAATAAATATAAAGTACCTGAGGAATTTTGTCTTCCAGCCTTTTAAAGACTACAGCATCGGTTATTTCTGTTCTGTATACCATAGTGTCAATCTGAAATGAAAAAAAAATCATGTAAAAAGTTATTATTTTATATGCTGAAGCAACAACATCTTACACAAGATGTCAAACATGTGTGTTTTTTAAATAAGACAACCAATAGCAATAAAACTTGTCTTCCTTATAGTCATCAATATCAGCTTGCTATTTAATAATTTTTACAGCAACATTAAATGGGAAAACTTTACCATCAAATAGCGTCCCACATCTATAATGGACTTTGAGAAAAGGAATCTGTCCATCAGTTGCCTTTCAAGGCCAGTCAAATTATACTCAATTTTTGTTCCTTTTCCAAGCTCAAATGAGTAATGACAATTAGCCAAAAGTAGTGGTAGCAAATCATGTTGTGGATCAAAACATATCAAATGGGCCGATGTCACATCCTTCGGTAAAACTTTAGATATCAATGATGTATTTCTGAAATTAAATTAAATTTTACATGAGTAACATATCTATTTCAAATCTTAACTATAAATTGAAAAATTTGCTTTACATATCAAAAAGCTATTGACCTTTTTTCAATACATTTATTTGGTTGGGTTTTATGATGCACTAACTCAGTTTAGGATATGACTTTTGACTTTTCTTAAAGAGCCCTAAAATGACCATCTGCAAAATTTAAAAGAGGGGGAAAGGGGAGAACGCGTTCCGTAGTGGTGGTAGCCCCCCATTATGGAAATGGGGGGGGTTAAAAAAACCGGGGTGGGGAAGTTATTTGAGAAAACGACCTTAACCACTGGGCCAAAACGTTTTAATTAAAAAAGACAGGCTGAAAAATTATAAATTATTTAATTACAAAATGTTTATTATTTTTGTTTTTTAAATGATTGTCAAAAAAAGGCATTTGACTTCTCAATAGAAAACCCAACAACGATAAGAACAAAGTCCTTTTCTTTCCAGTAGGTAGCGCAAGATTAAAAGGGGTTTTGTCATAATCCGCATTTGCAAAAATTTTTTGGACACCTCTGCCCCCAAGTTCAGTTGGGCAATGAAATTATAAAATAAAAAATTCAAAATGGTTAAATGCAAATGTTATTAGTAAATGATAAATCAATTTGTAAAAAGGGGAAAAAAGCTTAAATGAGAAATTATGCAATTGTTTTTTTTTAAACGAAGTTTTTTAATTAGGCTCTGGATCAAGTAAAATTTTAATGAATGCATTTTGAAATGATTTATACAAAATAAGTTACGAAAAATGAAGGGTAGCATTGGAAAAAGCAGATATAAATCTTAAAAGTTTTTTCATAATTGCCCTTCAAAATTTATCTTACGGGATCGCAAAAAACAATTTCAATAAACATTATTTGAACATTTTTTCCTCCCGTAGAATTTCAAAAGCTACTGAAAAAAAATATTATCGTGCGTATTTTCGGGGATATTACTTACAATACATCTAAGATGTTTTTTCCAAAACCCAAAATGTTTAAAGTCTTGAAGCAGTGCTTCTGTTTCTATGCCGGCAACTTGTTCTACAATATAACAAAGTTTATATTACAAACGTACTGAATTTATTTGCAGAACATTACGATTTTTAAGATCATCTTCCTATTCTTCATTATTTGTTTTTTTTCTGAAAATTTATTTACAATATAACTATAAATTAATGAAACCAACAAATAGAAAAAAAATCAACACACAAAAAAAACGTTCAATCTTAAACATTAAACACGAAGTACAAAAATCAACCACTGTATATGTTTCAATGGACACATTTAAATTGTTGCCTTTCATTTCCAGGCGATAAATTTATCGCCATTTAGACTACATTTACATTGTATTAGGTGATGAAATAATACCTTGAGCAAGCATCCCAAATGTGATATTCGAAGCCTCGGTCTTGTCAATCTTTTTATAGTATTTGCTCAATAACATCCGATGTAGATGAAGGATACTTGGTATATATCTTATAGCCCTAAGACGGTGCTCCTGTGTAAGACAATGCTGTCAGTTGATTAAATCGATTTTTCAGTTAAAACAAGTTTACATTTACTGGATGAAAATGACCAGATTTTGTTAATTTAATAAATATTATGACTTACATGTTTTTCATAAAATAAGAATAGTTGATGAAACAAATTATATAAAAACGATGAAAATTGGCCATATTGCTTTCAAACAAATCTTAAAATGCCTTAAAAATGTGTTTTTCGTCTTTTTTGTGGCTTTCTACTGTAAATCTTTTACCTCTTCCAGAAACAATTTCAGAACTTTATGTTTATTGGGGCTGCTGGCATCTACTTCCTGTCTTAGTTGTTGAAGGGAAATGGTAGTTCTGTATCTCCAGACACGAGGCATGTTATGTAATTCTGCTGTATGTTCGTTCTCTGTTTGGGTGTCCGTTTCGTACAACAAACATAGAAGAGGGTCAGCTCCTAATTGAAGATACACGAGAACAAAATTATATAGTATCAAGTTTACAATTTGATCATAAAGTACCTGTTCAATTGCATATTGTGATAACAAAATAAATGTAATAATGTGTAGGTTGATTGATTATTGACTGCATCATTCAAATGCAAAGGGAAAAGTGAATGCCTATCATTTATATTATGAAAAAGTGAAAAGAATTGAACGGCATATTAAGATAAAAAGGCAAAAACTAAATACATTAATTGTAATAAGTGTATTAGATGAATTTAATTAAGTTCTGAATCTATAAAATGTAAATAAAACAATACTGGAATACTATTGAAGGGTAATTGGAAGTTTGTGACGTAAATGGCAAATAGGTATACCGAATAATATATATAATGATATATATACCTAATCTTTTGTCTTTTGCTATAAACTGACTACTTGTTTTCAATGCTTCATCAGTAACCTGTAATATAATGTTATGAGAATTTATGAAAGGTCATATAAAATATATCTGATTATATATTAAACATAACAATAAGTTAAAAACATTTACTAATGATGCCCTACTGTTTTTTTACTGTATTACTTAAACGTACGCGTCTTATTAAAATACTCTCATACGAAAACAAACACACCTTTAGTACACCTTGAAGTAATCTTGAACAGAAAAGAGTTTCCCATTTTGAACGTCCCTCTTTTGTTATCAACTGCAAAACCTCATATGTTACTTCAGCGTCTGGAAAAAAGTCAGGAGAACGAAATACAAATTGTCTTTGATTGGAGAACTCAATGGTGTTGCGGGATATTTCCACAATATTATAAAAAGAATATCGAGTAATAACAAAACATCTCTAATTATCTCATTAGTTTGTTTTAAGCAATTTTATATAAAAAAAATAACAAGTCAGTCGCAACTAACATAGACTGAGGAGAATCTGGACAAAAACATAAGAAACCAACCTGCCTCCCCGTCCTCAAAAAAAAGAAGAAAAAAGAAATATGTTTAATGTTTACAATCACTGTGCTTAGACTACTAACAGAGATAATTGTAGATGAATAAAAGACCAATTTGACTTTTATTAATAATATATTTACTAACCTTCCTGGTGTGCATTGAAAATGTTATCAATAACTAGATGCATAAACAGCAGAACATCATCAGTACTTCGATTCAGAGCCTTGCAAAGCGTATCAATATCAATCTTTATATGTCGCCACAAATAGTGTTCAACTTCATATTCTTCTATATCTGGTTTTATTAGATTCTGTACCCCCTTATGAACAAACAAAATAAAAAAAATATAATGCAAATATATGCATAGTTTTTATATAATTATCAATTAGCTGCAATTTTCATGAACTTTTGTTGTGATTAATACTTCCGAGGGATCACTTTGTTTCTACATTTTTAAATATAATGTTCACCTTTTTCTATCATAAAATAAGCATTTACAATCCTTTTAAAAATACCCGCAAATTTCATTACATACAGGCCATGGCATGTATCATGTCACAAGGACGTTATTTCTTAACATTGTTTGTAACATTGTTTGTAACAGGTGATATGAAATATTGTCATAGTGCTGTCATTCTTTAAATGAAAAAGAATAGCAATAAATGGAAATTAAAGTAGACGTCACAATAGCTTAATTCTAAGATAACAATAACTTAATTCTAAGACCATATTTCATCATGTAATGGGCCGATAATTATTACATTTTTTTTAAAAAGTCCTAGCATGTGAAACAAAGTGATACTTATGGTTAATTAATTGTACAAGTTTTAATTATCTTATTTGATTTATTTGATCAAACATTTAATTATCTTAAAAGTACCTGTGAATTTTCCTTCGTTCCCAAGTACATAGCAATGTGTAGTAAACATCTAACAATTGCACAACTAGTTGGGGTCATGAGCCTTTCCGGTTTAGGATCGCGGCCTCTTGTAGCAGCTTGACCAAGTATATGCCCTGTCTCTGTTCTATCAGTTCTAAAAATGCAATGTTTATACGTTTAGATTTTCCTTGCATCATAATTGATTTATCTTGTATTCCTTGCAGCTTAGTTCAACTCTCAAGTTCGTTTGACACAACTTTCTGTCATAACATTTATTCAGTTTGAAAATGTTTCCTTTGCAATTTTCAAAATAGTATTTATGGTGGCGGAGCCTTGCAAAACAACATCAAAGTTTATTATCATATATCAAGGTGATATCAGTTCTATACTGATGCAATTCGTATAAAAAATCAAAGTTGAAACCACAAGTATTGCCTAAAACAGTAAAGCTGCAAGTTCAGTTTGATTAGCCAGTGTAAGGCCACACCTCCTTCTCTTCAGCATAACTAACTCAATATTTCAATGAAGAAAAAGTGCGAACTTATGAAGATATCAACAGCAGTAGATGTTTAATACAGTGGTGATTATAAAACCTCATGTAACTCTAATATCGTTTTACACACACGTTGGAATAAATGAACCATCCAACGAAATTATTGAAATTACTGAAGCACAGAAAGAACGTAGAACTTCACGATCTTCAGTGATTGGAGGTTTGATTTAATTTCAACTTACCCCATATCCTTAGTGTTTCCCGCTAGGATATGATGTCTTTGACCGCCAATTTCAGCACCACACTCTCTACAATAAGCTCTTTCAACAGCTCGACCGCACTTTAAAAATAAATAACTGAGTAATAATAGTTCTAAATACTACTTAAAAGAGTAGTTATAATGTCTGTTTAAATCATGTATTTTAGTATTTGAAAATAAAATGTATATCATTATGTATATGAATCATTATATATACATATGTATTTTGTGAAGTTTAATATTGTTACGCTGAAACATATTTTGCATGAGTTGAATTATTTCTACATTGAAAAGAAGGACAAAAAGCATAACAACATCGTTTTTGTACAAACACAAATCCGAAATACTTACATTGCCAATAACATATGGATGGCCATTTGGACATCCTGAAAGATAAAGATTTCTAATTTTAAGAGATGATGACATTAGAACGTTTAATGTTTGAAAATTAAATAAGAGTAATAAATATTAGGAGAAAAACAGAATTTTACAAGTCTAGTAAGTGGTCACTTTTTAGGAAATGTCTTGAGCACAGACAATTTTCACAATAACAATTTGCCACTTTCAATTTAAGACATTACAAATGTCAAACATAGGTCAATGAATTCTTTTAAAATCCATAACAATTTACATTTGTTAATGCTCCGTTATTTTGCTTACAGGTACAATGTGTTTTAATGGGATCCCTTATGTAATTCTCGTCTTTATCCGATGTGTTTTTTGTTCAGGCCTTCCATATATTTAGCGTGGCTGCATAGGGTATAACAGCGCGTTTTCGCCATTAGTGAGACCCCCATATCCCAAAACGTTATCAACTTTTGTATAAAGATACTTCAATGAGTACATATGAAAGCCAAAGACAGAGAAGATTATGTGTTTTCTAGTTTGTTAGCTGCAGTTACGTTTATTCGAGTCAGCGAGAAGGATAAACAATCGAGTGATCCTTGTCGCCGAAAGTGTATACCTCAAAAGAATCTCTCCTTTTCCATTTTGTTTTTAATCACTATTGTCTTTTGGTAGCCCGCATCTTTGACAACCCTTAAAATACGTTGTTATTTTAAAGGGAAGTACATGGACATGACAGTATGAACCTGTGCCTTTTACATGACCTGTTTAGAGTTACGACGCACTAGTCTTTAGATCATATATGTTTTTAGAAATAAGAAAGTAAAACATTCCTGCAGGCCTCAAACATATCAACACCGTGTCAAACAGTAGGAAAATTCAAAGTAACATAGCAAAGAAACGCGCAAAAACATCATACAACATGGCACACAGTTACTGAAACACTGCAAAACTACTTTCGTACCCAAAAGCTTGCCTTAAGAAACAGTGCACACCATGACAAAACCGGACGAACATTTGAGATCCCTGGGAAGACATATGATACCTTTGCATATACGGACTACTTCTATGTTATGTAACGGCCTATTATGTATGTCATATTATAAGTGTTTATCCCTGTTTTGATTCGGCTTTAAGTTTTCTATTCGAATTGGAGCTACAGAGACAATTTTGACAGTTATAACAGGAACGTCCTTCACGTTTGCCTATCCAGTCATACTACGATGTCTCAAGCTCTTCTTGTTTTATGCACAGTAGTACGAACCGTGATTGCCATGACTGCGGGTAACATTGTGTTTACATAGTACACGATCTATTTCATCACTAATTTATATTTATTAATACGCTGAAAATACTTACTGTAAAAAACTGGGTTATGATCAGCACCCCTTATCTGGTTACGCGCAGCTAGTAAAGCAACTTTAACATCCTCCAGATCATCCTGTGGCATGGTAGGTAAAAACCAGTTCTGAAATCACCATAAAGGTACATATATTAAAACCATACTCCAGAAATATTTTTCATTTACGATTTTTGCAGATTTGTGTCATGTTATTGTTTTTTATCCTAAACGATTTATCTTAAATGTTTTTCTATCACTTGCTAAAAATATGAGAAACAAGTTCAGAAGGGAAGGATGGCATTCAATGAACGAATCCCCAAACACGATCCAGCAACATAGGACTACTGTGCTGTTAAGACTTGCAGTATACAATCATTACTTTATCTTACAACAGGCCGCTTTGTGAAATACAGAACGTTAAAACATTAAATATAAACCATACATGGATACGTAAGTAAAGTAACGGATTTTCATAACAAACTCACAGTGCACGATTGTGGACTTGTCATTAAAGTCCTCAAAGGCTGAAGAAGTGTTCTTTCACAATCCAAATTTAAAAAGACTGACTGAAAATGAAGTATAATGCATTTCAAGCCCTGCTGAAGCAGGTCCTCGCCTTCTTCACATCTAAGTGTTCTTGGAACCATCTGATTTTCAATTAGGGATCTCAGTAATTCCTACGAAAATAAATAAAGTTTTTATTAAAGTTAACGAAGATAGGTTTTTCACTTTCCTTGAAGCATATACCATATAAATGATGACTGCCTTTAAATAATTCAACCAACCAATATATTTACTAATATTATAATGTTATGAAATGTAAAAATGAAATATAATTAGCTTTCCCATAAACAATTATTAAAAATGTCATACAGCTCGTAGTTATGATAATTCTGCAATTATAAGATCAGTTCTTAATGACAATTAAAAGGGAGTAAATGATATACTCGTTTTCATTGGATATTTGTGTGAGCTAGATTTAAAACTGAAGGAAGTACGGCAAATTATATTTATAATAAAAAACATAAAAATCAGCATATCTATATAATAATTTGATATCGAAATGTTTGTGTGTTCTTAAAAGAAGTTGTACTGACTCAGGTGAAGATATCTAATGAGTCTTTCCATTACCTTGTTTCTAAACATTTGGCTTTCAGCAAATAACGTCATTAAGGTAGTCAAGACCTAAAATAAATAAAAGAAATCAGATTACGAACCCAATATTTTATGCTTAATTGAAGAGCAAAGTCAAATATACAATAGATCATGAAATGTATCGATTCCCATGAAAATGTTCAATGGCCTTTTCAACCACATGAATATGTTGGTCAAACCAGTTAAAAAGACAAAAATGATTGCCTATAAAAATTTACATTTTCCGTCAGTTTCCTTTGATTTTGTGGATACAGGTATGAGCTGGTCACCTCTCTGTGTACCGCAAGTGTAAACAACGTCTCTACTTTGACTCCAGCTGTTTGTAGTAACTCCTAAAATTTCAAGCAGTCATTTGTAATTACATTACATTTTGATAATTTCTAGAACAGTTCTACTTACATTTTCATAACAAACACTTAACAAGTTCCGGCGTAAAGTTATTCTAGTAAAACTTGGATTTTCTAAATAGAACTTTGGTTTAAGACTTTTTCTATTTTATTTCTCATGACACTCTTCAATGATTCTACAATGTATTTCTATACCAATTTACTTACGGTAAGAACATTGGTAAGGGGATCAATTGCTTCCCCGAGAACAACCTTGGTCAAAGCCTCCCGTATAGTAACGTATGGTTTTCCACAAACCACGTATCTGTCAGAAACTTCGACAACCTGAAAGAAGCCACACTGTGATTTTCCAAAAAACATTTCGCTTACAGTACAACAAACTTTAATCTAGAAAACAGAACAAAGTAGAATTAATTTTTAGCTTAATGGGATCCACGCTAAAATTTGATATCTTCAAATCAACTTAGAACGTAAAAATGAATTTTAAGTGTTTTAAAAACATTACCTATTCATTCTTAATTCTTGCTATAATTATTTAGAAGACTAGTATACTGTGCTCCTCTTAGTTCGCGGTACTTAACACTTCGAAACAAGAAAGAAAACAACAAATGAAACTGATGGTACAAAAATTATCATAAGCTATAACATATAGGTATTTTCTACTGCATGACACAAGGAAACAACAATATATTCAGTCAGAGTCAGTTTTAATGTACCAGATGCAGACTATATGTCGGCCATTTTGAAAATAGTATGTCATCATTTAAATCACGGTAATAGTGTAACATTTCAGTTTTTTCATGTTTCATTAAACACATTTACATGTTATTTTGCTTAACTTTAAATATTAAAACTATCCTTTCTTTGAAAGTCAAAATTTATTTTTTCAACAAACAAGAACATTTATAAAATCATTATTGTTTCAGACGTATGCACAAATTTAATGCACTATAGTTGCTTTTTGCAGAAATTTGTAAAATTTTGCTCTGTTTAGTTAAAAATATTTTGCACAAAACTCTGTTGTTTAGGTGTATGAATAAAATATATCAATTTTGACCAATTCTAACACTGGTCACATGAAAATATGCCATTACAGTGAAATTAGTGATGATGCGGAATTAGTGACGTTTAGTAAAGACACAGCTGAATACCTCTATTTTTCGTTTGATAAAGTTTTGAAAACTATTATAACATTTGAATATTGCATACATGATATGAACACATTTGACAATATACTAATACGTTATAAAATCAGTAAGTAACTTTCACAATATGAAGAACAACTTTCAACAAATCAAACTTTTTTTTACACCATTTTAATATTCAATTCTGACTTTTGCTTAAGCCTGTGATAATTGTTGTGGACGATAGCTTATTGTTCTGAACGGACACAAAAAAAATAAGGCTGCGTGAATTTTTGTTAGGCAACCTTTAAGCTTCCATATATTTTCCATATATCAAACATAATTAAAATTTATTTTTAAATTACCTTTTCAATATTCATATCTTTTATAGCAATCCATCTTAAAAGTGGGGCTTGACTCCTACATAATGTCCTGTATATGTCTACACCATAACCTCGGCATATGTATTTAACGAGGTATATTCTGAAAAACATCAATTCAATCATTTAAATTCTAGTAGCTTAATGAATGATTCATGAATGTAATGAAAAAAAATTGATTGTTCAGTATTTGATTATGTGCATAATGTTAGTAGAAAATTATCAATTGTAAATCAATCATAACCCTCAGTGAATAACAACGATGAGTTATCATTTCAGGAGTATATAAAAAGATGTTCATGAATCAAACGCCACCTGCCAAGTGTTTTACTTTACATGCAAACCATATGCCGCTTTACTAAGGGATTTGAAGGTTCAGCGATCACCGCTATATAAACACATTTGCGGATATTTTCTCATTTAAGATAACATCATTTTTATGTACAAAGGCTGAACAGTATTTTGCAAAAACGGACCTTTAATTTTACCAGTTATGTTGCTTCAAGCTGTCTTTCTTATCGCTCAGCTATATTACAAACATGTGTATTTCTTATTGAGAATTACATAACAAATGACCATTAAAACAAAATTTGTCAAAACACAACTTGAAAATCAATTTGGACCATAATCATTTTCACCTATTTCATTAGAAGCAACTGACTATCTTACTCATCTCACCCTATTGAAAATTATTAGCAAGACCAACCTTCTTGCAGACATTTCGGAATAAATAGATATACATTTATAATGCTTAGTATGATAATAAGCTTTTATGCTAAACATACTTACCTTGTCCACTTAGCATTTGTCTCTTCGAAAAGTATTTGCGCTGCCTCTATAACTCTTTTGATTTTCAATGGCACTGCTGTTATACTAACACCGCTCTCGACAACACGTGCGATATATTTGGCGGTCTTTGCTAAGCCCATCCGAGCATTAGCAATAGAATACAATTTGCTTGCGCTAAGATTAGTGCCATCAATCATGACTTTCGCACTTCTCAATGAACGAACCACAAAGTCGACCTCTTCATTTTCATTTGCAAGATTTGCCTGTTCGGTGAACATGTCCTAGGAAAAAAAGAAAAAACTCAAAACTTTTTCACCTGTTCTGAACACATTTAAGAATAAAATGGCAATCATTGTTTAAGCAATCTTTTAAATGTCTGTATGGTTGTTATGCCGACAAATTCTTGGTCATATCTTCGCGGCGGCGGTCCATCTTCATTACCGGATTTCTTGATAACTTACTAGCTATTACTAATTTGTCAGAGAGGTTCGACATATGATCAAAAAAGACTTCTGAATCAGCGGCGTGAGAAAAATGACTTTTTAACCCAATTTAACATAGAAATTGCCCTCTTCCGAGGATCAAACCAGCAGTCTTTAGATTACAAACATAAGGCTCTTTCTAAAAAGCTTAGCGGGTGAAAACCTTCCTTTCTTAAAACAAATTAAGCAGTTTATTTATAGTCCTACACAAAGTACATTTGACAAAAATACAGAATACAGAAATGAGAGCAAAGAAAACATTTCTGAACAACTGTATACATAAAACATTCATACCTCTAAGCATTGAATGATCAGAAGACTAAGTTCAATGCAATGACTTTCTTGTTCTGCTGGATTTTCACCAATGAAGTTCTTTGCTTGCTCAATGTATGTATCCAAGTTCTCGCAAATACTTTCTTTGCTGTGAGTGCATTTATATATTCCCATTATTATGTGTGGGCAAGTGTTTCAAAAATATCATAATTATATTTATCTGGTATAAGACATCGTAGCAAAAATATCTTTTGATATAACAATATCCATTTTATGACTTAAAACCCTCAATATTTATATCATTTTTAAAAAGGAAATGATACATTTGTTACTTTTATTTTTAAAGCTTTGTATCCCCTTAATGTAAATTTCATGTATAAGCTGTTATGCTTTAATATAAATATTGTTATTTAAAGATATAATTTACAATGAAAATATTGATAATCGTCATCGCAACATTCGTTACAAGACTTATAAAGAAACCCCGGATTGCTCGGACAAGACAACGGACGGACGGACAGACGGACAAGGTGGCGACTATATGCTCTCCA
This sequence comes from Ruditapes philippinarum, assembly GCF_026571515.1. Taxonomy (NCBI): domain Eukaryota; kingdom Metazoa; phylum Mollusca; class Bivalvia; order Venerida; family Veneridae; genus Ruditapes; species Ruditapes philippinarum. The sequence goes on from NW_026858538.1 coordinate 263,167, forward strand.
TTCGGTGAGCATAAAAAACTTAATCTTAAAGATTGAAAAGATGCTTTGAATACTTACTTGGATCTAATTAGAAGCTGAAGAAGATATGATCTGAACACTGGATTTGGGTCTATTCCTGTGTCAAATATTGTCCAGTCCTTTGTTCGGATATTTTGTCCACTTGTCTTAAAAAAGACATATCCAAACAAGCGGTCAACCACTTCCGGGGACGGGGCACAGTTATCGGCAAAGCACAATTGCGAAACAACATCCATGAAAAATGTGTTACATCTCTTCTGGTAATCTCTCAGCTTATCATGAAAATTGCTATAAACAAATATTAACATATCAATGCAATGCCACTAAAACATCAGAGAAATTAGGTTGCAATTCTATGCCTTGAATCATCAAAATTCACCAATGTCTTGCCAACGATTAAGTTAAATAGAGAATAGAAAGAATCATAAAAGAACGTCCAAAACACCAAATATTATTAAGTAAAACTACAAATGTAAAATGTCCATACCCTTCATCTTCCCGTCGTTCTAATCGGAATCCAGGTGGCACAATCTGGTGACACTTCGCACATTCATATTTTCCTAACGCCTTAACATCTTCATAGCAGCCATCACATACTACATCATTACATGGTAGCGTAATTGGAGGACCTTCTAACATTCTTTCACAATGGCTGCATTCCTCCTCAGCACTTTTTTAATAAAAAGATAATGAAATTTCAAGTACTATATTACATTATTTACTCTTGCATTTAATGTTTGATAATGTGCATATGCATAACATACAAATGGGTCAACAGTCAAATCCTATTAACTTATTATATCAGCGTACTTTCTAATAATGTCATTTTCTGTATCTTAAAATAACTATGGAAATGGTATAACATACATGTAGCTTGAATAATAAAAATGCACTGATTAAAGCCACATTTTTATTATAAATCACAATTTAATTAAAGATATATATCAGAAGTGTTTTATGACAAACTGATAAACTAACAGTATTGATTCAGGTGTTACGTACTATAAGAATCTTATACTGGCTGCCGGTACAGACGGTAACTGTTAACGGCGATAACGAAGCTCTGCCAAGAGCTAGATATTCCTGTCCGTATTAACAGCCGGTGTTTGATTCTTTTTTTGCATATAACATATCAATTATTTTCAGAACAGAAATTACGAAAACTGATATTCTCATTACAGACTTTTTTCTTATAGTAGCGTATGAGCTTACAACTTACAACTTCATTCAACGGTAAAATGACATCATCCTAAGAACTCAGTTCATTCATAAAAGCCGCGCATCAATGACGTAATTTAAAGCACACGACTTGTCTTACATGGGGGTGTAAGACAGGTTTTTCTAGCACCAGTGTAAACGATAGATAATCCTGTCTGATATGCAAGAATATATAGCTTGACAGGTCTGTGCGAAGTTACACTTATTTTATTTTTATTCTTACTTTTTACATATGGAAGTTTTACTCATCCCCTAACTCACGCTTAACAGTGCTCTTTTGAATGCATATATTACGTACCCTACGTATTCCTTTATTGCTCCTTTGTTGCAACTTTTCAAAAATCTTTCAACTTTTGCAAATGACTTCATCTGCTTCATGTCTGTTTCCTCCCCAAGAGTCTATTAAAGCAGCACAAAATATATATTTATCATAATCAAAAACAGTCATCTGAGTGATAGAAATTAATGCATTAATTTGAGAATACCAAGATGTTTAAGTTTAAAATGTTTTCAAAAACTATTATTTTGGTGATAAAAAAACTATTATTTTGGTGACATGAAGAAAGAATATAAGTACATGTATTACAAATCATAGAACACAAAATAATTACACACCACTCTGACTGGACATTGATGTTATTATCAGCAAAAAAGCATAGAACAAAATTCGTACTTTGAAAAATTCAGATATTGATACAAAATTTGGTATTACTTACTGTCCACAACGGCATGCAATATTTTACTGTTATCTTGCTCTTGCTATCAGTATTGCAAATGTGCTCCAAAAACAATTTCACAACTACGACTCTACTCCATAATTCTCTACAGAACAAAACGCATCATAAAGATATGTTATAGATAATACTTTAACGTTTACGTTTCTTTATACATATATACATTTGAACATATATATATATATGGCAAATTCATATAGTCAAATCAGACAGTTGCAGTACTCTTTAAAGCTGCATGCCTCCAGTGATGCAATTATAAAATGGAAAATCCAAAATTTGAAAGAATACAAGATCTTGAAGTACGGATGTACATCAGTTTTGCCGTTCACATTATAAACTACCGACTTAGAGAATAAAAACTCTTTTGAGACAATAATCATCTATCTTCGTAAATACAAAGTAAACTGAAGTTATCCCATTGATTTATAACCATACAAAAATGAACTAGAAATGTGTCAATAGAATACAGATACACCCACATTCCACTTTTTTTAATCATTCTACTAAGGTACAGCAGAAACGTTTGACAGACAGAAAGACAGACAGCAGACAAAGGAAATTCTACATGAGTACATGACTCCCCCTACTCCTATAGGCACGACACAGCTTGACACTCTTCTATAGGTACACATAACACAACATTTTGATTCGGTATTTACGAAGTCAAGGGCAATACCTCAAAACAAATACTGAATAAATATAAAAGCAAAACCTCAGGTGTACACCTACACATGCTGACCAACATTTTTGTCAAGTTTTATGACTTTACGTTAAATTTGTTTGGGCTACGCGCGACACAATTTGAAAATTGCAAATGTTTACTAAGTCAACGGCAATAACTCAAATACTGAATAAATGCTCAAACAAACCCCAAGGTACACAACTACGCATTCTGTCAAATATTCCTGTAAATTCCAAAGTCTCATAACTCCAGAAGAAATTCTTTTACAAAAGCGACACAAGTTGAAAAATGCAAATACATGTCTTTACAAAGGGAAGGGCAAAAATCTAACAAAACTAAATTAATCCAAACACTTTACACCAGGTGCACAACTTCTCATGATGATCAACATCCCTTTAATTTGTTAAGTAGCTATAGCACTTTGAAAACTACATGTCACTAACCATTTTAGAACGGAGGCATGCACATACGGATGAAAAGTAGAAATGTGTCCATATAGAACAAATCGAAAGTATTACCTTGCCCTTTGCAATGATCTAATACTATAAGCTGAATAAAAGTCTTCGTTTCTTTGTAGACTGATAACTTTTTCAACAACTGGTCGATAAGTGTATACTTTCTTCAACCAGTTTACTCTTCCCTGATCTTGATCTATCTCTGACTTTTGTGGTGCCAGCATTTCGATCAACATGCACACGGCAGGGAATGTCTGAAAGGATCAATTAAATTTCAACTATTTTGAAAAATAAAACAGAATTTATGACCGACTGTTTGCATCACAAAGGTAGTTTAGAGAAAGGATGTTGTGTGGTATTGAAGTGACATTTTATAACAATCTGATGATTTTATCGTTCTTTTATTAAAGTTTTTAGCTGTATTAAAATGCCAAATGAAAAGGTTATTCCTTGAAAAAACAACAACACTGAATTGGTGAACTGTTCACAATCAACCCCGAACAGATGTTATTCAATACAAACTTCTCCACTTACAAACTCATATTCCTGGAACATAAAGTGGTCTGGCTGTTTTTGCTTTAGCTCTATGATTCTTGAACTACATTCAGGACATACACTGTTCATTGCTCTGAAGTAAACTAGTCTTGGAGCTAGTTCTTCATGTGCCATATGCACACAGATTAACGACAGTGTTAAACTTTGTTTCAAGTTGTTTGTCAGTTTCTTTGCAGCATATTCTAATGCTTGACACACTAACTAAAATAAAAAAAAAATATACCGTTGTCAGAGTAATTTCGTGAGACGTTAAAAAACGTAATCTTTATATCAAAGCTACATTCAATTTTCTTTGTTTAAAGGAAGTGAGACCAATTGAAATAGTGTAGTAGCATTAAATCAGTTTCATCAATACCTGGGTTGTACATAAATTGCATGCAATGTTTTACTCAACATATGTCTTTGTTGAAATAAAAAAGATAAGTTCTTCTTATATGTGCATTCAAAACACGCATTGAAACCATTCCAATACAGCGATTCACTTTAAAAGGTATTATGAATCATTATAATAATAATAACGGAAGTTTTACAAATATCTTTATTTTTTACAAATTAAAAATGTCAAACGTTTGCCTATACATGTATGTGTTATCCGCCCATATTAAAGTGTTTCTTTTTCTTGACATAGGACTAAAAATAGTAACTTCTTTCTCATTTAGCCAGATGGTATCTTGGAACTCACCAGATGTTCTTCAGCTGTTCCAGGATTGTAAACAACGTGAACAAAGTCCTGGATATAAATGTTGACAATCTCTTCATTGTGATTTCCTTGTGTAATCTCCTCAAGTAAAATGAATAACGGATGTTGTTCCAGAACCCTACAGCATGATTCAACCCTAGAGTCATCTCCTGTTTCTTTGAAATTGATATATATAGGGTTAACATTTGAATTTCAAATTTCTCTTTGAAATTTCCATCATTTATCTTAACAAAACTATAAGAGGTAAAAATTTTAGGAGTGCTTGGTAAATTATCAAACATCATCGGAAATGTAGAAAGAACGCCACTGAGGATTTTGACATGATGGCAATGGAAATATTTTCCCGAGATTTGTGTACCATTAGATGTAGGTCAGGTTAATATATTGTGTGAATTTTTTCAGATCATTCCCTCACCCCGTTGTACCAGAATGATCATTTTATTGCAATGCTTTTGACTCAAAGCGGGCTAAAATCGTGCAAACAAATCAATGATTAATTTAGTTCTGAGTATATTCCTTTCTAATCTTTAACAGATTTTGTCAGTTTAAAGGCTTCACTTGATTTATTGAGGAATTTCAAATCGTATGGTTCTTTTTAGATTTGTAGACTGTTTACCTCAGTGGAGCTCCTTTGAACCTTTGAACAAAATGTAGGTATATAAAACTTACCATCATCATTTGGATGATTCAATTCCACTTTCATTATTTCAGATATTTGCGAAATAAATGACCAGGAAAAAGGCATGCAGGCACTGAATATATGACCATCGCATCCAGTTGTTTTAACGATCACTTCGATGCTTTCTCTGAGTTTCAGATCTGCGTACTAAAATTACACAATAAACAAATTATAATACATGCGTTATACTATATGTATATATGTAAATGCTTTTTGCAACACCTAACACATTAAAACGTATCCACATATTATGCCTAATACATTGGGCCTGTCGCAAAGGGCAGTGGTGGTTAAGTGAAGTATCTGATTATCAACTGAGAGATTGTAGTTGTGGCATCATGACCATGTGTTATTATAATGTCACAAACACTAGATAATTAATGAAAGTGGATTTTTGATATGTTAGGTGTTAAAAGCTTTCTTCCGATTCTGGTTTAATAATCACTTTATTATAATCTAAAGTTGAATAATTATATTCTCATTTCCTCTGCAAAGTTCAAAATACTAGGAAATCAAGAGGCCTTATTGTATCGGTACAGTATTTACCTTTTCGTTTATATTTATATTTGAAAATATTGCATTTGAATATATAAATATGTAACCTGTAAGTTCAGTGCCTCTGGTGAATGAAGAATAGCAAGCCAGAGATCACGTTTCCACGAACTTTGATCACTTCCAATCAGATCTAGGTTACAGTTTGTATCCAGGAAAGCAATAATACTTGCTAAAATTGGTGCAACCTTATTTTCCAGAATCCTTGTACATGACCTCCTAAAATTCAAAATATTTAAAAGATATTTTTTACAGGTTTTACAGTTTTAACAGGCAATATTTAATTATCGTTTCATCTACTTTTGTGAATGTTCTATAAATAGTGCTTTTATAATTAAACTTGAAACATATACTGTGTATAAAACGGTACAAATTAAAATTTCATTAAAATATTATTGGTTACTTCACTGTTACTATGATTAAATATATACATATAAAGTTTATTTGAAGTAATATGTGCTACACATTCTAACCTTAGTGTCCCTGTTTTGCTTATAGAGTCTATATTAGAGGCTTCAAAAACTATCCAGTCTTCAGATTTAGCAAATACTGCCTCTGCCTCTTTTGCTTCCAGCATAGTGACTATAAGCATGGTAATACCACGCAAAAATGACTGTTCCGTTCCTGTAAAATGACATGCAAATATGTTTTAAGATGCTTTATTATACAAGCAAGCTTAAAAGTTCTTTAGTCGCCTGGCAGAATTGAATACCTTGGAGGCACGGTTCCTTTTAGCCGCTATGGATGTTAGAAGTTAGTTCAACATACCGTCTACGCTTACTGCACCGGCTTAAAGTAATTCGTTACTTTGATATTAAAATGATGAAAGTTTAAATTTTAAAAAATGATAACGAAATGACATATGCATAGATATGAATTTTTTAGCAAGATTAACTGTTATCTTACCTTCCTTATTATCTAATAATTTCAGTATCAATGTAACACGATCAGTTTCTCTATCCGTGTTGTCATTTCTATCCTTGACATTAGACAATGCCGCTTGGACACATGACAGAATTAGTGCCTTAATGTTTATTTTAGTCTCCCTTATCCTTCGGCTTTTTTCATCAATTTGCTTGACGTCTAAAATACCGTCATTTAATTGTACTTGTGTACTTTCATCAGAAAAAGGAAGTCGACTTTCCAATCCGAGAGTTTCAAGACTGTCCATAGATGCAATTATGTCATCTTCACTCCGCCTTTCTGCAACACTTTTCCTTCAATTGAATAATTAAATTTAACTTTATATAACATTTTTTTTTAAATCTTAAAGGTACTAAACCACATGAAAAAATTCTAAAATAGGAATGGCTCTTGCATGCATGAGAACAACAAAACGCCATTTTGGTGTGTCTTCATTGCATATTGTGGTAATATATTTTTCTTTTTATTCAAACTCTGCACATGTCAATGCAGTTATTAGACATTTATCAGACATTTTACTGTGATATGTATTAAGTAAGAAATCAAAAGAAACATACAACTACATCACAATTTTTACACAATCGTGAAAGTAACTGCCTTTCCTTATACTAGAACAAAGGTGGAAAAACCTCTCATAGAGTGTACATGTTTCCTCTTCATATGTCCTGGAATCGTTTTCCATGAAGCCATTAACGGCTTCCTTTAACAAGCTTGCCGCAGATCTCCCTGACATATCCTCTACAGCAGGCATTTGTAAATTCTCAGGAATCAGATCATCGATATGGACAGACTGCCAGGCTCCACACTAAAACAAAAGACAGGTAATTAATCAATCGATAGGCTATCTGAATTGTATATTTAACAAAATACACAATATCTATCATTTTGCGTCACAATCATTCCACATTCCCGAGACATAGAACAATCAGAAATTTTAAAAGTGATATCTCGTGATAATATAAGTTAAAGAAATATTAAAAGATTTGTAGCAAAAATAGATAGAGAAGTACTATTTAATAATAATTTGCATTGTAATTACAAAAATGCGACAAACCTTATTTGTACGGTTTGTAACGATGTGATTAGGGAAACCATATATATGTTATTCGTTTATCTAAGGTAATGCACTCAAGAGCAAAAAAGAAATAGTCCATTCTGAAAGGTCATGTATGGTATATTATTCGTTTATAAGTTAAAAGATAAAGTTAACAATGAAAAAGTATTGACTTTTGGACTATTTTTTTAACTTAACTTAGAGATCGTGTCTGTGAAACAATATTTCCTCACATCCTATATGTAATGGTTTCTCACGAAACTGGGTTCGCAGGCTATTTTGATAGGCTCAAATATCGCAAAACAATTTTTCTTTTATAAATATTTTTCAATTTTGCAAATGTTACAAAATTCTCCGGAAAATTAAAAAAATTTTTTTTTATACATGTTGCACGTAATCTTTTATTGCAAATAAAATGATTACCTGGAAACCAGGAAATCGGCCGTTTCGTGGAAGCTGTACTATAAAAACGACGTGTGTAATGGTCGAAACACTGTCACTCATTTTTTCGAGCTCATCCTGTACACAATACCTTGCACAAGCTATTAAATTAGTATTCATATCTCCTGAGTCACACTGAATCACTACCAGGTTTGGTTCATTTTCCATCGTTTTGAAGTGATGCCTAGAAAAGCAAATGTGTAGGTGAGATAGTTTACATATAACAAATTAACAACAACAAGAGAAATATATTTAAATTACGGTGAAGACAAATCTATTCGCTGAAAAAAAGTTAAAGAAAACATAAGAAATAGTTTGTTATAAGAAAATGGCACATTTATTTTGTGTTTAATGATAAGTCATTTGACATTTACCTTAACTTGTTGCTGAATTGCTGTTCAGTATCAAAGGAAGACAAATTTTCAATCATCAAAATTTTATCATCCTGTATACCTGATGATAAACATATCTTTTCCTTGTGGGCCATGTTTAACAGATTCGAATGTGTAGTGATCTGGAAAGAATAAGGATTTAAGGTATTAGGACCCTAATGGGCACTATCAGGAACTAAAAAAATGACATCATAAGTCAGATGTATACCTTAAAGTACACCTGTATGCAAAATTTAAACAAAGTTTACCGTACCGAAATCAAGTTATTGCCACTTTTCTGAACTCAAGCTAGGATGTTATGAGGGTCCTTTTTTAGAAAGTAGGAACCTTTAAATAATCTGCAATAACATTCTAATGAAAAATGTTTTCCCGTTAATTTTTGGTAAGAAACAAGTAGTACCATTCAGCTAACAATCCAAATAAGCAAAATTATGGTTTCTACTTAAACTTTATGAAATCTGTATAAAAATGTTACCCTACCCCACCCATTTTTACCACGTGTCTGACCATTTTTCTACTTAGGGAGCCTAATTCAAAAAATTCTTAAAATTTACCCAAATGAGTGCCTGTTTTCAAAGTTTCCCTAAATTTTTAAAAAAGTGTATTGGTTGATCTTGTAAAATATGAAATACTTTTACCGTCTAGTTTTGATTATATTACACTTTGAAAATATCAGGTACCATATTTATTACTATATTAAGCATAATTTAGCCCATAAATACCTATATAAATTAAAAAATCAAAATTAAACACTTTTTTCTTTCCAAATGGGACATGAGAGATACATAAATAATGTTAAAAGAAAAAAAGAAAGAAAAAAAAGTTGACCCTTCTAGGGATTGAACCTATGGCCCTCATTTTCAATGTAGTTAACAGTAGTTCTAGCCTATTTGAATACTCTTCAAAGCGGAGGTAATGCATTAGGGTGCTAATACCTTAAATCTTTCAAACAAAAGATTTAAAAAATATTAAAAGACATTCTCAAAAAAATCAGTTAAAATGGTGTCATAGAAAGCCAGAAACAAATACTCATTTAGAATAGTTTTCAAAGAGGTATAACTGCTGTCATGTCACCCTCTGTGCTAAATACTTATTTTCTCACTACTGTGTTTCATGATTCAAATATCAAATTGAAATTGTAAAAAATGTTTGAAGTCATCAAATATTATTGCATTACAAGACTGAATGGTTTACAAGCTAAACAAATGTCTTGTTGCTTACCTGGACCAACAGTTGGTTTTCAGAACCCTTACAATTCATTGCATGTGTCAGATAATGCATATAACTTTGGTGAGCTTGAATCTTGAAATACATATTTTTGTACATTGCTGCTTCTTCGCTAGGTAAATCACTGTTTTTAAGTCTCAAAACAGCATCAGGTGTGGCACTCCACAATAACACAGCCTTACACTCTTTCAACACCTGACGAATAACAAAATGCTCTTACAGAAGCAATAATACATGTATTACAGATAAATAAACATTTCTGTCAAGAAGCTTTTTTAAGAACCTGTGAAATAGGTTTCGGCTATGTAAATCTGCAAACAAATTTGTTAAATTATGAACCCATATCAAAGATAAAAATATATCCATTATTCGCGATGCAAATTATTTTCATAAGGTTAAGCGATAAGCTCTAGTAATGATGCATTTTGTAAACTACAATTCAGTAATACCAGAATGGAAAAATAGTATCTGATTATAACGCTTGAAAGTTTGTACAAATGAAAACTCATAGTATGAAAAGATACATAAAACTAATTTGAATTCATGAAATGTCTGTCAGACCAATTAATTTCCTACAGATTAATGATAAATATATGATCACTGCTACCTTCTCTTTAAAATCAGAATCGTCACGAGAGGTCTTGTTTCTTCCAAAAACATGTAGAATGACAGAAGAACACGTATCCTCGTGATAACCGATGAACACATCTTCTACTTTCAATCTTAAATTCCTGTTTCTTAAAAAATGAAAACAAAAGCAAAACTGAAACTGGCTGTTTAAATTTAAAAAGTATATTTACTTATTAGAAATTTATTGTTTTACAGAATGTTGATCAAGACGAATCTTGATCATTTTTAAAACGATGTTATTGTTGTATTGTTATCAAATTTCACAAATGCATAAAGTTGTACATAATGTTATATCTTGTATTTGTCTTGTTTTATTAAGAACTTTTCGGAAATGTCAATAACATTTCTACATTTACTGCCCATCTTTAACTAGAAATGTGTTGTCACGCCACGGATGCCCCCGCATGCAGCCGAAACTTCAGATGTTATAATATTTATTTCATAATTTGTTTGGACAAACTGTTTTTTTCATTTTAAGTTCAAAGCCATTTAAACTATTCAATGTTAATACAAACCATTTTATACCAAGTTCAAGGCACTGAAACTATTCAGTGTTAATCTTTTGTAAATTGCATATTGTATATTTGTAGTCAAAATAATGACTAAATACATATCCACAAAAGTATAATACTGAAACTGAAAATTCAAATTTTTTCCAACATTCAAGAGAGATAACTTTGTCCAAAATCATTGAACCACGACCAAATTCAAACTTGAACTGCTTATTCCTAAGATGTATATATATATATATATATATATATATATGTCAAATTGAGTTGAGTGTGTACAACCATTGGGGAGATAATGAAAAGAAACTAAATATTTCTGATTCATTTCAATCATCAAACCATGACCAAATTTGAACTTGACCATTGTATTCTTATGAGAATGTCATATTATTTTCAAAGTGAAAGGGGCATAACTCTGCCAAAACTTATCGAACCATGACCAAATTCAGACTTAACCTGCACCTTCTTTTGACGTATCCATATGTCAAATTTAAGATGAATGTGTAATACCGTTTGTGAGATAATGAACGGAAACTGAAAAATTCTTATTATTTTCAAAGTGAATGGGGCATAACTCTGCCAAAAATCATCAAACCATAATTTAATCCAAACTTGACCTGCGCATTCATTTGTATTATCCGTATGTCAAATTTGAGTTGAATTTGTCATACCGTTGAGGACATAATGAACGGAAACTAAAAATTTCATCAAGGGGCATAACTTTGCCAAAATCATCAAACCATGACCAAATGCGAACCTACCCTGTATTTTCTTATGATATATCCATATGGCAAATTTGAGTTGAATGTGTGCAACCGTTTCTAAGATAATGAACGGAAACTGATGATGACGGAATGACGGAAGGACGGAACAGGATAACACTATATGTCCCGGCCATTTTATGGTTGGGGCATAAAAATGTCAGAATCAATCAATGAACTTATTTCCCAAGCAATGAATATTTACATATATTTCAACCACTGACATATTTTAAAAACATTTAAGTATAAGAATTAGAACCGGGATCGTTAAACAAGTTAAAATGAAAAAAAAGACACTGAATACCTTTGATCATAATGGGTCAATTTCTGTGCACTAAATTGTTTTGTCCAGTTTTCAAGATCTTTCACCATTTCTAGTTGCTCTTCGGACAAAACTGTACTGATTGTCAAGAAATGCTTTTCAAGACGATTTATCAGTGGAATAGGAAACTTTTTGTAAACTGTTTGTTTCTCAGCAACAACAATCAATCTAAATCAATCAAGATGAAATTATATAAAATTATTTTATAATTCTATATCGTGTCTCTACCATTACCGAAGATGCATCAATTGTTTAAATCATAGTTCGCTATAATAGTGGAATTATATATCTATGAAGTTTAGTTATATACATAGATTAAAGAATATCCTCTCGTATTTGTACCTGAATTTTTCATGAACACGACATTTCACTCGATGCGTGCCAAGGCCGAGGTCGACATATCTTGCTCCTCCAAAATAGACATAATACTGGTTTAATGCATCATACAAGCTCTCATACAAGTTTTCAAGGTTAAGTAATACTACTGTTTTCCCCGTCTCCATGCATATCTTTATCTTATTGATGTTTCGACACACCTGAAATGTTGAGGAGGACCGTGATGACCCTTAATCGCTCACCTGAGTAGATGGTGCAAATGAACAAGGCTGCATTAAGAAATTGGTAGAAACATAAATTTTACAAATTTTACTGTGCAGAGGTTGGTACATTTAAAGAATAAAATTGTTGAATTGATGCTTTTCATACTATAACGTAATGGACTGTATGTAAAGTATATTTACACTAACCAAAACTTTTAAAGGTGACTAGAATATTTTGTTTTTAGCTCTGGTTGCAATCTTGGTCAGCAGACCGGAACCATTTTGAGAATTTTTTATAAAGCACCATATATCTATAGTTTCATCAAAATCGACTGAATGAAGGGACCAATTTAAGCATTTTTAAGGGGGCAATCCACGACCATTCCCGTATAGTTCCATCACTATTGGTGTAGGGGTTTAGGAGGAGATGTTGTTTAAGTAAAACTGTAAATGACGGGAGACGGATGCAGGTGTATCACAATAGCTCACCTTGAGCATGGTGTCAAACTGTCATTTATAATTTTAAATAACCAAATGAAATGGAACCAATTAAGTTCCTGATGAATCATGTACGTAAAAACGTTCATCTAACATCAAATAACTATAAAAATAATCAATAATTTATATATTGATTAATAAGATTTTTACTTGTGTGTACTCCTGATCACTTCTAAAGCTGCTTCCAAATATTGTTATAGGTCTACTGCTTCTGGACATGATCAGCTGTTGCACTATAGACAACGCTCCATAATTCTCCGTTAATAACAACAAGTATCGACTTTCACTGAAATAAAGATTAAGTTCAAATTACCCAATACTATACGAAGAGTAATATAATGTGTCTTATTGTTTAAGTCAATAAGGCCTTATTATTTTAGCAGAATACTGGATATAACTGTATAAGGGGTGTAACTGCTACAAGATGTTTTCATACTTTAATTTTGAGTAATTTCCCTTTGATAATTTTCTGAAAATAGATGGAAGGCTAAAGGTCACTTCCTGTTTAGGTTCACATGGGAAACACTCTTCCTTTCAACTTCAGCTTCCACACTGGAAAGACTAGAGAAAATTTTCAAATTCAATCTTTAAAAAAGCTAAGCAATCTAAATATTTTGGTTTATTTTAAATAAGTTTAATTAAAAACAACTATGCCTGGAAGAGGTAGAGGGACAAAGAGGAAGGCTATACAAGGGAGGAGGAACCAGAAAAATGAACTTGCTGGAAGACAGCAACTCTGCATCAAATAGTAAGAAAATAATAGATTTTGAAACAATTATTTCTGAGTCTTTAAACATACCAAATAAATCTTCTGTGGTGACTCAACCAATTTCTAATAGTTCCATGCTTGAAATTTCTGAGCAACCAAAATTAATGAGGTGTGGTGGGGAAAACTTGGGACTACATGTGCCCAATCAAATAAAGTTCAAAATTCAGCAAAACGAATACATAAATTTGGCTATTTTGTTGAAGGGAACTGCAACAGATTTGAAAGAAATCCCACAGGGAGCTCTTCTTGGTGTTGATGAAAATGGCCAGATAGTAGCCAAGCCACGAACCTCCATGGAAAAAATTTATTCCATTGATAAATGGACAGATTCTTTTCTGAAATTTTCCAGTGTTTATCTCCAAGCCTTCCCAGAACAAGCTCAAGACTTGATTCCATATATGTTTGTTATAAGGGAGGCTGCTGCCAAGCATGGTGGCCTTATGTGGCGTAATTATGACGAACAATTTCGTTTAAGTCAGGCTGATAAATTTATGTCTTGGTCAAGTTATCAACTCTGATCTTTGGTTGCGTTGTTTTTCTGGCACTTTACATACAAGTTTTAAGCAACAGAATAATCAAGCCCCGCCATGCCTAGATTTTAATAATGGGTATTGCAGGTATCCCAACTGCAGATATCCTCATATCTGTTCAATTTGTTTTAAAGCAAACCATGGGAAGGTGGCATGTCGTAGTCAAACCTGGACATGCTGACCAATTTCAAGTGGGCAGATCTAATTTTTCCCTTTCGCGGCTCATACAGAGCAGCCCTACCCACCAGGGGAAATTATACCAGAGGGCAAACCAGGGTCAACGTCATTAAAAACTCTTCTTTGTGTCTTGTTCAACTTGATCTTGCTCTTTCACCTGTGAATATTATTAAGTTAAAGCATGAACTCTTAAAATCAAACTATGATCATGAAGAGTCAAATTTTTTATTTAATGGTTTTCGGTACGGGTTTGCTTTGCAATATGACGGCCCTCGTATAGCGACTAATGCAAAAAACCTAAAATCAGCTTTGGACCGCCCAGATATAGTTAGAGCAAAAATCAATAAAGAGCTTGAATTGCAACGTGTAGCAGGTCCTTTTAAAGAAAGACCACTACCTTATCTTTAGAGTTTCTCCTTTAGGTTTAGTGCCCAAAAAAGCAGCCCAACAGGATTTTCGTTTAATTCATCATTTATCATTCCCGGAGGGTGAATCCTTGAATGATTTTATTGATCCTTCCAACTGTAAGGTACAGTATCAAAATTTTGATACAGCTATTCAAATGGTACAAAAATTGGGTAAAAAATGTAAGCTTTTTTAAAATGGACATCAAAAGTGCTTTTAGGCTTCTCCCTGTTTCTCACAGAATAGATTTTTGCGCAATTGGGTTTTTATGTTTGACTAAAGGTTATTATGTTTAATAAAGTGTGTACCATTTGTTGTTCTAGTAAGTTGTAATTATATCAATAGGTTTGCCGATTCCTTAAGCGCGCTATATTATAAAATTCAAATGCCAAAACAAGCAAATCTCTGCACAATTGCCATAGATCTCTTGAGTGATATTTCACCTGGGTGGTGGGGAGAGCCAAATACAAGCAAATGCTGAACAATTAATTGCAGATATGTTAAAGACAAACAATGGGAAAAATATAGGAGACGCCAATTAGCAGACGATAAAAAACAGGGGTCCAATGCTAGCAATTTTTGATTTTTTAGGAATTGGAAAGTAGACTCTAAACAATATGGTTGTACGTTTACCTTTAAACCAAAAGTGCAAGATATCACAACAAATCTTAAGTCAATTCTACAAAAAAAGCGGTGCACACTTAAAGAAATGCAGAGCTTGATTGGTTCATTAAACTTTGCATGCAGGGCCATTATCCCTGGTCGCCCATTTTGTAGACGCCTAATAGTTTCAATATGTGGGCTAACAAAACCGCACCACCATTTACGTATTAATATGGGTATGAGACAAGATCTCGTAATGTGGGAATCCTTTTTTTAAACATTTCAATGGTGTAAGAGTATTTCATGATCGTTTTTGGACATCAAATGAGGACATTCAGTTGTTTACTGACAGTGCTGGCGCAGAGGGTCTAGGTTTTGGTATATATTTTGCTGGAAAATGGATGGCTAAAAGATGGCCTAATGATTGGCAATAAACTTGGTTATACTGCTGATATCACAGTTTTTGGAATTGTTTCCAATAGTTGTATCAATTTTTGCATGGGGTGAGGAACTACAAAATAAAAAAATATGCTTTAGGTCTGATAACATGTCTGTTTGTTATTTATTAATAAAATGACATCAAAGTCCGAACAAGTGATGGTTCTACTCAGAAATTTGACTTTAAAATGCTTGCAATTAAATATTGTTATAAAAGCTGAGCATGTTTCTTGGAAAAATCATTCCGTAACAGATGCCTTGTCTCGTTTTCAGATGGACAGATTTTGGCATACAGTTTCACTGTAGTACGAGTCAGCGATACACTGAAGTGTATCAGATTTCATGTACAGTTTCATTTATAAACCTGTTGCTGGGAGTATAAAATATGTATACATGTTTAAAGGTCAAATCGTTTCAGCTAGCAAATATGCGCGTTTTGAGAGAGATTTTACATCAGTTAGGTCAGAGACACACTAATAGTGTGTAGGGTTATTTTTTATTGGGAAAATTTTTTTGTTAATGTTGGTTTGTTGAAGTGGTTAAATATAATTGTGGTGATCTTAATTGATCAGGGTTTATTGGTTGTAATTAGTTGTTTTGGTTGATGAGTTATATCTATTTGTGAAGATATAATTGGTTGATATTGGTTAAATGTTTGGTATTGTCAAGATTATATTAGTTGCTGCTTTGTTTTGAGGATATATGTAAATATTGGGTGTTTTAGTTTAAGTTGTTTTCTGATGCTGATTAGATTTTGTGAAGTTAATATTGTTGGATAAATGTTTGTGGTTTATACGGTATGTTAGAGTTGTAAAAATAGTCATTTCGGTGTTCTTCATTTTGTGGTGATTTTATTGTTTTGTTTGATCATAAGTTGTTTAGAGCTTGGGCTCGCCAGGTGTCTAGTATTGTTTCGTATAAAAAAAGTATACGTGAACTAAAAAAAAAATAGTGTTAACTAAACAATTACATGCTAGTTTTCCAACTGAGAATATTTCAATTTTATGTCAGGCGGTGCTGCCCAGCCTCCATAGCTTGGAAATTGGTTCTAGTATTTATTGCTAAATCTTTCCTAAGATTAAATAACATCAAGGCAGACATTTCTCCTGACAATTATTTTGGCTGTGTCAGAAGCCGTTTTCCTTATTTTTAAATAATGAGTCAGATACATCTCAGAAGTATTTAGAAGTCTAGCCTAAAATTTGGGGGACAAAGTGCAAACACACTTTGTTGTGGCGAAAATTTGTAGGCCGCTGACAATCGAATGGTGCAACTCTATTTTTTAAAAAAATTTTAAAGAATAATATGTTTTAAATATTAAACTAAGGTATGGATTTTACTCTCTTCAGAATATGGCTGACATTATTGTTCAGAAAAACCAATTTTGGAGGGACAATATCCTATAATTTCTTTTATTTTTAATTAGCATGCTTTAAGTCTGCTCGGAACAGGTGGGGCTTATTGCGGAGATATATAATAGTTTCTTTAGTATTTATCAATTTAAGTAGCATATTTTTAATTTCTGATATTATGGAAATGGAATATCATGGAATGAAAAATATCGGATATTAGGAAAATGGATTTTGGATATCATGGAAATGGATTTTTGGATTATCATGGAAATGGAATTTTTATTATCTATTACTGGAATATTTGGACTGAAACTGAGTCATAATAAATACCATATTTTTAAATTTTTTAAAGGTGGCACCATTTGATTGTCAGCGTAGGGTATCAAATTCCATATGGCACTTGTTGATTATCAGTGGAATTAATATTTGGTTTATCAGTGCGGTCAAATAATGCCATTCCTATAAATGTTTAATTTTGACTTGATATGGAATATAGAGTACAAGATATAATGGATGAATAAAATGCATCAAAAGTTAAGGTTTTTTGTTTTAATTGTTTTGTATTAATTCAGTCTTAAGATAATGTGTCTTATTGTTTAAGTCAATAAGGCCTTATTATTTTAGCAGAATACTGGATATAACTGTATAAGGGGTGTAACTGCTACAAGATGTTTTCATACTTTAATTTTGAGTTAATTTCCCTTTGATAATTTTCTGAAAATAGATGGAAGGCTAAAGGTCACTTCCTGTTTAGGTTCACATGGAAACACTCTTCCTTTCAACTTCAGCTTCCACACTGGAAAAAGACTAGAGAAAATTTTCAAATTCACCCACCCACCTCACCCAAAATTAGGCATGAATGTACAATAAACATTGATAGAATTGAACCAGGCTTGTTTTCTGCTCTTCGAGTTGTATATTTTCAGAATAAGATGAAGCATGG
The DNA here is from genome assembly GCF_026571515.1 of Ruditapes philippinarum. Lineage (NCBI taxonomy): Eukaryota > Metazoa > Mollusca > Bivalvia > Venerida > Veneridae > Ruditapes > Ruditapes philippinarum. Next base: position 281,274 of record NW_026858538.1, read on the forward strand.
TAACTGTTTACTATCATACAGAAGACAACAGCACAAAAGTCAATGGTATCTTGGTGCAAGAAATTCCTAAACAGTCATCATTCTTGTTTACAGTAAACTACAAAAGTGTGACAATATGAACTTTGTGGATTGAGCAAAAATGTGAAATGATATTTGTGCTGAAATTTTGTATATGTAAACTAGCTCAGGACAATTTTAGAGAGCATGTGACATTAAAAAAAAATAAAAAAAATCTGCATTTAGGTGCTGCACTGAATTTTGTCCGAAAAATTTGTAGGCCGCTGACATCGAATGGTGCAACTCTATTTTTTTAGAAATAATTTAAAGAATTAATATGTTTTAAATATTAAACTAAGGTATGGATTTTACTCTCTTCAGAAATATGGCTGACATTATTGTTCAGAAAAACCAATTTTGGAGGGACAATATCCTATAATTTCTTTTATTTTTAATTAGCATGCTTTAAGTCTGCTCGGAACAGGTGGGCTTATTGCGGAGATATATAATAGTTTCTTTAGTATTTATCAATTTAAGTAGCATATTTTTAATTTCTGATATTATGGAAATGGAATATCATGGAATGAAAAATATCGGATATTAGGAAAATGGATTTTGGATATCATGGAAATGGATTTTTGGATATCATGGAAATGGAATTTTTATTATCTATTACTGGAATATTTGGACTGAAACTGAGTCATAATAAATACCATATTTTTAAATTTTTAAAGGTGGCACCATTTGATTGTCAGCGTAGGGTATCAAATTCCATATGGCACTTGTTGATTATCAGTGGAATTAATATTTGGTTTATCAGTGCGGTCAAATAATGCCATTCCTATAAATGTTTAATTTTGACTTGATATGGAATATAGAGTACAAGATATAATGGATGAATAAAATGCATCAAAAGTTAAGGTTTTTTGTTTTAATTGTTTTGTATTAATTCAGTCTTAAGATAATGTGTCTTATTGTTTAAGTCAATAAGGCCTTATTATTTTAGCAGAATACTGGATATAACTGTATAAGGGGTGTAACTGCTACAAGATGTTTTCATACTTTAATTTTGAATAATTTCCCTTTGATAATTTTCTGAAAATAGATGGAAGGCTAAAGGTCACTTCCTGTTTAGGTTCACATGGGAAACACTCTTCCTTTCAACTTCAGCTTCCACACTGGAAAGACTAGAGAAAATTTTCAAATTCACCCACCCACCTCACCCAAAATTAGGCATGAATGTACAATAAACATTGATAGAATTGAACCAGGCTTGTTTTCTGCTCTTCGAGTTGTATATTTTCAGAATAAGATGAAGCATGGTAACTGTTTACTATCATACAGAAGACAACAGCACAAAAGTCAATGGTATCTTGGTGCAAGAAATTCCTAACAGTCATCATTCTTGTTTACAGTAAACTACAAAAGTGTGACAATATGAACTTTGTGGATTGAGCAAAAATGTGAAATGATATTTGTGCTGAAATTTTGTATATGTAAACTAGCTCAGGACAATTTTAGAGAGCATGTGACATTTAAAAAAAAATAAAAAAATCTTCATTTAGGTGCTGCACTGAATTTTGTCCGAAAATTTGTAGGCCGCTGACAATCGAATGGTGCAACTCTATTTTTTAGAAATAATTTAAAGAATTAATATGTTTTAAATATTAAACTAAGGTATGGATTTTACTCTCTTCAGAATATGGCTGACATTATTGTTCAGAAAACCAATTTTGGAGGGACAATATCCTATAATTTCTTTTATTTTTAATTAGCATGCTTTAAGTCTGCTCGGAACAGGTGGGCTTATTGCGGAGATATATAATAGTTTCTTTAGTATTTATCAATTTAAGTAGCATATTTTTAATTTTTGATATTATGGAAATGGAATATCATGGAATGAAAAATATCGGATATTAGGAAAATGGATTTTGGATATCATGGAAATGGATTTTTGGATATCATGGAAATGGAATTTTTATTATCTATTACTGGAATATTTGGACTGAAACTGAGTCATAATAAATACCATATTTTTAAATTTTTAAAGGTGGCACCATTTGATTGTCAGCGTAGGGTATCAAATTCCATATGGCACTTGTTGATTACCAGTGGAATTAATATTTGGTTTATCAGTGCGGTCAAATAATGCCATTCCTATAAATGTTTAATTTTGACTTGATATGGAATATAGAGTACAAGATATAATGGATGAATAAAATGCATCAAAAGTTAAGGTTTTTTGTTTTAATTGTTTTGTATTAATTCAGTCTTAAAATAATTAAACTACACAAAATGGACAATATATTATACGGCATGTATGGTATTACGCCATTGTTCAGATACCTAATGGGTTTGTCTTACAAAGCGATCATAATAATGTGCCGACTACATCAGTGATATCAGCATTGGTTAAATAAATGGACTTTGTATGTGAAAAATTATCAAAATAATAATGTTTGTAGTACATAACAACACACGAGAAGTTTCCAGCAAATACTCGTAGTGTTTAAAAAGAAATCTTACACAAGGATTAAATTTAAATGTTACACAACAATGTAATATCAAGTTTTTTTTAAAAAATCTTTATGGCTCTTCAATATTGACCTACATATGTTATCAAAATAACAGCGCATCTTGTTAATAAGGTATGAAGTTCAACGGAACACCTTACAAAGTTTCCAACACAGGCCAACTACATAATGTGTGAATGAACAGTCGATGTTAAATGAATAGCATTTTTTTTCTTAAATTTCTTAAATTATGAATGCATAAGGACATTGAAGTAATATATGAAAGTATAAGAACGAACGATGTCATATTCTGATATATTTTTTCTGAAAAGTTTTTTTATCAAATAAAGAAAAACTTAAAGGTCCATTTAGCAAAAGAAGTGCTTTTATTTTATCCTAACATTTTTTTGTAAATTTTTGTTGTTCTGTTTAAGCTTATAAAACTCCATAGAATGAAAAAAACTTTTCCGGGATATAATGTACATTTACAAATATATTACCTGTTCATCTCATAGGTATCAAATAAGCACGCTTCAACAAGACCAGCTGGAGTGCTGTCTGGTTGTCTTTCACTTGGCTGAAATGGAATTGATTCACGTAAGTAACGATATTATTTAAAATCAAATTCTACAATTGTTATGTCAATTAAACATTAAACGATAGCTTCTCTCAAACTAGTTAATGTTTAACCATAAAACTTCTTGCAAAATGATAAACATGTCGAGCTGATCAAGACAGAACTTTATACATAAAGTCAACATAAGTTGTAAAAACATTTTTAGAATAACTCTTAGCAAATATCTGAAATCGGCATATCAAAAGGCAGTAACGAATTGATAATATTAAATATACCTCTCCAAAGTCGACAGCGGCAAAATTTCTCCTAAAGCTTTCTATTGGGTTTACATTTTTTCCATCAAGACCACCGAAATTTCTCATAATTGCATGCATCATTTCGTGCCAAGATGGTTTTCTTTTTCCTTTTTCAACAAACCTGAACACCATTTTCACTAAACTGAAGTTAATTATAACAAATATTATATCATCATAAGTGTACAGAAAGAACAGTTGAGTTTTGCAATTTTTAACGCATATAAAGTTTCCTATTTCATTTAATTGAAAGTAATGATAATCGCCGGTCTGTAACATTTCGTTACATTGCAAATCATTTACATCACCTTGATCGAGTTTACTTACCACCAATACATTCAGCCAAGATTGAAAGGATATAGCCACGTTATATCGGTCAATCAATGAATGTGCTGTAGAAAATATAAAAAAGTTGCAACGCAACTTGGTAACGATATTTGCCGATATGTATATATCAAAAGATTGTAATAATCAAAACGTATGTACAATATGATATTTAATGTTAAAAATATAAAAAACAATACTGTAATTTCAAGTCACCTGTAGAAATCACGAAGTCCGAAAAATTCCCTCATTTGTGCAGTAGCTTTTTCAAATATTTCAAGGTAAGATTTTGCCATTGGTTCTATAAATGGTAGTATTAAGTTTCCAAGACCTTGGTCCGCTTTACATATACCTCTGAAAATAGCAAAGATGACACGAGATAAGATGTTCATTTATAAATGAAATAATGTTATAAATACGACCAAGTCAAGTAATAAAGCTGTTAGTAAAAATGAAACTCGAAACGTCTACACATACCTAGCACTACTTTTCAACTCAACCAATTTAGGAACTTCTCTTTGAACTAAAATTCCTCTGTTCATTTTAGCCGGATCAAGAGCCCAATTTGAGATCCCAATAAAAGCAACCTTCAATTAAAACAGAAATCATTGCAACGGTTAATAACTTAAAATTTCTTTGACAGTAAGACTTTTTTGTATTATTCATATCCTCTTTTAATAGTTGTTTATCAATAACTTAATCGAAATGAAACTGATAGATAATAAAGTTTTTATTTCTGCTTTATAAAATAGAAATGTAAGACAGACATGATATAATTTAACTATAAGATTGCAATATAAAAAGATGTATATTTTAGTTTGATGTTATGTTGCTTGAAATTATGATACCTTTTTGTACTTTTCAGGTTTTTCATCTCCCTGACAACCATCTTCGAGCAGTGGATGTAACGTCTTAAAATAAAGTATATAAATGTTTTGTTGTTTTAATTTATTATTTTTGTTGACTTTTGTTTTATGACAAATTACTATTTTTACTTAATGATAAAAGTAAATATTAATATATTAAATAAACGTCCTATACATTTTACTTATAGTAAAAGTAATATACAAAGTGTTTTCATATTTAGAAATGTACGACATATTTAAGAGTGCATTAATATACTTTTAACGGCATCCGTGGACTATCCTCTGCCAGTCCAACTTCATCCAGTACAACAATGGACACAAATGTCTGAAGATTCTTCTCTTTCTGGAACTGGGCACACTGCTTAAATGTACTTACAATCCCGTCTGGTGTAGACAATGGGCTACACTGGAAGGATACCATCTGTGCCTTTCATGAAAACAAGAACAATCATAATGATTACAATCATCTTTCCTAAATTTTTTGAACTATTTACTAAGGTAATACGTCCTAAAAATCCAAAAGGTGGACGGTTGGAAAAACTCGAATCGACAGAATACAACATGATTATCTCGGTATAATTTACTACATAACTTGTGATTCCGGCCACTTTTGCCGAGACAAGCTATTATCGCCGGTCTAAATCACTCTTGACTTACTTGTTTCAATTCCTTGAACAGTCCTTCCCTCGCAGAATTACCCTGCATTGCATCAGAAACAATAGTTTTAGCTAGCGACTTGGAACTTCCTGGTTTACCAACAAGAAACAGTGGAATTCTTTGCTCGATGCATACAATCATCATAAAAACATTTTCTTTCAGAGCTCTGTTGCGCGCAATATTATTTTCTAATTGGACCTTATCAAGGAACATGTCCTGGCAACTACAAAATATAAAATGTATATATGTATATATATTTGTTTAAATTTTGTAAAGAAATTTATACGATAATCATGTATTTTGATTCAATTTTATTACAAGTTGAGTTGTAACAGAAAGGACCACACAAGACACAGCGATAGGCACATGTATGAAAGACTTGACAAAGGTAACTCAAATTTGAAACACATCAAACAGAATGTCATTGCTAAAGTGACTGTTGAATATGATACAAAGGATTTAAAACTTTGCTAACCATTCAATTTCATTTTTAATTTGGTCTCCTCCATTTGTTAATTCACATGGCTGTCGAAAATAGCGTGCTACATAATGGCGGTAGTCTTTTCTTTTTCTTAAACAGGCGTGGTAACACACTCCCAATGCAAGAATCAAGGACCGGGTTAAATCGTCGACCTAAAAGCAGACAAATAATTTATACTTAAATAATTATGTATGAATGTTTCTGTAAGTATAAAAGATATACCAACTTAAATTTATAATTTACACTTAATCTTATACGATGCATATAAAATTGATAAAACGCTATATCTTGAAAACTAAACATTCCTAACTTATCATTTTTTGTTGCTTTTTATAAAATGTTACCAAACATTAGTGTCAGTATGCCTGTTTATTAAACTTTAATCTTTATGTAAGGACCTAAATATCAAACTATTGTGTTTCTACTATTAATTTCCCCATTCAGTATGTACAAATTATTTTTTTGATTCAGTAATTTCAACAAAAGAGGTTATAAATTATATCTAACATAATATTCACCTGATCATCACCATCAAACTTCGCGTCCATGAGTTTGTAAAGAGTTCTTTCACCTTGACTTTGAGCGTAAAACCAACTCATCACAGAAAGAACCCTGTCCACATCGCGCAACGACACGAAACTGCATTCATCCTACAAGTTGGCATTTGTTATATATTTATTTATTGTGAGGATACTTTCAAAAACTTTTAAAAATAGCAATATAAAAATATTTTTAACATTATAGCATACTTGTTTTAACCATCATTTTTTCCTGCACTTTGTAATTAATAAACTAGTAATCGTTTAGTAAGATCAAATCATATATACCTAAACTAATTACCATTTTATTTGTCAATATTTTAGGCATTCTTTTGGCAATAAAGCTCATATAATGCTGACTTAAGCACAACGTAAAATGACATCTTAAATATTATTTTTAAGAAAATCAAATATACATTTGTTTGCTGCATAGCAAATTTTTTATATACCTTTTGTTCTCTCATATAGTACTGAGAAGCTGTCAAGATTGCACTGACTACTTCGGTCAATCTAGGTACATCAGGCAGCAAATCGTCTCGGATCTGTATTGTTTTGAAAGTACTTAATTATGCTAAGCATTATTCTGCTAATGTTTACAAGTAGAAACATAAGATGACAAAAATATTTGGGTCATAAGAATTATAGCTGAAAATATTACATTACAAGAATATGTTGAAATAAACACATATCTTTAAAACTTACACAAAAAGTATAAACATAAATTACTTACATATCTTTTGACCATTTGTCTAATATAGAGATCTTCCACTTTTCTGTTCAGTTGTCCAAAGTCCCACACTAGTGGCAGTAAACTTTGTGGTAGAGGCTGGACCCTGTACACAAGACGTCTCATCGGTACCCGGCCCAGTCTGTCTGTTGTTTCATCAGCATCAACATGGTAACCAAGCCCTGCTTGCTCTAACTTTTTGATTAGTTTTTCTGAATGTCTGCAAAGTAAACAAGATTGCATTTGTGAAAAAATGCTATGCCATCACATTAATACCACTCAAAATTCTAGGAAGAGAAGTAGATTTTTCTAGTTTCTTTTCCTTTAACTTTGCATATTGCAATACTGTGAATTTGGAGGTCATGGTCATATTTTAGCATATCAAATAAAAGACCATATGCATATGTGTCTAATGCTCAGTTACAAAAGCCAAAGTATAATAACTGATTCAAAATAAAAGTGTTCTAACTTGATAAAAATATCTTAAAAAATGTTTTTTTAGACAATGTTTACACGCACACACGCACGCTCATACAAATACACACATGTTGACATATTTTAGTCAGTTTTAATTATTAGGGAGAGCCTGAAAGTAACTTGTGTACATGGGTCGTTTAAAATACATAACAAACCCATATTCTTAGCTATATGAGTGTTTACATAATTATATCAATACAAATTTGAATGTGAGTAAATTATTTACTTACTTTCTGTACGGATTACACGCAGCAACTATTTTAAGATTTTTACACAATTTCAGTTTCTTTCCATCTATACTTTTGTCACACATGATTTCTTTAATAAGTCCGATAGCTTCTGTAGTGTTTGCTTCATCAAAGAACAGTACTGTGAACATATGTGCTCCAAATTTTTCTGTATTTTCCTGTGCTATTCTTTCGGCTTCTCCTACTTCTCTTTTAATGTCATCATATGTAGTCCCTCCGTGAACCTTTGTTAACGCAAAAATATAAACGGAAGACAAAAATATAGTTTTGATCCGCCTCAATTTGTTCAGGCTACTACGAAACAAATTTACAATATAAGAGAACTTAAACACTTGCATTGGGAAACTTGGAAGATTTAGATACTCTATTTCCATGTATCTGATAAATCATTCCAGTTGTTGTTAGAAAGTAGTAATTACTTCTTTCTAATTTTATATAAGAATTAATTTTACATAAACTTGAGATAGATATTTAAAAGGGAAAAAAACAAATCAAAACAAAAAGTTAAGTTTTAAACAATCTAAAGATAACATATTGAAGCATCTTCTTACCTTTACTAATATCATATTAGTTAGTTGAAGTCCTGGTGGCATTTGTAGAGCACACATAAATTTTATTAATCTTGTTTTACCACACCCTGTTTCCCCCATTATTATCACAGGAATGTCACACCTGACAAAAATATATAATATGCATCCATTAAAATAGAAACAAAGTAAACACAAAACCGGTGTTGGGAGTGTAAGTGATCATGTTGCACTTTCAATAAGTCTTCCATCAACACTCGCAGTGAAAGAATCTATGATTTTCATCTATTTTCACTGCTTTTGATGCAATATCGATGAATATCCCCTTCTATTGTTTTGGTAATAAAATATTACAGTTAAATGTTTGCACAAATTGTAACTATTTACTGTTTATTTTATGATTTGTTTTATTGTTAATATTTTTTTGAACTGTTAAAACAGGGTCATATAACAAATACCCTATGCCTTATATTTTTTTGAAACACTTAACAGAAACACCATTTCATTTTACCTAAATCTCATATAGATCGCTAACATCTTCTTGACGTTGTCTGTTGTTAGTTCATATGTATCATCCGGATCATGTTCCATATCAATACCCATGACCTTGCACAACTTCAAGATCTTCTCGTGCCTACAAAAAGTATTCGACTTACACTTTAAGCGAGTTACACGTCATCAAAAAATAATCTTCCAATATCACTTATTTGCAAAATATATGCAATTATAATTTGATAAGAACTTTTTTGCACAAACAATAGTTTTATTATTAAGGTATACATGGGCAGAAGATTTGAATCATACAAAGTGTAGAATATGAGCTTATTAAATGACAATTATGTAATATCAGAAGAAAACTTGATACCTCTCTAGTTGGTCAAAATCTTCATGCAAAGGAGCCTTATTTCTAATCAAGCCTTTGTACAAATTTTGATGCATTATTGCCTCCTCTAGAACTGTTTCGGTCTGTTTATCAACAAGATTTCCAGTATCTTTGTCGATGTAAAATCCAAGAAATGTAAATGTTTCTCTGTCCGAGTTGAAAAACAGGTAAGGATGGGGGCTTAAATAAACAAAGCAATCAAATTAAAAAATATATTTCATTATTGATTATTTACAAATGCTTCATTATTTATAAAATTGTCCAATAACACCCGCTATTTAAACAGGAGCTTTTTAAATCATTTACAAAAGCTCAAGTAGTAGCCCTCTCAATGACAGTATGCAATTTTATGACAAATCATACCTGCTTTCCCATGTTCGTCTCATTTGATACTGTTGAAGGTCTCTTTGATTTCCACCATTTTCAGTGCCCTCTTCATCCACTTGGTGGAAATTTGCTAAATCGTCTTCTACTTGTTCATGTTTTAGTCCAGGCGATTCTTCACTAATGTTGAGAGAGCGTGTAGAAAAGTCCTTTACGTTGTAACAATAATATACAAACAACATTTTGATATCATGTAATTAAAACCTGTAAAATATACTTATTCACAATCACGTAATTGATTATATGTTAAATTGAGGTGAAACAACAACTAAAACTATCCAAAACTTACAGACTTTTTTTGTCCATCTAATAACAACTGTTAAAAAGTACTACATTTCACACCAGAAAAATATATAAATGAATCAAGTGATTGCACAACTTTGTAAATTATAAAATATCTATATAACGAGTTTACACCTTCACAATTTATACAAGCATGTTTAGCTTACTCTTGACATTAAGATCAGAAATCTTAGCAGAAAGGTTCCAAATCCAGGCAAATGTTGATCAGCGGCCGGACCAACAAAGCTGTTCTTTTCAAATGCTTCAAGTTGAGTATTGAGAAACCATACAAAATGATGAATCTCCGACCAGGAAGGATCCTTTATCCCACAATACCTATGTACCAAATGTTTAGGTTTATAGTTATTATATTCAATTTACATACTTGTTTATATAACGATGTACTAGGTGGCTTAAAATATTCATGTTAAAGCAAATGTGTAACGGCAATTAAAGTTTTCTAATGAGAACAGGAGCTCCACTCACGAAAGGCAAAATATAACAGATGCGAATTCACAAGAAAGTATCATGGTCAAAAAGTGCCTTAAAAAAGATAGCAAATTTATTTGTGTAAATGACTCAGATAATGACATTTGCCATCCTGTGTAAAAGAAAAATATACAATCTATTTTTTCTAGGTAACATATTAGTACTAGAGAAAGATTTGAACATTATGACTTGATTTGATTTTGAAAAAACAAATCGATTAAATCAAGGTTGCAATTAGCTGCTTGCAGAAACAAATCATGTGTTTTGGATATCACATGCTTGTATGCCAAACATAATCGTTTTTCATTTCAACCAATAGTTAAACAGCAGATTGCTATGAATATCAAACTTGAATTCATTATCCCTCATGTACAGACTCAATCAAACCGAGTCTGCAATTCTCTCGTAATTTTGTTGTGATTAATGCTTCCGAGGGATCACTTTGTGTCCAGATTTTTATACTTCACAACAGCAGGTGTCAAGTGCTGTGTGGCAGCTGTAAAAAGTTGCCCCGTACTTCACTTCAGTGTTGTTTTATTTTTCTGGTCCTTCGGGATCATTGATGCCAGCACTATTGAGTGTTGAGAATTGAGTACCGCTCAAGCCGGTGCTAGGGGGCGTGAGGGTTGTTGCACGTATTCATTATCCCTCATGTACAGACTCAATCAAACCGAGTCTGCAATTCTCTTGTAATTTTGTTGTGATTAATGCTTCCGAGGGATCACTTTGTTTCCAGATTTTTATACTTCACAACAGCAGGTGTCAAGTGCTGTGTGGCAGCTGTAAAAAGTTGCCCCGTACTTCACTTCAGTGTTGTTTTATTTTTCTGGTCCTTCGGGATCATTGATGCCAGCACTATTGAGTGTTGAGAATTGAGTACCGCTCAAGCCGGTGCTAGGGGGCGTGAGGGATGTTGCACGTATTCATTATCCCTCATGTACAGACTCAATCAAACCGAGTCTGCAATTCTCTCGTAATTTTGTTGTGATTAATGCTTCCGAGGGATCACTTTGTTTCCAGATTTTTGTGTATTGATACAACATAATTGCATGCAAAATGTAACAAAAATCATTGAACTCTTTCAACAGTTATTCTGCTTAAACCAATATGTTTACTTAAAAATGGATGTTACTCTATAAACAAGCAATTATCAAAGTATTGCAAGCAATACAAAGGTCAGAGCCCCAACATTCTAAAGAACAATGACTATTCCATTATGCCAATGTGGAAGACATGAATGAACATAAAATCCTTTGAATTCTTAGTTTCTGTATCAAAGTAATGTGTTATGTTTCCAATAGTAACATAGAAGAAAAGGGAAAAATAAAACAAATTTTAAATTAATACAATTTATAGTAACAAAGAAGCAAATAATAAAAACATACAACAGTTTTAAAATAAATTCCAAGTTCAAAATAATCGTGGAAAACTAATGAATCTTATCACTTACGATGTAGGTGTTAATAATGAACATATATTTGAAATTTGAACTAAATTCATGTAAAAAAAAGAGTTATAGAATAAAAAAGGGGTGCTTAAAGTTTACGGGGGAGATAATTCTGGAAATAAGGACGGTAGATTTAACAACCTTGATTTATAATTATGATGCCTGAGTTTCAAGTAAAAGCTGTAAGAAATGAAAAAAGAGTATGGAATCTTTTCAAACATGATTTAAGTAATAATTAGGAACATATGCTTGAAGTAGATGCCTTAAAAATAAAGAAGTTAAAGAAAACAAACAACATGTTTTTCAGAAAAATTCTTAATTTAAGAAAATAATTCTGATAATAAAGGTGCTAGAAGTATGAACCTTGCCTCATATGATTTGGGTGATGATAAGAAACATATATTGAAAGTTTGAAGTAAAAAACATTTTTTCACGAAAGCTCAGGCCGGGTAAACTTAATGTGCATAAACTCCATACTGTCATCTATCAATCTTATACTCTTATCTATTTCAAAGTTTCATAAAAATATTTTCAGTTATTTTTGTGTTATCACAAATATTTGCAATATTTTAAGTATATTTGTTGACATAGCAACCTGTCTCTGAAATCATTCTAAAGATATGCTGCAATAACCAATTATGTACGGACAGATGGACGAACACAGCCATACCATAATACACTGAAGGTCTTCGGGCGTACAATAAAAACAACTTTCACCAACCGACGATGATTCTTAAGCAGTTTCAAAAACACATTAAAACTTCATATTACCCTTGAAAATATCGGAGTAGTCATAAATTTATAAAAGGTAAAATTTCTAGTAGGTACCTCAATAAAACATCCAAACACATTTCAGGTGTTCCTTCTGATACATGCGGATGCACACCTTCAAAAGTCGCGTTATGCTCTAATCGAAGCAAGTACTGAAATGTTCTTTGAAACACTGGACTTCGAAACATTTTTGTATCGAAAAGTTGATCTGAATGTTTGAAATCTGTATGTAATAAAAGTGAGATAAGATACACTTTGACTAACAATGTTATTTACCTTGTCATAATTGCAGTAGTTAAAACAAATTCTTTGAAAATAATCGTATTTACAGCTTCATAGTACGGCGTCATAGAGGTGACATTTGCAATTTTTTTTTATATCTTGTGGCCACTAATTTTACTATCTTGTGGGCTCAATATAATATTTTGTGGCGGCAATGTATTATCTTGAGGTCTCCAGATAGTATTTTGTGGCTTCAACATTTTCCTTATGTCAGAAGATAATATCTTAAAGCCTCAAGATATTAAGATTTGATACAAGATAATACGTTGTTGCCGAAAGATAATATATTGAGGCCACGGGTAAATATCTTGAGGACGCAATATAATAAGTTATGACGCCACAAGACAAAAGGTCGCAGCCACAACATAATAAATTGTGACCACAAGATAACAAAGCTACTACAAATGTCACCACTATGCCAGTGTACGTATGTGTACGAAGAAAATGTTTCTTGCAAAATCAGTTTATTCTCTTAATTCCAGACCAATACGAAAAAGTTCATTAAGAAAAACATTAAAGATATGTTAATTTAAATTGTGACTTAAAAGAAACTTTTTTTTTTGAACAAAGAGATTAACGAATGAAAGTTAAGCAATGTCACAAACTGAAAAACAATTGTTCAAGTTCGGTATTAAAACTAAATACCATTTGGTCTGATTCCTATCCCTTTGTATATATTCAAGCTTTCTTTTGGTGATCTACATGTCAGGTCAGGTAAAATAGACAGCATTGCGTGAACATAGTGCAATTCCTTTCCCTAATAATTATAAATAGCTTTATTTTAATTAAAAAATCATCATTTATTGTTATCGAATTCAAATAATTAATTTACAATTTACTGAAGAAATAACTTAACTTTATGACAGAATATATTTAATTCCTTTGATATAGATATCAAATTACATATTTACTTACACGTTTGTTTGTTTCCTCCACCAATAATGGCATATTTTCAAACAGATAGATATCTGTAGGGGATTTTCTCCATACATACCCAGCCTTGTCTGTTAAACATTCAAGGATGCAGAGATTGAACAGAAGGTTGTCTACACCATTTTCGACCTAAAACATTATATATCCATATTTTTTATTATTAGATAAGGTATTTATGTATGTGTTTTCGTTATTTGAAATTAACTGTAACGGTTACATGCTGTTGTGGGAAACGATAATTCTGATAATATTATACAAGATTCGAATCTGCACAGTACTATAACTGATTAACTCTTAAATATCTTGAAAAAAGGAATGCCTCGGAAGCATGAAAATCAGCAAAATTACATGAAAATTGCAGATTTCTGAACATAAGGGATAATTAAAAGGTGCAACATCGCTCATGCCCTCTAGCACCGGCTTTAGCATCATTCAATTTTAACACTAAGAAGTGCTAAAGTCAATTGTCCAAAGGACCAGAAAAATATAACACAATGAAGTGATACTTTTTAGTCGATAATGCTCTGCATAGATTGCTCGTATTATTCAATTGTCATTAACAAGATATCAATTTACCTCATGTGCAATATCTATGTGATACAGTCTAGCTGTCATTTCCGATGGTGTGTGCGTGTATTCAAGTAATTTCTGTATAATATTGTGCATATCTACAGTTTTCTCATGCAGCGGAATGGATACAATATCTCTTCTAACTTCAATATCTTTGTTTAAAGATAATAGTTTTTCCTCCTGTCTCGTCTTGAAAAGTGATTTTCCAACACCTGCTCTCCACGATTTTATCAACCGTACAGTTGATCTGCATGTAAAAATAAACAAGAGGTATTCAAACAAAGATATAACTTACATTGTTTACTTCACTACACTGGAGTTTCTATAAAACCACTTGAAAGTTGATTCAAATTTAACACTTTTTATAAATAGAATAAAACAAAATAGAATCCCTAAAGAACATTAAAAACGGAAATTGCCAACCACCTTCTTCAAACCCTAACATAGGTGAAAACATTTCTAGATATTTATACTGACTTTGGTATAATTTTAAATTTAGAAACATCCTCAAAACACTTATACGTATTTGTTCAACTATCTGAAAGATTGCATCATTTAATTTTATAAACATGATCTGAATCATAATTAGTTGAAAAAGGATTCGGTATTAAATGGCTAATAACAAATTTAAGAATACTTCAAATTTTGCTTTAAAAATAGAAAAAAATAGCTTCTGTGTAAAAACAAATTTTGAAAAATATTTAGCTAGAATGAAGACGGCAAATATAATGCAGAAAAGAAAAATGATATGTCATATAGAACAAACCGTTCGCTGTCAATACAGGCTGCAGGAGTGATTCCGATATTGTCATCCTCCTCAGTTCGCAGTTTTGACTGTACATACTCGCGAACGCGGGAAATATTAATTGGAAGAGGTTGTTTCTTGTATTTGTCAAGGGACGATACAATTGTTGATCTGTACTCATTGTCAGAACCGCAAATTACAATCAGTTGGTAGTTCATATCTAGAGAATGTTAAAGTTGAAAAATTCTCTTTGAAAAAAATAAATTCAAAAAATAAATAAAATAAAATAAAATATGAAAATTGCTTTTTCATTCACGATGAAAGACGTTTATGTAGCTCAACGAATGAGTACCATTTGTAATGAATCATCATTGGAATACATGCAGTATAGCAAACAAAAAGAGACAACTTGACAGATACAAGGTTATATTTTTATGAAAGCTAAACAAACGAGTTTTATGTAAAAATATCATTTTTAATCTTTGTAAATATACAAAAGATTAACAACCTTCAAAGTAAAATCCATAACCAGTATGTTTTACATGCAGAACTAATTGATATATTGAGCAGCTTTTCTATACCGAGACGTAATATAATCTAAAAGAAAACATGAGACCTGCAATTATATGTCTAAATCTATTAATAACAAATTAGAAGCATAACTGACCTTTGGAAAAATGAGTCTCTTTCAAATATTCATCAAGACACCTCTCTGCTGCTTCACTGACATCGTATCGCAGAACATCAGCATTCATCAAACAATAAATTTTGCAGCTCCTGCCAAATATTGCTCGTCGCCAAAAAATGTCAACCTGTTTCATGTTAAAACAGTCAAACAATGATATAAAAAATGTTTGCCCTCATTGATCTGGGATGTGGAAAGAGCTTAAGTAAATACATCTTCATTGCCTTTTTAATTTAGTAAAAATACGACATAAGTTATGACTAAAAATAAAGTAATGATTGATGAATAATTGACACGAAAAGCAAATCTAACATTTTAAAGATATGTATTATTTTTTACATTTATAGCTATACCAGTATAACCATTACTATATCTGTTTTTATCTTATGTAAGGTGTTTAACCTCATCTTTAGTTGTCTTGTCTGTACACAGTAAAATTTCATCAGACTGTGGCAATGGCTGGTGTCTGTCTCGCATGTACATCGATAACGTAGTCACTATCACATCAGCTTGGAGACAAATACAAATTGCAAATGTAAATAACTGTTCAAAGCAGTTCTTAAAAGTTATTTCAATATATACTTTACATATGTATAATTGAATTTCAAACATCGCTTTCGAAACACTTATTTCATTTCATTTAACACTGAAAGTTGACAAAGCTAGCATCTACACGTTCTTGATTGAATATACATTCATCAGACAAAAACTTTAGCATAACGGAGGATGTTTTTTGCACAAACACTGTTATGTAATAACTTGAATAATATTTAGTAAACTTTGAAAAATAAGTATAATTACTCATTTTTATATTCGTCTTTTCATGACCAGAGGAGGGAGCGATAACAGAAGATTTGCATTTGAATTTTAGATAATTTTGCTCATGTGTCGCTACTTTGTTATAAAATATTTATAAACATATCCTTCCAAATTAGATGTTTTGATCTTTGAGATACAAACACATATTTACCAATTTACTTTCGTTTCATTGTAAGACATTAAAAATCTAAAGTGATTATTTCAATTATTTTTTTAAGATTACATACTGCATAACACAGTTAAATGTCAAAAATCATTAATAAGGAATGCTGAATGTGTTTGATAATTTTCTAAAAAATAGAATGATAACAAGAAAAAGTGTATATAAAGCAAAGCTGTACCTACCTGAAGGACACATAAGCAAGTTTGGCTCTCCAACTGAAAAGCTTGGCGGTAGTGATCTTTTAATCAGCCTTGAATCTACATATTAGAGAACACTTACACTGTTATAGAGTTCCGTTTTTCTCATAAAATGATTTGCTTATAAAATAGGATAGTTCCATATAAATAAAACAAATCTCTAATCAAACAATGAAACTCATATACTTTTGTTAGAAAGATCTTACACAGAAAACATGATTATAATTCTTAAAAAGGGTTAATGAAATGGCATTTTTTTAATGTACAAACCTTTAGCTGCTAAATGTTTTAGGATAAGGCCAAGATGTTCCAAGCTGAGATAATCTTGCATGTTTGAAGTTACAGAGTGGAGAAATTGTTGCCAAAGTGTGAACAGCTTGTTGAGTAACGGCTCGGAGCCTGCATCACTAAAATCAAAATTGCAATCCTAAATACCTTGTCATAAACAAAGAATATCAAAATCGATAAAATTTAAAAGAAAAAACAATGTTATGCTAACAGTCAAATGAATGAAAAACAAAATTACTCATACGCAGTTTTTGTTACCAACACTTTAAGCGGGAATAATAAAGATTTAATCTTAATTGAAAGCATGGGCGACTTCATGATGGCTACATAATATGAAAATGCGTAGAGAAGTTGAAATTGAAGGCATGTTACTCTGTTTAATTTTTTTATTTTTTTTTTAATTTTGTCATACAAAAACTTTCTACATACAGTCGTTTAGTAAGTTTGTATACACTGGAAGTGATCATGGTCGAAAAAGATGTTCCAGACTGACTCCAACCTCTGAAGTCTGATACTTCACGCTCCGTTTTCGCCTGACCATCACTATAACCAATTGCATTTTCAGTGCCTTCTGTTGTATCTTCATTTGTCATGCACCATACTATACCTTTACAAAAAGCAAGAAGAATATGTTCGTTTGTAATTTGATGTCTTGATTCGTTTTTTTATTTTATTACATTCAATTCAAACTTGTTCGGTCACCCATAAGGAATTTTCATTTGTAGATTAAATTAAATATTCAAGTTTTTACGAAAACCTTTGTGAAAAAAAATGTTGTTTTTTTCCCCAAGTTGTTTGTAACGTAAAAATCAGTAGAAGCGGATGACATGATGTTTGGAACAATCTGCTATATTACAATTTTGTATGAAGCCAAATGAAATTGTTGATCAATAACAATCTATTTTACTCTAGCCCTCCTTTATCTATGAGCATTAGGGGACTTTTTCAATTTGCAAAGAAGGTATCATTTTTTTTATTAATACAGGAAATGGATTAAAATTATACATTAAATCAACGTAAGATAGCTCGCATACCTTCAGAAATATCTTCAGGATCAACATGGTCAAGCGCTTTTATTGCTAATTCCAAATCATATCCAGCGTTAACAATTTCTTCTACGAATATGTTTTTCTTTTCATCTTCGCAATTTTCTTGAACATCATTGTTTTCATGTTCGTCTTGATGTTTACTTTCAGAAATATCCTCTTTTGCATCAATCATTGCCTCCACTAAATCATCTACGGATGAAATGTCAGAAATAATATGTGCTAGTCGTATTGCATTACCAGTGAAACTGTGATGAGCATTGTACAAAACAATAGTCACCGCGGAGGCAATGCTTGACTTTTTACTTTGTTGTTTTGTGAAAGTATAAATCATTACAATAAAAAATGACAGTTCAGGAAATATTAGCAAAATTAAAAAAAATGACCTTGAATGTTAAAGTCATTTATAATCATTTATCAAATCAAAAAGATCCAAACATAAATAACACAAGAGCAAATAGTGATCACATGTGTAACCTCATGAGAGCTTATTGCATGTTGCGGCTACTGTGTAGCAGGAGACACAAAAATCATAAACGGGGCAAAACGTGTTTTTTTATACAAGAGCCATAACTCCGCTTAATATGCGCAAGAACTTGGAGTACCTATATATCATGTAAAGTTTCAATTAAATTGCATTAGAATTATGAGAGAGGCAACGCAACGGCAACGGGTGCAAGAACGACGACATGACTATAACTTTTCTTCTTCCAAAACAAAGTGGACCTAATTATTTAAATAAATGTAATCATCTATACGTCTTGGAATTGAACTTTCTTTTGGGAACCATGAAAGTGACTACAATCCTTAAAGAGTCAAAGTTAGATATTGATTATTCTTGGTGAGCATAGAAGTCGTGATTTGCCTTATTCAATCTAATATCTATGCCACATTACATCTACTGCAATTCAGTTATTGTAATAATCTTCAAGGTGTTATTGTTCTATTAAATAGAAACTAGAACTATCACTAAATGTGATTAATACCCCCACAAGACTGCTTTGGAAATGAGGATGTTACTAGTAACAGAATACCTTGTAAAAGAATTGAAATATAGAGTTATGGTTGTGGGCAATTAAAGATAGTTGTGGTTCTTATATGTTGCATTTCCTTTCAATGTGGTTGGCCATTGATGATGTTTAATTGAATTACTCTGTAATAAGTCCAGAAAGACAAAGAAAAGGAACAAAGGGCAATAACTCTATAAATACTGAAGATAGAGTTATAGTTCTTGTGCACTGCACTTCCTCTTATTGTGCTTGACCATTGTATGAAGTTGTTTTGAATTCCAACAAGTACGTTTTAAGTTATGCTCCTGACAAGGAAAAGTATCAAAGGGCAGTAACTCTGTATTTTGTCAAATTGGAGTTATGGCTCTTGTGCACTGCACTTCCTTTTAATGTCCTTGACAACTGTATGAAGTTGAATTGAATTCCAAACAGTAGTTTTCAAGTTATGCTCTGGACAAGGAAAAGTAACAAAGGGCAATAACTCTGTAATTAGTAAAGATGGAGTTATGGTTCTTGTGCACTGCACTTTCTCTCAATGTGCTTGACCATTGTAAACAGTTATATTGAATTCCAACCATTAGTCTTCAAGTTATGGTCCGGACAAAAAAGGCAATGGAAAAGCAACAAAGGGCAATAACTCTGTAATTACTTTAGAAAGAGTTATGGTTCTTGTGCACTGCACTTCCCCTTATTATGTTTGACAATTGTATGAAGTTGTTTCGAATTCAAACCAGTAGTTTTCAAGTTATGCCCCGAACAAGGAAAAGTAACAAAGAACAATGACTCTGTAATTAGTCAAGATAGAGTTATGGTTCTTATGCACTGTACTTTCTCTCAATGTGCTTGACCATTGTATGCAGTTATATTGAATTCCAACCAATAGTCTTCAAGTTATGGTCCGGACAAAAAAATCAATGGAAAAGTAACAAAGGGCAATAACTCTGTAATTACTTTAGATAGAGTTATGGTTCTTGTGCACTGCACTTCCCCTTATTTTGTTTGACAATTGTATGAAGTTGTTTTGAATTCCAACCAGTTGTTTTCAAGTTATGCCCCGGACAAGGAAAAGTAACAAAGGGCAATAACTTTGTAATTAGACAAGATAGAGTTATGGTTCTTACGCACTGCACTTCCTCTCAATGTGCTTGACCAATGTATGTAGTTATATTGAATTCAAACTATTAGTCTTCAAGTTATGGTCCGGACAAAAAAAAGCAATGGAAAAGCAACAAAGGGAATAACTCTGTAATTACTTTAGATAGAGTTATGGTTCTTGTGCACTGCACTTCCCCTTATCATGTTTGACAATTGTATGAAGTTGTTTTGATTTCCAACCAGTAGTTTTCAAGTTATGCCCCGGACAAGGAAAAGTAACAAAGGGCAATAACTCTGTAATTAGTCAAGATAGAGTTATGGTTCTTGTGCACTGCACTTCCTCTCAATGTCACAGCTTGACCATTGTATGTAGTTATATTGAATTCAAACTATTAATCTTCAAGTTATGGTCCGGACAAAAAAAAAGCAATGGAAAAGCAACAAAGGGCAATACCTCTGTAATTACTTTAGATAGAGTTATGGTTCTTGTGCACTGCACTTCCCCTTATTGTGTTTGACAATTTTCTGAAGTTGTTTTGAATTCCAACCAGTAGTTTTCAAGTTATGCCCCGGACAAGGAAAAGTAACAAAGGACAATAGCTCTGTAATTAGTCAAGATAGAGTTATGGTTCTTGTGCACTGCACTTCCTCTCAATGTGCTTGACCATTGTATGTAGTTATATTGAATTCCAACCATTAGTTTTCAAGTTATGCTCCGGACAAGGAAAATGCAACGGACGTCTGGACCGACCGACCGCCCGACCAACCGACCACCGGGTGACTCCTATATACCCCCCAAACTTCGTTTTTGGGGGTATAAAAACCACAACCAAAGTCGAGAGAATAATGACGGAAAAAGTCATGTCACATTAACGCAATGATTATGTATAAAAATTATGTATAAATTCTAAACGACTTTACCATGAGAACAGTTTTTTTTCACTGCTGAAATCAGTGGATACAAAAGATTTGACGGGAGTTGATCAGTTCCAACTTTCACAAGCTCTTTTTGCAGGATTACGAGCTGATCTACTGTGAAATAATTTAGATGTATGTACTGCTTGCGTTTGTCTTTTATATGTTGCAACCACTGCATTAAACAATTTTCCATGAATTTTGCAAGCTTCGGAATCAAATCCTTCAAGTCTTCTGTTTCTGACCTTAGTCCCTAAAATTCAAAATAGAATATATGAAGTTACGAATCTTTGATATCTAAGCCACATAAACATAATAAATATTAAAGAACGTAAAGACATTCTACAAACAATAATTGAAATTAAAACACTTATTTTTGATTGACTGCTTTTAGATAATAAAAAAGTACCTTAATTGTTGGTATATCTTCACCCTGTCCAAACTGCATTATCAATGCAACTGGCTTGCTTTTATCACATAGACATCTTACTGACCAATCGTGGAAAAGTACGCATCCGGCTGAACAAAGTTTATTATATACTTTGCATAGTCTCATGATACCGTCAAATGTCTGTAATACAATCAAACATCTTCATTGTCATATTTTATATGTGCTAAGTATTGCATGATTCTTTGAATGTTATACAATAAAAAAATAATGAATTTGTGAGAAAAAAATCTGGAAAGGGGATCCCTCGGAAGCAATGAAAACCAGAAAATCACATGAAAAATGCAGACTTGATCTGATTGATTCTGTTCCTCAGGGATAATGGAAAAGTGCAACATTCCTATCGCCCCTTACCACAAGCTAAAGCGGTGTTCAATCTTCAACACTTCATGTGCTGGAATCAATGATCTCGAAGGACAAAAATATAACATCGAAACTGACAAATTAATTCAATATTTCAGGTTACTCTTAGGTGGATTCATAACACAATGCTATATGCATAATATTCTTACACATCAAATATTAATAAATGTTTACCATATATACTCTTATATACATTTTTACGTCACGTAAAGTATTTTATTATAAACAAATATGTTGCAGAAATCGCATAAAAGAAGGTATATTAAACAGAATATGTGCTCTTTAAGGCTCTTGTGAGTGTAATAAATGAAAGTACGATAGTTCAATAAAGAATTTGATAATTTGTATGAAAATGATCAGCATGCATAATCTAAACTAAAATGTACTTTACCATAACGAAGTTTTCAACGTTCTCATTTCCGTTTTCAGTATTTCCGGCGACCAGCATCAGCCGGCTGGTTAAGTCCTGAAGCTGTACAAGTGTGTAGTCTCTTTTCTGTCGCTTCCCAGCTTCTTCTCGCACTGTGAGTTTAAATGAGTTTTCTAGCGCCTAAAATAAGAGAGATTATTGTTAATTATATGTCAAAGATTTGTGACTTCGTAAGAATGTGACCACTTGGAAATAAGTTGACTTGTAACATTAAACTAAATGTTTATCTTTTTTCTGACTTATTACTAATAAGAAACTCGATAGGCATAAACAATCTATCTTGGAACTAATCAACCTTAAATTTTCAAAAACACATACCATCTTTCCGATAGTATAAACACCACAACTGTTAATAGCATCGGCTTGCATGAAAGACGTAACCTCGACGGATCCATGTGCTTTTACAACATCTTTCAGCCATTCCAACTCCTTATTTGTATCAATCTAAAAAAGCAAAGAATGAACAGCAAAAAGAAATTTTATAACATTTTCCACTGTGTACTAAACTGAATCTTTCTTTTATAACCATTATATACACTTATCTGTTGAGTTTAAAATCACAATAACAATAAATAGCATAAGCACACAAAAAGTCGTCATTTGCCAAACTTAAATGGTGTACAAACAGTACTGTACCCTGTGCAAATCGATAACGGTAACCAATTACATTATGCAGTGTAATTTGTTAAATAATGAACATGCTTTTATGAAAGAGTAACATTAATTTTAATAAACGAAAGATGACGAGCGACGAACAAACTGCCAACTCATCTTTGAGCGTTGTACTCTGATGAACTAAATTACAAAACTAAGTCGGATACCCACCAGCATTTGTGGAAGGTTGTCGTTTGACTCTAATTCTTTCCAAACAACCTGGCAGCGTTCAAGCAAATCCTTGTAGTCCGACATTGGATCTAGCTCAAAAATGAGCGGCGCATATCCAGTAACTGCCGTATGAAGACATTCTACTTTGTCCATCATTAATGGATCATCACCCGCTGATATTAAGGCCAGATCAACAAAAACCTTCAATTCTTTTACTATAGAAAATAAAACATAATTACATTTGGTTATTAAGTAATCGTTTACAGAAATTTGAATTTGATATTTAAACGATAATCAATGGACTGAACTAAAGGCTTGGTCGCACCGACACAGAG
Organism: Ruditapes philippinarum; assembly: GCF_026571515.1. Taxonomy (NCBI): domain Eukaryota; kingdom Metazoa; phylum Mollusca; class Bivalvia; order Venerida; family Veneridae; genus Ruditapes; species Ruditapes philippinarum. The sequence continues at coordinate 304,905 of NW_026858538.1, forward strand.
GTCTTTTGAGTTGTACGTCTGCGTAGCAAATAAAATGTTAGTCTGTGACAAAATCCTACGACAAATATGTCCAAATAATAATGTGTACGAAAAAATGACATACGGTTGTCTTGCATGAACTTGCCGACTTGACGACGCAAAACAATCCTTCTCAAACAAAATTGCATTTGTGAAAATGTGCTATGCCAACGCATTTATATAACACTAAATACATGAATTAGGAACATTATAGACGTGATATATATTTTGTTTTGTTTCTATATAATTGAACCTCCATAATGCAAGAGACAAGTGCATTTGGGACTCAGGCTCAAATTTCAGCACTTTTAATAAAAGTATATGTGCAGATATGTCTCATGTTCAGATACAAAGGCAATAGTAAAATAATTGATTCAAAATAAATGTTTCCTTACTTCAAAAAATGGCATTTACTGTATTACATAGTTGTATTAAACTTTGAAATATAGTTATCATTTTTTCTTGAATACTTATTTTCAATTAAGCATTACCTATTCTGAAAATATTAAGGTTTAAACATAATGTCCTTATAAAGTGCTCAGATCATTTCTCTTGCTAGATGTCATGACCTCAAATCATCTGAGCTCTATGCTAAACATCTGAGCTCTAGCCCTAGAATTTTTCAAGAAAAAGAAGGCTGTTAAAATGTTTACTATATTATTTACTAAATATTATTATAAACCCCTAGGGCGGGGCCAATTTTGACACCAGTGCTTGAATATGAACAATCTTGTTTCTTGGAAAACAGATTTTTGCATAGATTCAAATTCTTTAAACAACTTTAGAAGTCCTTACCGCATGATACAATCTTGGCCAGTTTGGTTGAAATCAAACTTGTACTGTTTAAGATCTATTAAGCTCACTATGACACGCACGCGCACACACACGCACACGCACACGCACACACACACACATATCACAGATTGCAGTGGCATAAAAATCGCACACTGACGCAAGACTGTTGATTTGTAAGCATCACATTTTGTAATTTAATAGTTTTTATTCAACATAACCATTAAGAGATTACATTTACTTTTTGACGTTCTTAAAATTTAGGTTGGCCATAGTTTTCGGCACGGTATAACCGGTAATGTGTCAATGTGCAGTTAAAACCATATAAACATACAATCTGTAACAGTAGTTTATCATGGAACCTTTATTTGGCATGTACGTGCCATTCCATGAAAAGCGTTGCATTGTCCAAAAGTAGGCGAATTTACACAAGAAGGTGCAGGTTTTTTTTAGAATAGTCCTTGTGCTTCTTGTTAAAAACAGCTATGAAATTTTTTTTTCCAGCATTGAACGCAAAAATGTTGTTATACAATGCAAGACTACTTTGTCAGAAACTTCAATCGAATACCTGTCATAGACCTGTTTTAACTATGGTGTGACCAAGGTTCTACAAATAACTCATAAAAAGTCATAATATTTACATGTATATTTAAACAATCCGGTAAAGGATAGTAAAATTTCAATATTTGGTTAATGATATATTATTTTTGCGCTTATATACTCTGTGATATTTTGCCGATTGAATCACTAAAATAAGGAACCCATCTGTGATTTTTTCTAAAATAAAAGTTCCATCCTATTTAAGTAATGAATTCTTAAAAAGTCGGTTTTTAGTGGTGTGGACAGTAACCTAAACTTTTGCCCATGAACAGGCTCAATCAAATCGAGAAAAAATATTTTTAAAAATTTCAAAGTGTACTAGTATGAAAAATAAGATTTACGTACGTTTCTTCATTGTCTTGTTCAACCACTTAACCAAAGGTTTACATTCCACGTAAGCTGCAAGACACTTGGCTCTTTCCGGAGTCATATCCTCCAAGAATGAACATGTGTTTATCAGACTTTGATCAAATGAATTCATCGAAAAGTTTGTTGCGTAGTGCTATATAAAAAGAGAGTGTAGTCATTAAATGAAAACAAGAGGGACATGATGGCCCTAATATAGCTCACCTGAATATTACTACTCTTCATGACAAGGAACAAGTTATATTGTAGACTATAAACAAAGCAGAATGATATAATATCTAAAACAAAATTTGATTGATATTACAAAGTTCATATTAGTATCTGAAATAGTGCACGTGTAAAAGCATTACCGGTTACTATTGCTGAGGGAAAACAACAGTTTCATAAGAAGTCACTGGTTACTATATTCATCATAAATGGTTTCCTTGGAAGTCAGTGTCTGCTATGAATTGGAAGTCACTAGTTGCTTTGAAAATTTACAGGTGGCTTATGAAAAGTTAAAGGCTGCTTGCTATGTGCTTTAACTCTTAGATTTTTAAAGTTGTTACTACATTGTATATACATATAAGGAAACTCTATGTTCCCCGAGGCGGTGCCAATTTTGACCCCAGTGCTATGATTTGAACAATTTTTGTAGAGATGTTTCATATAAAATATCTTAGCAAAACATCTATAATATAATAAAATATTTAATTATTTTTTAAACATATAAGCAAAATGCAGGGCCAATTTTGACATGAAGGCTATAACTGGAACTAACTTAGTAAATGTCTACTAGATAATGTTTCATGTCAAAAAACTAAGCTTTAGCTCTTGTAGATTTAAAGATGATTTTTTCAGGTTCAACTTTATACATATACATATAATGAAAAAGCTCCCACTTGAGCACTTTATTCTCAAGTGAGCTTTTAACAAATGTATTTACTTTTTGAAAAAAGTTCGACTTTTAGATACAGAGAAGACTTACATGTGCAATATCTTCAACAGATCTGAAATCTCCCTGTAAATCATATTGTTGCATAAACTGTAGGATCACGATTGCTCCATTAACACATGACCCTAATTTCCTGAACTGTTTCAACTGTTCAAGTCGTATCCTAGCAAATCGATCCTTCAGGTTCAGTTTTAAAAGTTCAGCAAACATTCCTTTCTCATCATCATTGTAAGCATTTCCGATAACCAATTCGAATGTTTGAAACTTGATATCACCAGTTCTAACGCTTTTGGAAAAAACATCAAATCTGGAATAACAAATTAATTTAATTGGAACACATCTTTTTGTTTTACAATCATATACACAAATATCAATACCAACATCTCTCTTAAACAGTTAGAAAAGGAAATTTATAATTCTTTGCAGGTAAGGATTGTAGGAACTAAGCATACATTTGTCAAAATTGAATTTTGATGTTTTTGTCCGCCATTACAACAAAAATTACTAGAACTAAACAGAACTAATGTTTTTATATTTTTTTGGTCTTTTGGGATCATTGTTTCCAACACTTTCAAGTGTTAAAAATTGAATACCGCTCAAGTCAGTGCTAAAAGAGGTGAGGGCAATCCCAAATCTACATACTCAAAACCGGTGCTAAGGTGCGTTAGGAATGTACGTTGCACTTTTTATTATCACTCATGTATGGACTCAATGAAACCGATTCTGCTATTATCATGTAATTTTAATGTGATAAGTGCTTCCGAGGGATGACACTTTATCCAGATTGTTTTACTAAGGTTAAAAACTTATCAAATTTTAATGTACGGAAGGGGCATTACATATTTTGGGATGCGCTTTTTTCCTTGGACACATTTTCTAAATCTTAGAGCCCTAGATTAAAGAATTGATGCATTTAATACTAATTCGTGTACATAATTTGCTGTTTAAACGGGGATGTCATTCTTGTCACTGTCTTTCTGATATTTTTCATATTTCACGCTGTATTTTTCATTTTTAGAGGGAATTTTCGTATTCAACTGGCTTATGTAAAGCATAAATCTGGCGTACTGTATACGCATTGCGCTTGTTATGAATTAACCTTACACTGGAAGTTGACTTTATTCTATTATTTTGACTCAACCGGTGGCAAATATATAACGACGTTTGAAACATTTTCATACGCTTAACTTCCAAGAAATCTTTAATGACTTAACTTTAAACTATCAATGACATCATTGAGACAATTTGTCAGCCAGCTAAAATTTAAAATTGAATGACATTGATTCAGCAAAATTTGGTTGTCTCGAAAACTCGAACAATTTTCCTATTTTAAAGTTATGACGCAGTTAAAGAGATAGTTACGATGAACTAAAATACCCTTGTGTTATTGTCTCTAAGAAAACCTTAACGTACGCAACATACGATGGCGTATATGCTAAGGTGACTTTGTGTAGTGGACCCAAACACTTGTCGTATATTTATAAATGTCTAATACTTGTATCAATACTAGTCTGATCATGGTGGTATTTTCTACAAATACACTAGAGAGACATGCTACTGTATTCGATTTATTTAATTTTACATAAAACAACACTGCATTTGTGAAAAATAATGCTATGCTACAGCATAAATACAACACTAAACAGTAATATAGGAACATAAGATTTTTTTTGTTTCTATACAATTGAAAATTGCCATAATGAAGTAGAGTCTAGTAAAATTGGGGGTCAAGGTCATATTTCAGCATGTAAAATAAATGACAATATGTAGACGTGTCTAATGATCAGATACAAAGGCCACAGTACAATAATTGATTTAAAACAAGAGGGCCCAGAGGGCTCTGGATTTCTCACCTGAAGTCAAAAGGTCAAATGGAGCCTCTTTCTCACCATAAGCACAATTTGAAAACAAGGGAAAGCTTTATCTGAATAATTTTGAGTTCTGTCACCAAGGAAATTTTTGTGTACAATTATTTCAAAACTGAACCAGTGGTTTAGATTTTGTTTAGATGTTGTTATTTCTAACTTTAGCTCTGGCAGTCATTTAAGCTCACCTGAGCACTCAATATGAGATTTTGTGATCACAATGTGTCCGGCGTCCGTCAGTACGCCAGTGTGTCCTTCGTCAACTGTTTATACAAACAATTTCTTTTTCACCCACTAGGCCAAATGTGATAAAAAATTTTGGAATGTTCCGAGCATGAAGCTCTTCTAAAATTGTTCAATTGGTTTTGTTCAATTAAGCATATGGGTCAGGAGGGCTTTAAAAAGATTTTTGAAATAAAATCTTTATCTTCTCTTAAAGTGCAAGGCCTAAGGCTTAGATATTTTGTATGTGGCATCATGTAATGAACCTCAACATTTGCTCAAATTATAGCCCTGGGGTCAACATTTGCCTAGCCCTAGGGGGTCATTGATTTTTCTTATATGTATAAAGTAAAAACTTAAAAATATTCTTGTAAAAATTCGAGAGAGCTAGAGCGTAGATATTTGGCATGAAACATTTTCTAGTGGATGTCTACAAAGTTTGTTCAAATAAAAGCCCTAGGGTAAATTGGCCCGCCCCAGGGGGTTATTGATTTTCCTTATATGTAAACTAAAAACTCTTCTTGTGAAAATCAAAAATCACTAGGGCTTTGATATTTGGCAGGAAATATCGTGTAATGGATGTCTACCAAGTTTGTTAAAACAAAAGCCCTAGTGTAAAAATTGACCCCGTTCCGAGGTTTATTAATTTTCGTTATATGTATATGCATTCCATTCTGGGTTATTATCATCCTTTAATAAGATTAAATAAAATTTTGCTTTCATAACAAGAAAACAGAAAAGATTTTTTGAACATTATTTTTTTAACTATGATTTATTAAGATATGAAGAAAATATTAATATAATGAAACATAAATTTATTAATTTTCCTTAACCTTAACATCTTTTTAAATAACTGCAGTATATATAGCAAGAATTGAACTACATTGGATATTAAGCCGCCCGGTTAGCTCAACAGGTAGAGCGTTGGACTGTGAATCAGGCGACCCGAAACGATGCGGTGGTTGAACTGTGCTCTGGTGAATTCAATGTGGCTTACTACAGTGATCCGGAGTGAAACCTACCAACACCAACACCTAAACATTGGATATTATACACTTTATATTTGTATTAACAAGCTTATGACTGCTGTTATAAATTCTGTAATTTATTATAGTAAATGTTGGAATACACAGCTTGACTACATTATTTGCTAAAAAGCCAATGCCATGTAACTAACATATTATAATGAGAAAATTGATTTCCCTACTATGTATATTGTAAAAGTTTATATCTACAGAAGCTCAAGCTTAGTTTCTATAGCATTCAGAGACTTCATAGCAGCCATTTACTTTATAGAACTGTAAAATTTCATAGCAACCAGTGACTTCCATAGCAAATACAATTGTATTTCATAGCAGACACTGATTTCCAAGGACAGCAACCTGTGACTTTTTATGACACTGTATTCCCTTAGCAAAAGCAACAAGTAAGTTTTTACATGTGCGCTATTCCAGATACAAATATGAACTTTGTGATATCAGTTTAAAAATCCTGATATGCAGATTTTTGGATGGTTGTTTATCATAAATATGATGCTCAAAAGAAGATTTATCAATATGTTAAGTTTCAATAAACATTATTTGTAAAGATATTACCGAATGTAACATTTCATGTAAATAAAGGCAGATATTTCGAAATTTGTTGTCAGGTCATTTTAAGCCAATTTTTACAATAAAAACTGAAAACATTAACTACAAAGTTTAAGTAAGTGTAATTAAACATTTGCTTCACATATTTAACTTTTTAAAACAAGAGGGCCATGATGGCCCTGAGGTCGCTAACCTGTATAAAGGCACCCAGAGCGGGGCCAGTTTTAACCCCAGGGCTTTTATTTGAACACACCCATTAGAAGATGTTTCACGATGTTAAGTTTTTACTACACACATATAATGAAAAACAACGATTTACCCCCCCCCCCCCCGGAGCAGGGCCAATTTTAACCCAAGGGCTTTTATTTGAACAAACTTTGTACAATCAATTACTTGAAGATGTTTCATGCTTAATATCTAAACTCTAGCTATTTGGGCTTTTTCAAAGAAGATTTTTAAGTTTTTGCTATATTGCAGGGATCAGGTGATCTAATGATTCTTCTGCTTATTTTATTCTTTACTTGAGTATTTTTATGTGCAAACTCCGTATAACTTAATGAAGTAAAAGTGGGTGGGGTATTGTTTACATTATTTTTAATCTCAGTGATAAAGCTTTTACCGTTCAATATAAAGTTCAAGATTGAATTACCTTCTAGCGTTAGACTTTATCTACATTTTTATATGTCTGTTTATAATTGTCATCTACTGTTAACGTCAATTTCTAAAGATATTGGATAATTTGGCTGATAGTGAGTTACCGGCATGTTTACAACATTTATGTGTACCTGTTACGTTTATGTCTATTACGTCATTGAATTATGCGTTCTACGTCATTGATTTCTCGTGGGCGTTTTTCTTGTTGGTAAACATTGGGTTTTTGACAGATGATAGATAATGTTTACAGAGTATGTCTTATCTTAGGTAATTGCTTTTAGTCTTATATAATATTTTGTATATCCTGTTTAATTGAACTTTGCATACTTAAAAGATAATCTTTGAATATGTTTGTATGTATTTCTGCAGAATTCTGCTGAATTCTGCCACTGTTATCTATGATATCACACTTTCTGCCAAATTCTGCAATTCTAGCGGAATTCGTCTAGTATAAATTGAGATGTTTTCGAATATGAAGTGAGTTTTAAGTTGACTCTTGGAATTCAGAGATTGAAGTTGACTCTGGGAATTCAGAGATAAAAGTTAGTTATGATAATTCAGTAATAAATAAGTTGATTATTGGGGTGGAAAATAGAATAAGATATAACATTGATACATTGTAAATGAATATCAGAACATAGAACGATAATTTAACAGAGATATTTATTGAGAATAGAATCTAATAGAAATTGTGAAAAGAAGAGGTATAGTTTATAAATGACTATTAATGATAGATGTTAAAGACATAATTATTTTTATATATGATATTTGTTCTAACTGTTCAATAAATATTCTTACATTTTAAAAGTTTAAACAAAGACTTTTCCTATTTGTATCCATTTATTTAAAGATTGTTTAAACCCCAAACAGTGTTGCGACTTATACGCAACCAAAGTAAAAGTTTTAATTATGAAAGATGCCACAATATACATATAAGGAAAATCAATGACCCCCGGGGCGGGGCCAATTTTGACCCCAAGGCTTTAATTTAAACAAACTTGGTAGACAATAATTAGAACATGTTTCATGCTAAATATCTTAGCTCTAGCCCTTTTAGTTCTTTATAAGAAGATTTTTTAATGTTTAAACTATATGCATATAGGGAAAATCAATGACCCCCTTGGGCAGGGCCAATTTGGACCCCAGGGCTTTTTTTAACAAACTTGGTAGACACTCATCAGAAGATGTTTCATGCTAAATATCTTAGCTCTAGCTCTTTGGGTTCTTTAAAAGAAGACTTTTTAAGTTTTTACTATATGCATAAAGGGATAATCAAAGACCCCCTGGGGCGGGGCCAATTTTGACCCCAGGGCTTTTATTTGAACAAACTTGGTAGACACTCACTAGAAGATGTTTCATGCTTAATATCTAAACTCTAGCTTTTTAGGTTTTTTCAAACAAGGTCTTTAAAGTTTTTGCTATACACATATAAGGACAATCAATGACCCCCGGGGCGGGGCAATTTTTGACCCCAGGGCTTTTATTTGAACAAACTTGGTAGACACTCACCAGAAGATGTTTCGTGCTTAATATCTAAACTCTAGCTTTTTGGGTGTTTTCAAAGAAGATCTTTTAAATTTTTGCTATACACATATAAGGAAAATCAATGACCCCCGGGGCGGGGGCATTTTTGACCCCAGGACTTTTATTTGAACAAACTTGGTAGACACTCATTAGAACATGTTTCATGCTAAATATCTTAGCTCTAGCTCTTTTAGTTCTATATAAGAAGTTTTTTAGAGTTTTTACTAGATGCATATAGGGAAAATCAATGACCCCCTGGGGCAGAGCCAATTTTGACCCAAGGTCTTTTCTAAACAAACTTGGTAGACACTCATTAGAAGATGTTTCATGCTTAATATCTTAGCTCTAGCTCTTTGGGTTCTTTAAGAGGAGATTTTTAAAGTTTTTACTATATGCATATAGGGATAATCAAAGACCCCCTGGGACGGGGCCAATTTTGACCCAAAGGCTTTTATTTGAACAAACTTGGTAGACACTCACTAGAAGATGTTTCATTCTTTATATCTAAACTCTAGCTATTTGGGTTTTTTCAAAGAAGATTTTTTAAGTTTTTTGCTTTACAAATATAAGGAAAGTGAATGAGCCCTAGACGGGGCCAATTTTGACCCCAGGACTTTTATTTGAGCAAACTTGGTAGACACTCACTAGAAAATATTTAATGCTTAATATCTTAACTCTAGCTAATTGGAGTTTTTCAAAGAAGATTTTTAAGTTTTTGCTATACACATATAAGGAAAATAAATGACCCCCGGGGCGGTGCCAATTTTGACCCGAGGGCTTTTATTTGAACAAACTTGTTAGACACCTATTAGAACATCTATCATGCTAAATATCTTAGCTCTAGCTCTTTGAGTTCTTTATAAGAAGATTTTTAAAAGTTTTTACTATATTCATATAGGGAAAATCAATGCCCCCCTGCGGCGGGGCCAATTTTGACCCCAGGGCTTTTATTTGAACAAACATGGTAGACACTCATTAGAAGAGTTTCATGCTAAATATCTTAGCTCTAGCTCTTTGGGTTCTTTAAAAGAAGAATTTTTTAAGTTTTTACTATTGCATATAGGGATAATCAAAGACCCCCTGGGACGGGGCCAATTTTGACCCAAAGGCTTTTATTTGAACAAACTTGGTAGACACTCACTAGAAGATGTTTCATTCTTTATATCTAAACTCGAGCTATTTGGGTTTTTTCAAAGAAGATTTTTTAAGTTTTTTGCTTTACACATATAAGGAAAGTGAATGAGCCCTAGACGGGGCCAATTTTGACCCCAGGACTTTTATTTGAGCAAACTTGGTAGACACTCACTAGAAAATATTTCATGCTTAATATCTAAACTCTAGCTAATTGGGGTTTTTCAAAGAAGATTTTTAAGTTTTTGCTATACACATATTAGGAAAATAAATGACCCCCGGGGCGGGGCCAATTTTGACCCGAGGGCTTTTATTTGAACAAACTTGTTAGACACCTATTAGAACATCTATCATGCTAAATATCTTAGCTCTAGCTCTTTGAGTTCTTTATAAGAAGATTTTTAAAAGTTTTTACTATACACATATAAGGAAAATCAATGACCCCCGGGGCGGAGCCAATTTTGACCCCAGGGCTTTTATTTGAACAAACTTGGTAGACACCCATTAGAACATGTTTCATGCTAAATATCTTAGCTCAAACTCTTTGAGTTCTTTATAAGAAGAAGATTTTTTAAAGTTTTTACTATATGCATATAGGGAAAATCTATGACCCCTTGGGGCAGGGCCAATATGACCCCAGGGCTTTAATTTGAACAAACTTGGTAGACACTCATTAGAAGATGTTATATGCTAAATATCTTAGCTCTAGCTCTTTGGGTTCTTTAATAGAAGAGATTTTAAGTTTTTACTATATGCATGTAGGGAAAATCAAAGACCCTCTGGGGCGGAGCCAATTTTGACCCCAGGGCTTTGATTTGAACAAACTTGGTAGACACTAATTAGAACATGTTTCATGCTAAATATCTTACCTCTAGCTCTTTTAGTTTTTTTTTTAAGAAGAATTTTTAAAGTTTTTACTACATGGATATAGGGAAAATCAATGACCCCCTGGGGCAGGGCCAATTTTGACCCCAGGGCTTTTTTTTAACAAACTTGGTAGACACTCATTAGAAGATGTTTCATGCTAAACATCTTAGCTCTAGCTCTTTGGGTTCTTTAAAAGAAGATTTTTTAAAGTTTTTACTATATGTATATGGGGAGAATCAAAGACGCCCTGGGACGGGGCCAATTTTGACCCAAGGGCTTTTATTTGAACTAACTTGGTAGACCCTTACTAGAAGATGTTTCATGCTTAATATCTAAACTCTAGCTATCTGGGTTTTTTCAAAGAAGATTTTTTAAGTTTTTGCTATACACATATATAAGGAAAATCAATGACCCCCGGGGAGGGGCCAATTTTGACCCCAGGGCTTTTATTTGAACAAACTTTGTAGACACCCATTAGAACATGTTTCATGCTAAATATCTTAGCTCTAGCTCTTTGGGTTCTTTATAAGAAGATTTTTTAAAGTTTTCACTATATGCATATAGGGAAAATCAATCACCCACTGGGGCGAGGCCAATTTTGTCCCCAGGGCTTTTTATTTGAACAAACATGGCAGACACTTATTAGAAGAGTTTCATGCTAAATATCTTAGCTCTAGCTCTTTGGGTTCTTTAAAAAAAAGATTTTTAAAGTTTTTACTATATGCAAATAGAGGGATAATCAAAGACCCCCTGGGACGGGCCAATTTTGATCCAAGGGCTTTCATTTGAACAAATTTGGTAGACACTTACTAGAAGATGTTTCATGCTTAATATCTACACTGTAGCTATTTGGGTTTTTTTCAAAGAAGATTTTTTAAGTTTTTGCTATACACATATAAGGAAAATCAATGACCCCCGGGCGGGGCCAATTTTGACCCCAGGACTTTTATTTGAACAAACTTGGTAGACACCCATTAGAACATGTTTCATGCTTAATATCTTAGCTCTAGCTCTTTGAGTTCTTTATAAGAAGAATTTTTTTTAAGTTTTTACTTTATGCATATAGGGAAAATCAATGACTCCTTGGGACAGGGCCAATATGACCCCAGGGCTTTAATTTGAACAAACTTGGTAGACACTCATTAGAAGATTTTATATGCTAAATATCTTAGCTCTAGCTCTTTGTGTTCTTTAATAGAAGATATTTTAAATTTTTACTATATGCTTAAAGGGAAAATCAAAGACCCCCTGGGGCGGAGCCAATTTTGACCCCAGGGCTTTTATTTGAACAAACTTGGTAGACACCATTAGAACATGTTTCATGCTAAATATCTTAGCTCAAACTCTTTGAGTTCTTTATAAGAAGAAGATTTTTTAAAGTTTTTACGATATGCATATAGGGAAAATCTATGACCCCTGGGGCAGGGCCAATTTGACCCCAGGGCTTTAATTTGAACAAACTTGGTAAGACACTCATTAGAAGATGTTATCATGCTAAATATCTTAGCTCTAGCTCTTTGGGTTCTTTAATAGAAGAGATTTTAAGTTTTTACTATATGCATGTAGGGAAATATCAAAGACCCTCTGGGGCGGAGCCAATTTTGACCCCAGGGCTTTGATTTGAACAAACTTGGTAGACACTCATTAGAAAATGTTTCATGCTAAATATCTTACCTCTAGCTCTTTTAGTTTTTTTTTTAAGAAGAATTTTTTAAGTTTTTTACTACATGGATATAGGAAAATCAATGACCCCCTGGGGCGGGGCCAATTTTGACCCAGGGCTTTTTTTAACAAACTTGGTAGACACTCATAGAAGATGTTTCATGCTAACATCTTAGCTCTAGCTCTTTGGTTCTTTATTAAAGAAGATTTTTTAAAGTTTTTACTATATGTATATAGGGAGAATCAAGACGCCCTGGGACGGGGCCAATTTTGACCCAAGGGCTTTTATTTAAAACAAACTTGGTAGACCCTTACTAGAAGATGTTTCATGCTAAAATATCTAAGCTCTAGCTTCTGGGTTTTTTCAAAGAAGATTTTTTAAGTTTTTGTTATACACATATATAAGGAAAATCAATGACCCCCGGGGCGGGGCCAATTTTGACCCCAGGGCTTTTATTTGAACAAACTTTGTAGACACCCATTAGAACATGTTTCATGCTAAATATCTTAGCTCTAGCTCTTTGGGTTCTTTATAAGAAGATTTTTTAAAGTTTTCACTATATGCATATAGGGAAAATCAATCACCCACTGGGGCGAGGACAATTTTGACCCCAGGGCTTTTATTTGAACAAACATGGCAGACACTTATTAGAAGAGTTTCATGCTAAATAACTTAGCTCTAGCTCTTTGGGTTCTTTAAAAGATTTTTTAAAGTTTTTACTATATGCATAGAGGGATAATCAAAGACCCCCTGGGACGGGGCCAATTTTGACCCAAGGGCTTTTATTTGAACAAATTTGGTAGACACTTGCTAGAAGATGTTTCATGCTTAATATCTAAACTGTAGCTATTTGGGTTTTTTTCAAAGAAGATTTTTTAAGTTTTTGCTATACACATATAAGGAAAATCAATGACCCCCGGGGCGGGGCCAATTTTGACCCCAGGGCTTTTATTTGAACAAACTTGGTTGACACCCATAAGAACATGTTTCATGCTTAATATCTTAGCTCTAGCTCTTTGAGTTCTTTATAAGAAGATTTTTTTAAAGTTTTTACTTTATGCATATAGGGAAAATCAATGACTCCTTGGGGCAGGGCCAATATGACCCCAGGGCTTTAATTTGAACAAACTTGGTAGACACTAATTAGAAGATTTTATATGCTAAATATCTTAGCTCTAGCTCTTTGTGTTCTTTAATAGAAGATATTTTAAATTTTTACTATATGCTTAAAGGGAAAATCAAAGACCCCCTGGGGCGGGGCCAATTTTTACCCCAGGGCTTTTATTTGAACAAACTTGATAGACAGTAATTAGAACATGTTTCATGCTAAATATCTTAGCTCTAGCTCTTTAGTTCTTTTTAAGAAGATTTTTTAAAGTTTTTACTATATGCATATAGGAAAAATCAATGACCCCCTGGGGCAGGGCCAATTTTGACCCCAGGGCTTTTTTTTAACAAACTTGGTAAACACTCATTAGAAGATGTTTCATGCTAAAAATCTTAGCTCTAGCTCTTTGGGTTCTTTAAAAGAAAACTTTTTAAGTTTTTACTATATGCATAAGGGGATATCAAATACCCCCTGGGCGGGGCCAATTTTGACCCCTGAACAAAGATGGTAGACACTCACTAGAAAATGTTTCATGCTTAATATCTAAACTGTAGCTATTTGATTTTTATCAAAGAAGATTTTTTTAAGTTTTTGCTATACACATATAAGGAAAATCAATGACCCCCGGGGCGGGGCCAATTTTGACACCCGGGCTTTTATTTGAACAAACTTGGTAGACACTCAACTAGAACAATGTTCATGCTTAATATCTAAATTTCTAGCTTTTTGAGTTTTTTTTTCAAAGAAGATTCTTTTAAATTTTTGCTATACACATATAAGGAAAATCAATGACCCCCCTGGTGGAGGGCATTTTGACCCCAGGGCTTTTATTTGAACAAACTTGGTATTGGACACCCATTAGAAGATGTTTTATGCTAAATATCTTAGCTCTAGCTCTTTGGGTTCTTTTAAAAGAAGATATTTTAAACTTTTTCTATATGCATATAAGGAAAATCAATGCCCCCCTACGGGCGGGGCCAATTTTGACCCAAGGCTTTTTATTTTGAACAAACTTGGTAGATTTTTTAAAGTTTTTGCTATATGCTATGGAAAATCAATACCCCCCAGGGGGGCCCCTTTGGGCCCCAGGGCTTTTTTTTTAACAAAACTTGGTAACATCATTAGAAGATGTTTCATGCTAAAAATCTTAGCTCTAGCTCTTTGGGTTCTATAAAATAAGATTTTTTAAGTTTTTACTATATGCATAAAGGGATATCAAAGACCCCTTGGGGCGGGGCCAATTTTGACCCCCTGAACAAACTTGGTAAACACTCACTAGAAGATGTTTCATGCTTAATATCTAAATTCTGGCTCTTTGTGTTTTTTCAAAGAAGATCTTTTAAGTTTTTGCTATACACATATAAGGAAAATCAATGACCCCCGGGGCGGGGCCAATTTAGACCCAATGGCTTTTATTTGAACAAACTTGGTAGACACTCACTAGAAGATGTTTCATGCTTAATATCTAAATTCTAGCTTTTTGTTTTTTTTTCAAAGAAGATCTTTTAAATTTTTGCTATACACATATAAGGAAAATCAATGACCCCCGAGGTGGGGGCATTTTGACCCCAGGGCTTTTATTTGAACAAACTTGGTAGACACCCATTAGAACATGTTTTATGCTAAATATCTTAGCTCTAGCTCTTTGGGTTCTTTAAAAGAAGATATTTTAACTTTTTCTATATGCATATAAGGAAAATCAATGCCCCCCTACGGCGGGGCCAATTTTGACCCAAGGGCTTTTATTTGAACAAACTTGGTAGACACTCACTAGAAGATGTGTCATGCTTGATATCTAAACTCTAGCTATTTGGGTTTTTTCAAAGAAGATTTTTTAAGTTTTTGCTATACAAATATAAGGAAAGTAAATGAGCCCCGGGGCGGGGCCAATTTAGACCCCAAGACTTTTATTTGAACAAACTTGGTAGACACTCACTAGAAGATATTTCATGCTTAATATCTAAACTCTAGCTATTTGGGGTTTTTCAAAGAAGATTTTTAAGTTTGCTATACACATATAAGGAAAATAAATGACCCCCGGGGCGGAGTCAATTTTGACCCCAGGGCTTTTATTTGAACAAACTTGGTAGACACCCATTAGAACATGTTTCATGCTAAATATCTTAGCTCTAGCTCTTTGAGTTCTTTGTAAGAAGAAGATTTTTTAAGTTTTTACTATATGCATATAGGGAAAATCAATGACCTCTAGGGGCAGGGCCAATATGACCCCAGGGCTTTAATTTGAACAAACCTGGTAGACACTCATTAGAAGATGTTATACGCTAAATATCTTAGCTCTAGCTCTTTGGGTTCTTTAATAGAAGAGATTTTAAGTTTTTACTATATGCATGTAGGGAAAATCAATGACCCCTGGGGCGGAGCCAATTTTGACCCCAGGGCTTTTATTTGAACAAACTTGGTAGACACAAATTAGAACATGTTTCATGCTAAATATCTTAGCTCTAGCTCTTTGGGTTCTTTATAAGAAGATTTTTTAAAGTATTTACTATATGCATATAGGGAAAATCAATGACCCCCTGGGGCGAGGCCAATTTTGACCCCAGGGCTTTTATTTGAACAAACATGGCAGACACTCATTAGAAGAGTTTCATGCTAAATAACTTAGCTCTAGCTCTTTGGGTCCTTTAAAAGATTTTTTTTAAGTTTTTACTATATGCATAGAGGGATAATCAAAGACTCCCTGGGACGGGGCCAATTTTGACCCAAGGGCTTTTATTTGAACAAATTTGGTAGACACTTACTAGAAGATGTTTCATGCTTAATATCTTAAACTGTAGCTATTTGGGTTTTTTCAAAGAAGATTTGTTTAAGTTTTTGCTATACACATATAAGGAAAATCAATGACCCCCGGGGCGGGGCCAATTTTGACCCCAGGGCTTTTATTTGAACAAACTTGGTAGACACCCATAAGAACATGTTTCATGCTTAATATCTTAGCTCTAGCTCTTTGAGTTCTTTATAAGAAGATTTTTTTAAAGTTTTTACTTTATGCATATAGGGAAAATCAATGACTCCTTGGGGCAGGGCCAATATGACCCCAGGGCTTTAATTTGAACAAACTTGGTAGACACTAATTAGAAGATTTTATATGCTAAATATCTTAGCTCTAGCTCTTTGGGTTCTTTAATAGAAGATATTTTAAATTTTTACTATATGCTTAAAGGGAAAATCAAAGACCCCCTGGGGCGGGGCCAATTTTGACCACAGGGCTTTTATTTGAACAAACTTGGTAGACACTAATTAGAACATGTTTCATGCTGAATATCTTAGCTCTAGCTCTTTAGTTCTTTATAAGAAGATTTTTTAAAGTTTTTACGATATGCATATAGGAAGAATCAATGACCCCCTGGGGCGGGGCCAATTTTGACCCCTGGGCTTTTATTTGAACAAACTTGGTAGACACTCACTAGAAGATGTTTCATACTTAATATCTAAACTCTAGCTATTTGGGTTTGTTAAAAAAGATCTTTTAAGTTTTTTGCTAAACACATATTAGGAAAATCAATGACCCCCGGGGCGGGGCCAATTTAGACCCCAGGGCTTTTATTTGAACAAACTTGGTAGACACTCACTATAATATGTTTTATGCTTAATATCTAAACTCTAGCTTTTTGGTTTTTTTCAAAGAAGATCTTTTAAATTTTTGCTATACACATATAAGGAAAATCAATGACCCCCGGGGCGGGGGCATTTTTGACCCCAGGGCTTTTATTTGAACAAACTTGGTAGACACCCATTAGAACATGTTTCATGCTAAATATCTTAGCTTTAGCTCTTTGGGTTCTTTAAAAGAAGATATTTTAACTTTTTCTTTATGCATATAGGGAAAATCAATACCCCCTACGGCGGGGCCAATTTTGACCCAAGGGCTTTTATTTGAATAAACTTGGTAGACACTCATTAGAAGATGTTTCATGCCAATTATCTAAGCTCTAGTTCTTAGGGTTTTTTAAAAGAAGATATTTAAAAATTTCTGCATGGAATGGAATTCTTTGAACAACTTTGTTAAAGCTTCACACAAAGAACATCCCTGTTAAATTTCTTTATGATCTGCCTTATGGTTTCAGAGGAGATGTCGTTTTAAAAGTGTGAACGGACAACGGACGACGGACGAAGAGTGATCCTAATAGCTCACCCTGAGCATATGCTCAGGTGAGCTAAAAAGTAAAAAGTAGTAAATTAGTAAAAAGTTCCCCCGTTTTCACTTCAGTGTTGTTATATTTTTCTGGTCCTTCGGGATCATTGATGCCGGCACTATTAAGTGTTGAGAATTGAGTACCGCTCAAGCCGGTGCTAGGGGCCGTGAGGGATGTTGCACTTATTCATTATCTCTCATGTACAGACTCAATCAAACCGAGTCTGCAATTCTTATGTAATTCTGTTGTGATTAATGCTTCCGAGGGATCACTTTGTTTCCAGATTTTTTTCACTTAACCTTTTACTGTACGAGCATATTGCAAGAAGAAAATGGCTGTTTTCATTGAAAAGCCCCCTGTTACAAGTTCAAACTGCTGTGAAACTATAAACAAGAGGATCAAGAGGGCCCTGGATTGCTTACCTGAGAAAAAGGTAAAAGGTCAAAGTGGAGCATTTTTTCACTACAAAACCACAATTTAGTTTATACAAATTTATTTTAGTTCGATTGTGTTGGAAGCTATAAGCTTATTGAAACACTCTCGAATCCGTTCCTGGAACCAACCAGTACTAAGCAATGAATGTAAAGTTTCTTGCTCAAGGAAACAACGGCATGCCCCTGACAGGGTTCGAACCCACGCGGTCAGCAATCCTTAGATTACTAGTCCGACGTGTTAACCACTCGGCCACGCCGCCACAATTTGAAAACAAGGGGTAGCTTAATATGATCAATTTTGACCAATGGGCATTTATTTGAACAAACATAGTTGACATCCACTAGAACATGTTTCATGGCAAATATCTAATCTACAGTGCTTTTGGGTTGTCACAAGAGAATTTTTTAAGTTTTTACTATATACATATAAGGAAAATCAATGACTCTTGGGGCGGGCCATTTTTTTACCCTTTGGGTTTTATTTCAACAATCATGTGGTAGACATACACTAGAACATGTTTCATGCAAAATATCTAGGCTCTACCTCTTTGTGAATTTTTTAAATTTTTTACTATATACATATAAGCAAAATCAATGACCCCTGGGGCGGGATCAATTTTTTACCCTAGGGCTTTACTTTGAACACACTTGATAGACATCCACTTAAAATTGTTTAATGCCAAAAATCTCAGCTCTAGCTCTTTTGGATTGTCACAAAAAGATTATTTAAGTTTTTACCATATACATATGAATACAAGAGGGCCATGATGGCCCTGAATCGCTCAGCAGAAACAACTGTTTTTCAGTGATTATATATTTATTTTTTTCAAATAAACTTGTAGAAAGACAAGTCCAGGTCAATTTAATTTTGCCTCTCTAGTTATAAGGATTTCCGACTCTGATTGTTTTTTTCTTTATAGTAAAAATGATAGGACCAAGTTTGGTGATCATCCATCCATTAATTTGTGATAAAATTTGCCTATGACTGTTTTTCAAAATTGCGATCTTTCTTCGTTTTTTTTAATTATCTAATAAATTAGATAATTATATGATCTCAGTATTTAGATATACATGTAAACTGTTTGTCAGGATAACACCACCGATCAATATTTATTTAAGATAACATAGGTATACTGGTCAACTTGACCAGAAAGTTAACATTTCAGGTTAATTATCTTACACTCTAATAGAAATGGAAAAAAAAATGTATCTTTAACTACATAGAGGGAAAAGGAAAAGGTTGTTTTGATGAAATGTAAATTTAATTGGCATGTCTTGTCACATTAGTTTTGTCTATATATATGGTGATGGCAGTCCCAAGTTGACGTGGTCTGCATGGTGGTGGCAGTCCACATGTTGTGGTGGTGGTTCACATGCTGGTGTTGGTCCGCATATTGGTGGTGGTCCACATGTTGGCGATGGCCCACATGTTGGCGATAGTCCAGCATGGTGGTGGCAGTCCGCATGTTGGTGGCTGTCTGCATATTGGTGATGGTCCGCATGTTGGTGGCTGTCTGCATATTGGTGGAGGTCCACATGGTGGTGGCGGACCACATCTTGGTGGTGGTCCGCATGGTGGTGGTGGTCCGCATTTTGGTGATGGTCCTCATGGTGGTGGTGGTGCACATGACGGTGGTCCGCATGGTAGTGGTGATCTGCATGCTGGTGGTGGTCCGCATGGTGGTGGTGGTCCGCATGTTGGCCATGGTCGGCATGTTTGCGGTGGTACACATGGTAGTGATGGTGATCCGCATGATGTAGGTGGTTCACATGGTGGTGGTGGTCCGCATGGTGATGGAAGTCCCAAATTGATGTGGCCTGCATTGTTGTGGCGGTCCGCATGTTGGTGGTGGTTCAGCATGTTGGTGGCAGTCTGCATGTTGGCGGTGGTCTGCATATTGGTGATGGTCCGCATGTTGGTGATGGTCTGCATGTTGGTGGAGGTCCGCATGACGGTGGCGGTCCGCATGTTAGTGGTTGTCCGCATGGTGGTGGTGGTCCGCATGTTGGTGATGGTCCTTATGGTGGTGGTGGTCCACATGACGGTAGTCCGCATAGTGGTGGCGATCCCTATGGTGGTGGCAGTCCTCATGGTGCTGGCTATCTGCATGGTGGTGGTCCGTCCACATGGTGGTGGCGGTCCGCATGGTGGTGGTGATCCGCATGTTTCTGGCGGTCCACATGATCGTGGTGGACCACATGTTAGTGGTCTGCATTGTGGTGGTGGTCTGCGCAGTGGTGGTCCGCATGGTGGAGGTGATCCACATAGTGGTGGTGGTCCACATAGTGGTGGTGGTCCGCACAGTGGTTGTCGTCAACACAATGGTGGTGGTCCGCTTGGTGGTGGTGATCCAAAAGATTTGGACATTTGACCTTGAAAGTCAAGGTCATTTATGGATGAATGTCAAGGTACGTGTGGTCTACCGAAAGGTCTTGTCCCAAGGGTTGTTGTGGCCAAGTATGAAGACAATACACCAAGAACTTAAAAAGTTATGATCCAGGTACAAGCTTGCAGACGGCAACAGCTAGCGCCACAACAATACCACTACTTTTTTTTTTTAAAAAGTCGAGCTAAAAATGACAACATTATATCATAAAGACAAGCAAGTTATACTCTTAAGTTTTGTTCCTTCATGTAAATTGCTAAGTTATCAAAGATTATAAAGTAAAATAAGATGAAAAATAATTTCAGCCATATCCACATTTGTAAAATATTTTCAAATTTATTAACATTTAACTTATTATTTTCTTAGTGTTTCTCTATTGAAAAAATATTTGAACATTACCTTATGAAAGAAAAAAGAAGGAAAAAACCAGAGATCAGAGAAAGTGGTTATGCAGCTGTTCAGACTATTTAGACAATTACAGGTCAATCAATCAGGCTATTCTATATATTATTATTTTATTCTCATATAAATATAATACAAGAAAAGCATTGATGCAAAGCATCAAAGGGCGTCCAAGCAAGAAATGCAGCAAGTGAAGATGAACTAGTACACATATGATGACAAGATATTCTTATAAACTACCAGAAATGTATATCATTTATGAATGAGCGGACGAAAGACATTGTTCATTATGAACTTTGATTGGCATGCTAGAGATTAGAATATTACTTGTTATTTCTTTATGATAGTGGTTATTAATAGAAACAGATATACATGTATGCAATCATTTATAATCCATATGTGTAACGCATGATCAACACGTACCACACCTTTGTAATTGTCCCTTATTATGTTATCGCTATTAGCGGAGACCCTCTCTTAAGGTATCTGTTCACACTTTAAGTTAGTAAAAATATGACACTGGTTATATTACCATGTTGATCATGTTGAGCATAATTGTTTATTATACAATAATTGTAATATCTATTAATTTTAATAAAAAAAATTCAAATTTTATGAATATTGTTTTTTGTTTCTTTTTTGTGTTTTATGTGCTATTTTAATACTGATTTTTTACTACTCTTTTTTATTATAATTGTAAAATAAATTTTAAGAATTCAATTGTCATATTGACCGACGATTATAAGTCAAAGCTTAACTTGAAAAAGTCAGTAAATTATGGTTTATCTTTCAATAGATAATATTGTTTATTCTTAAACCATGTACATGTACATTTGTATTTTTCTTTATCATTTTTTGAATTATCAATCAATTGAATAATTCATAAAATCTAATTTGTAACTTTGAATAATTCCTCGGTATCTTTACTAAACACGGATAACAAATTAAATAAAATGTTTCAAAGTTGATGATGTCATTTTATTTCATGCTTTCCAGTGTTTTATTGTAATATATCAGATGATTATATTCTGATAAACCACTAGTGAAATTTATAAAATATAATTTTCACTGTAGCCGGACTATATCTGAATGCGGATGAAAAGAAAATCAAAACTGAATGGAATAACAGGCAAAAATAAATGCCGTCATGCGTAAATTTTGCTTCTTTCGGAAAAGAAAGTTGAGGTCACCATACATTATTGGCGTCCGCGCCGAAGCGCGGCGCCTATTGGAATGAAATGAGATTTTGTGAAAGGGCGACAGCAACTTCTCGAGCCTTTTATAGTTGCCAATAATAAAAGCCGATCATTCCGATCCGTATGAGGGTGCTTGATTATTAATAAGTCGCGATATGTACAATGAATGGCGAACTGGAGAATTTCGCAATGCAAACATTTTCAAATTAAATAACCTTTTCCGTCAATAAATCGCGCTCTTCGGGGTATTTTTGCTTATCATTTTGTAGTACACAGCTGGGTTATTATGGTATGTTATTCCGAAAGCTGTTAATAGAATGATGAGTTGATGACCTAAATATTCCGAAAATCTATTTATAGAGGGATGTACTCCTATTGGTAATTCCCGGTCTCTCCCGGGATTTACTAATGACCGGCGAATAGTACCACACGTTTATTGTCCGGTCTCTCCCGGTTTTGGAGTAGATGTTTGATATCGTTACAGAAAAGAACAAATATTTTACAGATAAATAAGCTTTTTTTTCAAAATGAATGTTTGTCACTTAGTATGGTTACAATAATTAATAAACACAAATCGCATGTTATATTTTATCTATATGAGATAAAAACAATAAATATGTACAATAATTGAGAAAAAATGTACATTTCTATGGCATTAATATGACACTATCAACTTTAAAACATTTTATTTAATTTGTTATTCGTGTTTAGTAAATATTCCGAGGAATTATTCAAAGTTACAAATCAGATTTTATGAATTATTCAATTGATTGATAATTTAAAAAATGATAAAGAAAAATACAAATGTACATGTATATGGTTTAAGAATAAACAATATTATATATTGAAAGATTAACCATGCTTTACTGACTTTTTCCAGTTAAGTTTTGACTTATAATCGTCGATCATTATGACAATTGAATTCTTAAAATAGTAGTAAACGTAAAAACTCAGTATTAAGATAGCGCATAAAACACACACAAAAAAAGAAAAGAAAACAATATTCATAAAATCTGTATTTTTTTTTATTAAAATAGAAATTACATTTATTGAATAATAAACAATTATGCTCAACATGATCAACATGGTAATAAAACAAGTGTCATATTGTTACTTAGGGTGAACAGATACCTTAAGAGGGGGTCCTCGCTAATAGCGATAACATAATAAGGGACAATTACACAAGTATGGTGTTGATCATGCGTTACACATATGGATTATAAATGATTGTATACATGTATATCCGTTGCTATTAATAACCACGATCATAAAGAAATAACAAGTAATATTCTAATTTCTAGCATGCCGATCAAAGTTATAAATAATGAACAATGTCTTTCGTCCGTTCATTCAAAAGTGATATACAATTCTGGTAAAACCCAATGAACCATTGAAAAGTTTATAAGAATATCTTGTCATCATATATCTACTAGTTCATCTGCACCTGCTGTTTGGACGCCCTTTGATGCTTTGCATCAATGCTTTTCTTGTGTTAAAAATGTAACAAAATTAAAGAAATTGAACAGAACTATATTTCAAACTTGTTGATGTGACGTCATGATGTGATGACGTCACGAAAGAGAATGCACGACGTTACGCGGCAAAATCAGTAAAAATTACTTAAAATCACTTAAAACGCATGAAATAAAAAGAAAATTTATTTGTTTTACATATAAGATTGAAATATATTTCATTCGTGAACACCAGCTATTATATTTTCACTCGTGGCTACGCCACTCATGAAAATATTGCATCTGGTGTTCACTCAGTGAAATTATATTTCAATCTTACATGCAAAACAAACAAATATCCTCTATTTAATACCATAAAAATGTACCTTTCTCTCAATTATTGTACATAACACGGATTTATATTACATATAAATCCGTGTACATATTTATTGTTTTTATCTCATATAGATAAAATGAAACATGCTATTGTTGTTGTTTTTTCTAATTGTAACGATATCAAACATCTACTCCAAAACCGGTAGAGACCGGACAATAAACGTGTGGTACCATTCGCCGGTCACTAGTAAATCCCGGTCAAAATAGACCAGGAGAGACCGGTAATTACCGACAGGAGTGATAAATAGATATATCTATGAATATTTAGGTCATCAACTGATCATTCTAGGATACGTGTACAACAATAACTGTTAACATACCATGAAAACCCACTGTGTACTACAAAATGATAAATAAAAAACCCCGAAGAGCGCGATTCATTGACGAAAAAGGTTATTATTTCATTTGAAAATGTTTGCATTGCGAAATTCTCCAGTTCGCTATTCATAGGAGAGATTTACCACCACGTCACTGATAACTGCTGTGTGGACTACGTATACACACAATCTAAGAAGGTCGTATAAACAACATGTAAACAATGATAGCATTTTCTGTAAAGTTAACATAAGATGGTGTTCCTGGGGCAAAGTTTTAAAGATCAGAATTATCTGAACATATATTTTTTGTAATATTCAAAATGAAGAAAAAAAACTATTTTCTAAATAGTATTGATATATTTTATATGTAAGATAAGTGTGATGTTATAAAGGGTTTAATTTTTGCTAAACATGTACATGTACTTTAATTTTTATGTCTATATCAATCTTGAAACATCTCGCTACATGTGTTCTTTATGTAAAATATGCCTGCTAATTGCTCAGTTTTGTTTCATTTTCCCTTTTTAACCAGGTTTTCCGAAGGAAAAAACTGGTTATTAGATTGAGGTATGTCGGCGGCGGGACGGGCGGGCGGGCGGGACTTCGTAAACAATTTCTTCTGTGCGCAACTCCTCCTACATTTCTCAACGGATTTTGACCAAACTTTCACAGAAGCTTTGTCATCAAGTGCCCTGGCGCATAATGTCGGGGTTTTGCGATTAGATAATATTTGACCTAATTATGGCCCTTTGTTTTTTTTCCTTATATAAAATATATAGTGAACAATTTCTTCTGTGCGCAACTCCTACATTTCTCAACAGATTTTGACCAAACTTTCTCAGAAGCTTTGTCAACAAGTGCCCTGACACATATTGCCAGGGTTTTGCAATTGGTATATTTTTGACCTAATTATGGCCCTTTGTTTTTTTTTCCTTATATAGAATATATAGTGAACAATTTCTTCTGTGCGCAACTCCTCCTACATTTCTCAACGGATTTTGACCAAACTTTCACAGAAGCTTTGTCATCAAGTGCCCTGGCGCTCACTAAATTCCCATGTTTCTTCCAAGACATCATTCAAGTATTTTTTTAAAATTGTGAACATACTTTTCTTGATATCGCACAAAACACCACACGCCAATATTGTTGACAAAAGAAAATGACAAGAGACGCAAAAATGCAAAAATTAAGCAAAAATAAAGTACTGTTTACCTTTCTAAAACATTTGGGAAAAAAAGGCGAATAGACAACATAAAATTTCTCAATCATTTTTGTTTGAGGAATATTAAAAAAGCCATAATTCCTCCTAAAAGTTCAATTAAAAACAAATGCCCCTTCATGACAAAGCTTCTGTGAAATATTTTGCTGAAAACCTGGTTGCATCGCATTGCGATGTTCCTTGTTTCACCTTGTCAATGTAAATATGTTTTATGATTCAAGGTATTATAATTATTTTAGCCATTGTTAAATGTATGCTTAAGACCCAAAACTGAGTGTTGTTAACATAAATATAATTTAAAACTTTATGCTTAGTTCATGTTCAGTTTTAAGTATTAAGCAAGTTAAAGTGACATTATGCTCATATTTTCATAGTCAATTTGAGCTGAATTGACTTTATATTTCAAAAGATTGACTGTTAAAATGGTGTTTGACCAAAAGGTGATATTTGAAAATGTTTGGGATAAATTTAATTTATTTAAAAAGTTGACAAAATCCCCAGTTAAACATGTTTACAGCAGCCAATATAAAAAAGAAAAGGCAACATAATTACTCAAAATAGTCATGTGTCACATCTGTGGTTGGAAAAAAATCTGGGATCAGGTAGATACATGTATAATAATGACCTCCGTGAATTTAATTCAGAATACTGGTACACCTCTAAAACTATATCATACTTATAAGCTAGGCATTATATATTTGATGTAGTTAACTAATTATAACTTTTTTTACACATATTATTACAAATATCTAAACAATGTCTTTATATTTGTTCGAATATTTCTTTTGCCTACAGTTTTTATAATTGTTTGAAGATTTCTTTTCCCTACAGTTTTATTTATTTTCAATAAAAAATAAATAAATAGGAAATATGAGATAAGAAAGATTGTTTTGTTTATATAATTTTGTAGTCAGTACCTTTAAAAGTACAATAGAATTGCATCGTTTCTTACAATAATTAAACATATTTTCCCAGTCACTTTGCAAGCTTAATGTTAATGCTTTACTTTGATTATTTTCAATCACCTGTTTTATTCGCGATGAATTAAGTTTACGATGAATTAAGTGTACGTTATTTTTTGCTGATTTAAAAAATGATAACAGTTTCTTGACAATATTTCTAAGCAAGTTTGTTTCACATATGTCTTTATTGTAAATAAATAGTTACTCAACATATTGTTAATATTTTCTTTATTCATGAACCATTTAACTGATATTTTCTTGAATTTATGATAATACAATCATTTTTCTATTCGGGGACTAATGATGCTTTAGCATCAAAACCTCTACTTTATTGAAACATAGCTCATATTTATTTCTTAATAGACATACACACCATAGTTTTCTTATGTAAAATGACTAGGTAGTACAAAGAGGATGTATGACCAGCAACGGTTGCTATGGTCAGTGCTTATCAGCAATTCTATTTTTAGAATATTGACCACTGGTAAATCTCTCCTATTGTAACATATCGCGACATTTCATTCAAGATTACTAAATAATAATCAAGCACCCTCATACCGATCGGAATGATCGGCTTTTATTATATGACCGACTAAAAGGCTCGAGAAGTTGCTGTCGCCCTTTCACTAAATCTGATTTCATTCCATAAGGGCGCTGCGCTTCGGCGCGGACGCCAACAACAGACACTGTGGAAAACAATCACCTAAAATTACCAGAAACAAATGAAACATTCTTTTAGGCCTTGAGGAAAATTCTCTAGATTGACCTACAAATGAACCTTAGAATGATGCAATTCTAGACAAAGCACATTGACCTCAGATCTCTGTAAAGCAAACAGGTCATGATATTAAGATATTCAATCTGTTTTTATGCAAAACATATACATACATGTGAACTTTTTTTCAAGAGGGAATTGACTTCAAAAAGAGGGAGATTTTTTAATTGAATGGAAACCAAATAAAGCTTGATTATTAACAAAGTCCTTTTAAACCTTGTATAATGTACTTAAGTTATTTCATAAGAGGTCATGACCTCAAATAATTTCATCAGCAAACAGCAGGTCATTCACATGTTATGAAAGAAATTCCAGCATGAGTTGTTTCCCTTTCATTTAACTATAATTTGAAGAAATGCCATGGTCTGGGGTATCTTAGCTTTAGCAGTCCCTAAAAGGGGCCAATCAAATAAATATCAGCAATTTTTATAAGAGATTACTATAAGAATGCTAATAACAAAAGTCGGTGATCTTCCATCAATAAGTTCTGTAGAAAAAGCTGTCTAAAGGTTTATATCATTTTTAGCTCCATTGACCCCTAAAAGAGGCCTATCAAATTAATGTGAGCAAATTTGATAAAAGACTACCTAAGATTGCTACAGACAAAGTTGTCTGATCATCCATCAATTGGTTCTGTAGAAGAAGATGTCTAAATGATTTTCTATTTTAGGTCTAGAGACCCCTAAAAGGGGCCAATCAAATTAATATGAGCAAATTTGATAAAAGACTACCCAAGAATGCTACAGACAAAGTTTGATGATCATCCATCAATTAGTTCTCTAGATATAGATGTTTAAAGTAATTTCTATTTTTAGATTTAGCAACCCCTAAAAGGGGCCAATCAAATTGATATGAGCAAACTTGATAAAAGACTACCCAAGAATGATACAGACAAAGTTTGGTGATAATCCATCCATTAGTTCTTTAGAAGAAGATGTTTAAAGGTTTTTTCTATTTTTAGCCCAAGAGACACATAAAAGGGGCCAATCAAATTAATATGAGCAAACTTGATAAACGACTACCCAAAAATGCTACAGACAAAGTTTGGTGATCATCCATCGATTAGTTCTGTAGAAGAAGATGTTTAAAGGTTTTCCTATTTTTAGCTCTGTTGACCCCTAAAAGGGGCCAGTTGAAATGGCATAAGCAAATTCAAGTGTGACTGTCACAAGGATGCTACAGACCAAATTTGAAGTAGATCTGTCTAGCAGTTTCAGAGAAGAAGACGATTGTTGACGCATGACAATGGACGACGGACGACGGACGCCGGAGTATCCCCGTTTGATACTAATAGCTCACCCTGAGCCTTCGGCTCTGGTGAGCTAATAAGGACAATCAATGACCCTCTTGGGCGAGGCAAATTTTGACCCTAGGGCTTTTATTTGAACTAACTTTGTAGACATCTACTAGAAGATGTTAAATGCCAAATATCTAAGCTTTAGCTCTTTAGTTTTTTTACAGAAAGATTTTTTTTAAAAATAATTTGAAAAAAAAATGTTTCGGTTGCCATGGAATTTAATTATTCGATCGTTTTTGGTAGAACTTCATGCAAGGAACATCCCTGCAAGGGATTTGGCCAAGTGGTTAAGGAGGAGAAATTGTTTAAAGAAATTGTTGACGCACGCACACACGGACGGAGGATGGACAATGGGCTACAACAAAAGCTCACTTTGAGGACAATGTTCTCAGGTGACCTAATTAAAGTATTCTTGCTGGACAAAAATGAAGTATTTATTGTATTATATAGCCGTATTTAACTTTTAAATACTGTTACAGTTATTTATCTCTATTAAGCATTACCCTTTTCTGAAAATATAAAAAACATTTACAATTTAAAATCATCATTAAATATATGGTGTAAATAAAAATGCTTAAATGATTTCATAAATATCCCTGAAAAGCTGAACATCTCTCTTGTTAGAGGGCAAAACATAAAATTATTTCATAAATATCTCTGAAAAGCAAACATTTCTCTAGTTACAGGTCATGACTTTTACCAATCTCCAAACTATTTAATCATTTAAAGAATTATTGCATAACATGTACACATGCTTAAAAGACATTTCAATATGAGTTGTCTCCCTTTCATTATGCCAGATCCTCCGGCGGCATTAAGCATTTGCAGACAACACTGGCTCATGACTGTAATAATTGAATATTTTAACATGTCGGTACTTATTAGATGAAAGGCAATTTCTTGTGAGCAATATTTGTCCAGTCCAGTTAAAGTTAAGATCATTCACAAACAGCGACGTCAGTGGTTATACATCTAAGCATCTCGCAAGCGTTTGGGCTATTATCACAGTCATAATGTCCGATCCCATTGCCAGTGCCGTATGTAAATGCCACTGGAGCATTCATGCCAAATATCTAACTTGTTGCATTTTCTGAGATGAAGATTTTTCAAGTTTTTACTATATGCATATTAGGAAAACCTATGATTCCCCATCCCCGGGCGGGACAAATTTTGACACATGCGATAAAATTTGAGCATCTTTGGTAGGACCTACAGATGATATTATATACCAATTGTATCATAGTTTGGAGACCTTTCTGTTGAAAATGTGTCAGGGTTAAATCGTCTACATATACATGCACAGTGCGTTAACTGGAGTGCGGGTATTAGTTACCCGCACTCCAGAGCATGCCCATTGATTGGCTCATTTTTGCTGGGGTTTACATATTGTGACGGCAGAGAAAGGGAAAGCGACAGAAATGTCATATTCAGATGTTCGTTCATTGGTTCATTTTTGCCGGGGTTTCATATTTTGACAACAGGGAACCTGCATTTATGTTTGACTATGATACAAAAGAGAAAGAACACCAAAACACTCGGCAATCTGATTAATACTCGGGGGCTAGGCCCCCCTCGTACAAATCAGATAGCCTCGTGTTTCGGTGCTCTTTCTATTACATATCATAGCTCTGGGCCTTGTACTGTAAGGCAAGAAGAGAAGAGTTTTCAAATTTGCACTTTTGAAACTCCTTTTCTGGCCCCGTGACCTTCTCATGCAATAGATCCGAATAATTTGAGCAATTTTTAAAGGGGACCGTCCAACGATGATTCCTGTGCTTTGCTTAAACACAGTCATAAAGGGGCTGTTGTTTAAAGCAATTGTTGACGAAGCACGACTCATGGACACACGGCGATGGACGTATGGGGATCACAATAGCCTACCATAGGCACGTTGTGCTCAGGTGAGCTAAAATATAACAATAAATCGTTTTAGAAGTCACAAAGGCAAAACTAGTATAAGATGTACATTCTTGTCGTTTTAAGTGAGCATTTCTGGGAGTTCACTTTTGTTGCCTTTTTTAAAGTCAATTTATCAAATACATATTTATGAAATGAAAACTAAATATAACTCACCTCTCTTTTATCGGAAACCACAATAGTCGTACAAGGTCATCAATAGTATGAATTTCTTCACGAAAGCCGTTGCATCCATCAATCCACATTTTATTAAAAACAAAGCTAGCTTTATACATTTTCAGTTCTTCTAGTATTCCATACACAGTGTCCGATATATCGAAAGCACAAATTTCGGGGTAAAAACAATCTGCGTTTGTTTCTGAGTCTATGCAACTAGTCTTGCAAAATTCCGAGACAGGATACTGTTCCATTTCAACTTGTTTTTGAAGAACTGTCTGTATGTCATTTACACATACTGTAAAAAATGGGTCAGACAGAAAATGCCGGGTTACATTTGTATACAAAATTTCATGAGGCTGTGTCATGTAACTAAAATTTTCTACCCATTGATGTTGGAAATTTAACTAAGTCCATAAACAGGAAGTGGATAAGAGATAGATCTGAAATGGAATCCAACGAAACCATGTGTCAATGATGTATACAAAATATCAAGAGGCTGTGATAAGTAGTTGCTGAGAAAACTGTTACAAAAATTTTGCTGGCATTGACCATTTAAGACAACAATTTAATCAAGTCGGCAAACAGAAAATGGATGAGCGACAGACCTGAAATCAAAAACCTTGTTATAAAACAATGAGTTTATGCTGTATACCAAATATCAAGAGGCTGTGATTGGTAGTTACTGAGAAAACTGTTACGAATATTTCTTACCATTGAACTTTAAAGTAAAAAATTTAACTAAGTTGGCAAACAGACAGTGGATAAGCAACATACCTGAAATCAAATCCCAGGTGATAGGACGACGAGTTATTCTGTATTCCAAATATCAAGAGGCTTTGATAAGTGGTTGCTGAGAAAACTGTTACGAAAATTTCTTTTCATGGACCATTAATGTCGAAAATTTAACTTAGTCGGCAAACAAGAAGTGGAAAAGCGACAAACCAGAAATCAAATCCCACGTTATGGGACCACATAGTAATGCGGTATAACAAATATCAAGAGGCTGTGATAAAAAGTTGCTGAGAAAACTGTTACAAAAATATTCCCCGTTCGCTAAACGCCCACCACCGCCAGCCTGCAGCCCGACATTCACCATACTATAACCCAGGTTTGCACCTGGGCAACCGGGCCAAAATGATATACAAAGATAATGGAGGTATTATAATTACATTTTGTATAAACAAAATCATAGACTATACCAGGTAGATATAAAATTCTAATATAATATGTCATTCACCTCTCAATAGAGATTAAGAGAGTTCCCAAACATTTAAAGATCCTGTACAACAATTTTTTATGGTTTTATATCATAAATATGATGGTCAAATTAAGATTTATCAATTTTGTAAGTTCCAAAAAGCATTTATAAAATTTAGCATTTCATGTAAATAAAGGGAGGTAATATTTTTTTTTTCTATCAAGTCTAAGTCAAATATTTCAAAAAGAAATGAATACATATATTTTAATGATTACATATAATATGTACAAATATTTGCAGTACATGTTTTACATATTCTTCGATGTTTGAAAATTGTTTATGAGCTTAATTTTATACACATATATAATTTCACTTAAGTGAGGTATACAACCTCAATTTAATCTCGTATGTCGGAAAACTTAATAAATGACACCATAATGTTATTGACGATGTTGGATGCGAAAAGATATATCTACAGCTAAGTATTTTTAACAGTACATTTTTTTTATCGTGAATTGCAGGATCTAGGTTTGGTTTTACCTGAACTGCAGTGTGAGCATAAATCTAGTAGTGTCTTCATTTGGTCAGCCTGTAGTTCAAATGCGTCAACTTCTTTTATTCTTATCCCTATTGCCTTTTTCACAAGAACAGAGAAAATACCATCATCTGCATAAATTTCTCGTATGATATCGCAAAAGGTATTTTCGTTTGTTTGAATCATTCTAAGAATACCTATCGTGACATTGCCTTCTATAATGGCCTCAGCTTGGGATCTTAAAACAGTCACTGCAACTTGTAGATTTGTCCGGCATTCTTCGGAAAGACAACTTCTACATTTTTCGTATTTATCTAAAGAAACCACATTTTAAATTATTATTTACCTTGACAATTTCTACAAATAGAAAAAACTAATATTATAGTATAAGTGTACTTGTTTTTCTATGTTAGGTATATATATATATACTGGAAAAATTACAATGAATTTATGCATTTTTATATATACTGTTTTTTCTTCTTTATTTCAGACAAACGTGTTTGTTGCTATACTCGTATTAATTATTATATCCGTGTTTTAATCTTCCAGCAAAATGTTCAAATCATCGGTGTCAAATTCGTCACGATATGAAATTAATCATATAATAGTATTTTAATGTTGGATTTTTGTAAAATATCATTATTCTTTAAAATGTATATTGACATTGAGTGTCTTAATGTGCGCATTAAAACTTTCTTACATAAACTTTTCAAAAACTGTTTAAATGGTAACCACGTGAAAACCATTTTTAAAATTTGCGTTTCCTTCACATCTTCACCATCCACTTTCACCTTGCGCCATTCTCGTAAAAACATTTCTGATATATGTGCAGAAAACTTTTTTGTTTCGGTATTTCCAAGGGATATGAACTCTAAGTCACTACCGGATCCAATGGCCTAAAAGAAATTGACTAACTGCTATATTCTAAGATCGATTTTTATGCAAGTTTTATAAAGGCTACAAATATTGTTGTTTAATATCGACAAAGATTGTAAACAAGTATGTTATGATTGCTCTGAAATACATTACTAGAAAACACACTTTTTCGATGCAAAAGATAGTTATAAGGTCACACTAGCTTGTCATCTTCGACTTTAAAAACATTTGAAGAATTGTCCTCTTGGAAATATTGCATACAAATATCAAAGCTTTGGGTATTGTTGTTTCACAAAAGACGGCTTAATTGTGTTCTATTCTGTTTTTTATGGAAACATCTAAACAAAATGACCCTTAGATTGGACCATAAAGTGATTCTAACTGCCAAATAATTATCTCCTCTGTATTTTAGTTTCGGTGAATTTTTGTAAAATAGATAAATACAGAATCCCTAAAGAAAGCCCAACACGGCAAAATTGAAAATGTTGCAGGCTCGGTTTGATTGAACCTGTTCATGGACGGTACTGGAAAGTGCAAGTTACCGTCCACGCCCCCTAGTACCGGCTTAGCAGAATTCAACATTTAACATGAACTGGTAAAATTTAGAATTTTGAAACATCCGCAGATGTGTTCATATGGCGGTTATCATGGAATCTTCAATGTGACACGGTAGTGCCATTCCATGAAAAGCGGCATATGGTCCCCAAGTAAAAAAATGCGTGTGCCCTAAACGAGAAAACAATGGGCGGAACTAAATAAAATGGAATTTGGAAAGGGGATCT
Source organism: Ruditapes philippinarum (assembly GCF_026571515.1). Classification (NCBI taxonomy): domain Eukaryota; kingdom Metazoa; phylum Mollusca; class Bivalvia; order Venerida; family Veneridae; genus Ruditapes; species Ruditapes philippinarum. Next base: position 338,698 of record NW_026858538.1, read on the forward strand.
GAGGTAATGAAGCCTGCGTATCACAGATAGGACGTCAAAATACAAATTTAAAAAGCAGGCAACATATCCTAAGGGTGATTCAACATTATTCAAGTAGGAATATTGGAACCACCCAACTAGAAAGTGCCAAAAAGTTGAAACTAAAAATACCACAAGCACAACAATAATGTCGTGCTGAACGATCTTCAAGGATCGAAAATATAACATCATTGATTAAATGTACGAGGAAACTTTTTACAGCCGCCACACGGCACAAATAACACGGATGTGATCATAAAATAGATAAATACAGAATCCCTAAAGAAAGCCCAACACGGCAAAATTGAAAATGTTGCAGGCTCGGTTTGATTGAACCTGTTCATGGACGGTACTGGAAAGTGCAAGTTACCGTCCACGCCCCCTAGCACCGGCTTAGCAGAATTCAACATTTAACATGAACTGGTAAAATGTAGAATTTTGAAACATCCGCAGATGTGTTCATATGGCGGTTATCATGGAACCTTCAATGTAAAGACATACATGTTTTTAAATTGTGAGTCAATATTAACTGTGAAACTCCAAGGGCAGGTCATTTTGTCCCCACGACACGATATGGATAACATTCGTAAAGGTTCACAAAGAGATGTGTTATTCAAGATATCTAAGCTGTGGGGTTATTGTTTTTCTTAAAGGAATTTAAATATTTTTGTGTTTTTCTTTGTAACTGTTTATAAATCAAGAGATCCCTAGGATAGGCCAAATAAGATGACAAATACTGATCCTCCTGGGTATGATTAATTTAAATTTTGTACACCATCAGAAGGTGATACTACATTCCAAATAACTAAACTATGGGCATTTTGTTACAAGTTGTGGTGATTACAGACATTTTACGTTATAAGTCTATTTTTTATTAAGAGACCATCAAGGTGCGGCCAGGTTTTGATCCAACAGGCATATTTACTTTGAGCCAAGGTAAGGGACAAATTTTGACAACGGGACATGATTTGAATAACTTTTGTAAAAGACCCAAAGACCCAACAGGCAAAATATTAAAGTTTTGGACATTTCTGTTTCTGAAAAAAACTAGAACTATCGCTAAATGTGATTAATACCCCCCCCCTCCTAAGACTGCTTCGGAAATGAGGAAGTTACAAGTAACAGAATACCTTGCAAAAGAATTAAAATATAGTTATGGTTGTGGGCAATTAAAGATAGTTGTGGTTCTTCTATGTTGCATTTCCTTTTATTGTGGTTGACCATTGATGAAGTTTTATTGAACTACTCTGTAATAAGTTCAGAAAAAGCTTGACCATTGTATGAAGTTGCATTGAATTCTAAACATTAGTTTTTAAGTTATGCACCGGACAAGGAAAATGAACAAAGGGCAATAACTCTACAAATACTGAAGATGGAGTTATGGTTATTATACATTGCACTTCCTCTCATTGCCCTTGACCACTGTATGAAGTTGTATTGAATTCCAACAACTAGTTTTAAAGTTATGCACTGGACAAGAAAAAAGCAATGGAAAAGTAACAATGGGCAATAACTCTATAATTACTCTGGACAGAGCTATGGTTCTTGTGCACGGCACTTTCTCTTATTGTGCTTGACCATTGTATGAAGTTGTTTTGAATTCCAACCAGTACTTTTCAAGTTATGCTCTGGACAAGGCAAAGAATCAAAGGACAATAACTCTGTAATCAGTCAAGATAGAGTTATGGTTCATGTGCACTGCACTTCCTCTTTATGTGCTTGATGATTGTATTAAGTTGTTTTAAATTCCAAACAATAGTTTTCAAGTTATTTTCCGGACAATGAAAAGTAGCAAAAGGCAATAACTCTGTAAGTAGTCAAGATAGAGTTATGGTTATTGTGCACTGCACTTCTTCTCAATGTGCTTGATCATTGTATAAAGTTGTATTGAATTCCAATCATTAGTCTTCAAGTTATGCTCCGGACAAGGAAAATGCAACGACCGCTGGACCGACCGACCGACCACCAGGTGACACCAGGATGTTGCACATTTTCATAATCCCTCATGTACAGACTCAATCAAACCGAGTCTGCAATTCTCTTGTTATTTTGTTGTGATTAATGCTTCCGAGGGATCACTTTGTTTCCAGATTTTTATACTTCACAACAGCAGGTGTCAAGTGCTGTGTGGCAGCTGTAAAAAGTTGCCCCGTACTTCACTTCAGTGTTGTTATATTTTTCTGGTCCTTCGGGATCATTGATGCCAGCACTATTGTGTTGAGAATTGAGTACCGCTCAAGCCGGTGCTAGGGGGCGTGAGGGATGTTGCACATTTTCATTATCCCTCATGTACAGACTGAATCAAACCGAGTCTGCAATTCTCTTGTAATTTTGTTGTGATTAATGCTTCCGAGGGATCACTTTGTTTCCAGATTCCTATATACGCCCACTTCGTTTCGGGGGTATAAAAACATTCAATCATTTTACTTTAGAAATCTATGTTTACCATTTTTCTCAAAGGGCGGGGTTACCTTACATGACCACATAACGGAATGCTACATGTTACTACTAGTAGTAGTATTGGAGTAACTAACCTTATAGCTTTTTTTCTGTTACAAGTCTATGTGAAAACAGTGACCCCAGAACGGTTCAAATTTGACCTAAGGAGCATGATTTATATTATAAGTTATAAAGAATTTTGACATGTTATATGACCTTATATGAACGGTCGTTTGCGTATATAAACTGAGCAGCCTGGAGAGAGTTATATTTCAAACAACCACTTACATATGGTCATTTTGAAATTGTAGATAACGACAGACGACGAATGACAGACACACTGCCATTAAAAAGATTGCCTATGAGCACGTTGAAATTAACAATTATACTTTCACAAACCTTCAAAGCAAGTTCGTTCAGGCAGTCTTTCATCGGTTTGCTGTATGCATCTATGTTTTTTGAGAAGTTGTGCATGAAAGCAGAAGTAACGTCCTTTTGTAGTATGTTCTTTAAAATGTAAAGCGAAAACGAAAAATGATTAAGTATACTCAACACACGAATCGTATACTATTTTAAGTAAATACAGTGTTGTTTTCATAAATCACACTTCAATAAACACTAAAAATTCCTGTGCTTAAATAACAGTTATGTATACAGATATGACAGGAGAAATAATATTTCATTCCAGATCAGAACATTACATACATATACATACATACACACATACGCACGCACTCACGCAGGCACGCATGAATACATACATACATTAGCCTATCAATCGATCTTTCAGTCCATCTATCTACTACTAATTAGAATACAATAGCACCCAATCTAACGTAATTCGCACACACGTATGCCCACAAACCCAGCCCGTTAACAAACATATAAAGGCGTATATGTTGTTGGCGTTTTACCTGAATTCTGTTACTTAAGGTCATTGACATATCTGTATTCCAGCAATGCTTTACATCTTCATTTTGTAGTTCCTCTACGAAAACATAATTCCAAACCTGTAAGGGATACTTTGTATCAGAAGTTATGAATTAAGTACTGCAATTAGTATTGTTATATCATCATTTAACGAGAATATAAACAAACAAGACGGCCATGGTGTATAAGAATATGGAAAAGAACAAGATATCATGTCTTAAAAGACTACTTGACTTTTTCAATACAGTTGGCCATCTTAAAACCATGAACCATTTGAGCAAAAGCTATAAAGGTCCATCTAAGGACCAGTCCTGTATACAGTTAAGAATGAGATATCGTTTACAAATGTTCTATATTAAGCTCTTGTAGCCATCATGTTCAGCAGATCGAGAAAGAAACCCTTAAGTTAAGGACTGTCAAATAATCAATTTTGTAAAGTTTCATCAAATATATTTAGTGACTGAAGATCAGAATGAGATGTCATTTAACAGTTTTTTCTACTTTTAGTTCTGGTTTATACATTGTTCAACAAGCTGCAATCATTTGAGCATTTTTGTAAAGGACAACCTTTTGACATTTTCTGTAAAGTTTCATCACGATCTACCAAATAGTTAGGGATGTGATATTGATTAATATAAAGGTTTTTCTACTTTGAGTGTTGGCAGCCATCTTATTCAGCAGACCAGAACCAAATGAGCATTTGAAGGGGACTGGACTATCAGAGGATGACCCCTGTCTCATTTCGTCACTTTTGGTGGAGGGGTTTTGGAGATATTGTTTAAATAAAAAATGTTAACGACATATGACAGACGCCGAACACGGGGTATCACAATAGCTCAACTTGATAAAATAAGAGAAGTATAATTTGATCAAATATGTTTAGCAAACACATTTTTTAATAATTCGATGCATCCTTACCCTTGTAAAATACGTAAGTGAACGACAGGCGTTTTCTACATGAAATCATTAATTCAAGATTTAATATCAAGTCAAAATGTACATTGGAATATATAACCATGTCGTCTCTAATGCTTATTATTACAAGAAGCATGCAAACTTTATATCACTGCATTAATCATGTCGAAATTAAATTTTTAACAACTATATGGAGTGTTCTACTGAAATATCAATTCAAATTTAAATTGCATTCTCATGCCATTCAAATATAGTTTAATTACAGTGTGACAACTTTATTATGAAAATAGCTCTAGTTTCTTACAGTTTAAAAAATACGTGATGTCATCGAGTATGGGAGATAAAAATATTGTAATATAATAGTAAATATATTACTTTCATTCGTTCAGCCATTCGTTCTGCCCATTTATCGTATTCATAAAGCATGAGCCAGTTTATCACTTGCGTTCTTACTTCTGTATGCTTCTTTTCTATGGCTTCGATCTTTTGTTCTCCATAATCAGAATGTCGACAGATGTTTTTGTATATTGAAGCACAGTGGAGGAATATGTGAGAGGTATACATGACTTTTAAAGTTCTGTTTGTAAACCTTGTTTCTTTAACTGCATCAAATGCAATAGAATAAGCTTGTAGCCATCGTATTTCCGATCTGAAAGTATCAATCAACACTGCGTAAAAAACAATGCAGTTATATTGCCATTAACAGTCCGATTTACCAAACGGGGAATGTTCAAAAAGAGACCACGGCTGAAGTGTTAACATCTTCTAATCTTAAAATAATCAAATATCGGAAGATGTTATTTACATACAGAGGAAAAAAATATATGTATTATGTCCTTTTTTTAGGTACTACAGTACAACTCCTCAATTTCGCCATGCCTATCTCCTCGGAATTTTATCAGTGCATAAATGAACAAGTGGTTTGGATACGTACACATCTGACAATTAACATGACATAGTATTCATTATCGCTGTTCCCAAACGGCTACATAAACACGAACATAATTTTATCAATTCTACCCGTACATTGCCTGCCATTAGTCGATCAGAATGGAAAATCTAATACCACATATCTAATAAACAAAATGAACGAAAAAAAACTTAAAAGAGAGGCGCCTACGAGGCACACCATCCGCCGTTTTGTCGTGTACCTATATATAGAACTGAAATATTATATTCATGAACGAAGTCCGACACCAGAGTGTTGGCTCTTGCGGGGTAAACATTCATTGTGCCCTTTATACAAAATTATCTTCGTTCCGCTGAAAATATGTCGTATGTCCATTTCGCTGGCATGTAACCTTCCAAAACATTAAAATAAAAAAAGAATCCTATTGAAATTTACAACAAACTTTTTTGTTGATACTACACTTAATAAATATAATTTATTTTAGTTTGATAATTGTTATTATAACCATAAATTGTTCCCTATATAGACAACAATCTCTGTTACACTTAGAATATGTCCATTTCGCGGCCGTTTTAAAAGCATAGAATAGTTTAAAACAAAATATAAAAATTTGCAACTATTTGCGATACATTTTAAAATAAAGTTACATTTTTCACTCAATTTATCTGTTTCATTACTCATATCTTTATTATATTCATACAAAAGCGCATATTGTGCCTGTTGTGCTAAACATGTGTCCGTTGTACCGGTTACGCCAAAAATCTTCGTTGCGTATTTTAGTCATACCCACGTTCTCTGCCTTTCATTTCAAATTTGACTAAAATATGGCGCTATTGCCGTGTGGTATTCATTCGCGTTGAGTTTTGAGTTTATTCAAATTAAAATAAAATTGATTTATATGGGTTACATAACGTAAAGTTAATGTACATATGAAAAATATCATCTAACTAAAAATATACACCTATTTTAAAGCACAAACAGTTAAATTTACATTTCAAGAAAACTATTTTGCGTCGCCCTTGTTAAGCACAAACAGTTAATTTTACATTTGAAGAAAACTATTTTGTGTCGCCCTTGTTAAAAAATAGTGAACTCTTTGCCGTAAAGATTATCCGGTAGGTAGATGGGTGTTATCCATAAAAATCGAATATTCAGCTTAACGGCGATTCCTTGCGTTTTTAGAAATGCTAATACTTGTTTTTTTGTTGTCTTCATAATTAGTAAAAATGTATTTAGAATTAACAGCTGATTTTACATAGCCCACTTTCGTTTCCGAAGCGGCAAGTGTTATTGTTATTTTTTTGTTTTTTTTTCCTATCATAGGTTACCTCTGTTCCATTGCTTTAAAAATTACGGGTACCCTCTTAGCACTATCTTGAATTATGTAATGTTTATCAGTTTTTACTTATTTAACAATTATTCGCTTTGTGCTTTGTTAAAACCGATAAAGAAATTATTTCGTGACAAAACGACACACTAGCATACAAAATGTAACAGAGTAACAGTACTTTCCTGTTGTTATCATTATTGAAAATAATAAGAATTAAGAATCCCCAAAAAGTTATCTTGGGCAAATGAAAGTAAATTTCTTAATTCTAATCCACAATCAACACTTCAGAACTGTTTTCACTTTGATATTAAGTCAACGTGCATTTTCTAGATCTGAAAAAATACAACTGTTTTTAGAAGCCGTTTGTTCGTTTTATACAATTCGTTGCTGAACTATACAGTAATTTGTGAACCTTCAGAAACTTGTCATTTGCTTATTGAGACAATTGTTATGCGTTTATTCACATGATATTGGTTATGGCGGGCGTGTTTTTCCTACTCGGTCGAAAATAAATAGAAATATCGTAATGTGGGTAGAAATAAATGTCTATCCTGTTCGCATTGGTACGTTTTATATGCCATATAAATTTTGAATAGTGATACATGGATATAAAATATGATCTTTAACTGTAACCTTAAGTTTAAGGACAGGTGTGCTGATTTTCTTACTACTAGTTGTATGCAGTGATATAGAAGAGAATCCTGGTCAAAGGAACTGGTAGAAGCAGTGATCATCGATCGCTTGAGGATCAGACACACACCTTTCATTTCCTCAAATATCACCTTCTTTTAAACGAGAAACCATCACCATCTGAACCTCGAACCCCAACCAGTAATAATGCATGTAATAGTGCAGAGGTACTTAAATATTTACGGGACATGATATCAGAGGTATGAAATGATCTTTCTTCTATTAACAATCAAAAACGATATCAATATGAATGTAATCACTTTAAAGTTGAAAATGAATCATTAAAAAAAAGAGAGAGAATAAAATATAATCAAGAAGAAAACGGACAAATTTGAAGACTATTCTAGAAGGAACAATGCACGCATAAAATTTATTGAAGGATTTATATAAGAATCATGGAGCTTTACGGAATGTGACATTTCACGGACTGTGACATTTCACGGACTGTAAACGCCTGGCCTAGTAACTGCTAGAGAAAACGGACGCTATGCATCGATGAACTATGATAAACTTATTATTACTGGCGATTTTAATACCAGAACAGTAGCTTTCCTAGATTAAATTCCTTTTTGATAGCAATGAACTGTGAGTCGGATTGTTTTGATTTACAGAGAAGCAAAAACGATAATTCTAGATAAAATAATTCTGGTAAATTTTTAGTTGAATTATATTTACAACATACACATAGTAAATGGAGTGTCAACAAAGTGAAGAACATAAAAAAAATTTATTAGGTCAATATAGGTTAACATACAATGTTCGTGACTATGATTAATATATAGTTTCTAAGAGGCATTCCAAGAATATCTGTCGTAAAAAAACTAATTAATATATCTGAAAACAGAAATCAGCTTTTAAATTCAAGAATTTTGATCCGTAGTAAAAAACGATACAAAAAACAATGACGTCATAAATAATACCAAACGTCTGGCTAAATTTTTTTGACCACAGTTAATATTTCAGGAAAATCAAATTTCCCTTGTTGATTAAATAGATGAACTAACATATTTATTCTTATGCATTATTTTTTACAGTTGAAGAAATAACAAAGTCAATTCTAAAAATAAAGTCGGTCAAATATCAAGGTGAAGACGGTATAGGCGCAGAGTTCTATAAGATTTCTTGTCATAGTATATCTTTTTTGTGTAGATTATGTAATAAAATCCTGATAAATTTCCCAGACGCATGGTGTCAAAGCATCATGGTTCCTCTGTATAAATCAGGTAATGGAAATCATCCACCTAACCATAGAGGAATTTCATAAACGGATGTATTTTAAAAAATATTTTCATACATTATTAAGGAAATGTTAGATAAATGGACAAACCATTTTCATATTATTGACGAGGCTCATGCTGGTTTTAGATCCGGATATTGTTGATAACATGTTTTCACTTCGGGTTAGGATTCAAAAGGACATTTCAAGGCCACAAGGTAGATTCTATGTTTTGTCCTAAGACTTTAAAAAGCCATTCACTCACTTGTACATTATAATATATTTAGTAACATTTAAAGTATATGTGCAAAAAAATTTAAACGAAAGTTCGTATTTCAATGTATTCAAAGACTGAAAACAAAGACATGTTTGTTTAACACAAATGCTCCCTCCTTAGATTCTTGCCATTGACAATATTTAAAAACAAAATTGATGTTTACCCATTCACTCAGTTAAGGACAGAAAAGTTGCCAAAATAATTGTAAACACAGTAATATAACTTGACAGAATCATGGCGTTTTGTAATTGTGAAAAATATAAGTTGGTAAGTCATTGCTATGACTTATGATGAAGTTTAAAAATATTAATTTATCAAGTTTATATAATGCAAGACTTTGAACCCAGTGACCACAAACTCCATCCAAACTTAAAGGACCACATTCGGTATGTTCCTTGTAAACACTGGGGACCTTGACCCAACTGACCCCTATCTCAATCCAATGATGCAAGTTATCATCCTTTCAAATATGAAAAATATCAGTCAAAAACGAAAGGCTGTTTAAGAAAATGTGTAGAAATCTATTATTGGAATCATAACCAAGACCCACTGACCCCTAACTCAATCGAAAGGAAGAATAACATGCAAATTATATTCCTACCAAATATGAAAGACATCTGTCCATAAATAAAGCCTATATGGACAAAAGTGTTAAAACTTTTTTTAGCATTGGCCATGTAGACCCAACTGACCAAAGGAAGACGATCATGCAAGTTATCATCCTACCAAATATAAAAAGATAAGTCAACAAATGGAGGCAGTGGAAGCAAATATGTAGAAATCTACTTTTGGCATCCATGACCCGCTGACCACTACCTAAATCAAAAGGAAGAATACCATGTAAGTAATCTTCTTACCGAATATGAAATACATGTGTCAACAAGCAATTATCATAGTATTGCAAGCAATCCATAAGTCCCCTACCGGTAAGAGCCCAAGCAACATTCTGAAGGGCCATTGGCCATTCACTTATGTTTCTATTTTAAGTAAATTTGTTGAAAAAGTTCTTTAAAAGTAAGCACAGTGAACAGACAGACAGACGGACTGAAGGACAGTCTAAAGTTATTTTTTAAACATCCCTGTTATCAAAATATAACATTTTAAAAGCAAAATTTAAAAAAAAAGGAGATAACGATGTCATACATGATGTGAGTGTAACAAAGAACAATTAGTAATGAAGGTATGAATATTGAATATTTATTTTGAAATTGAAGTAAATGAAAGTTAAAAGAACAAATAGGAAAAATTAAAAGTTTAAGGAGGAGATAATTCTGGAAATATGGATGCTAGATTTATAAACCTTGTCATATTATAATGATGTGGGAGTTTGAAGAAAATTCTATCATGATTGAAGAAGTTGGAGTAAAAATTACCAATTTCTCAAAAAAAAGTCTAAGTTCAAAAGGGCATAATTCTGGAAATAGTCTTGCTAGATCATTGAACACTCACAAATGTTGAGTGATAATAAGAAACATTTATATGAAGTTTGAAGTAGATACGTTCAGAAAAAAAGAAGTTATTAAAAAAACAATGTTTTTTTTCATGAAAATTTTAAGTTCAAGGGAGGTACTTCTGATAAATTTTGTGCTACAGTTGTAAACTTTATCACATATGATGTGGTTGATGACTAGCAACTTATTTTTAAAGTTTGAAGAAAATACCTTAAGAAATAAAGAACTTATAGTGAAAAAAACTTAAAAACTAAAATCAGAAATCTTGAAATTCAGTCTATTTGTTGCCATAGCAACCAGAATTTTCAACACAGGAAGATAAGAAAAGGATGTTCATAATTTCCATACTGCCATCTACCCATATGTCAAGTTTCATAAAAATATTTTCAATACTTTTTGCGTTATCACTGGATCCAGGTTATGTGTAAAATCTGCCATATTTTCAGTCTATTTGTTGCCATAGTAACCAGAATTTTCAGCATAGGAAAAAAAGAAAAAGACGTGCATAATCTCCATACTGCCATCTATCCATATATCAAGTTTCATAAAAAAATTTTCAGTACTTTTTGCGTTATCGCGGGATCCAGGTTATGTGTAAAATTTGCCATATTTGTTGCCATAGCAACCAGAATTTTCAACATAGGAAGAAAAGAAAAAGACGTGCATAATCTCCATACTGCCATCTATCCATATACCAAGTTTCATTAAAATATTTTCAGTACTTTTTGTGTTTTCGCGGGATCCAGTGTTGTGGACGGACGGACTGACGGACGGACAGACAGACGGACAGACGGACGGAGGGTAAACCTAAAGTCCCCTCCGGTAGACCGGTAGGGGACTAATAAATAAAGGCTTTATGGGCAAAATAGTGTAAAATCTACTTTTAGCATCCGTGATCTGAACCCAACTGACCCTTAACTTCATTCAAATGATGAATACCATGTTAGTCATCTTCCTACCAAATATGAAATACATTTGTCAATAACTACGTACATGCTGTATGGGCAAAAGTGTAAAAACCTATTTTTAGCATTGGAGACCTTGACCCAACTGACCCCAAACTCCACCCAAAGGAAAACACACCAATGTTATGTTCCTACCAAATATAATAAAAACATCTGTCAATAGAATATGGTCAACACACCTGTAAAAGTGTAAAATTCAATTTTTGACATTGGTGACCTTGGTCCAAATGATCCCTTACTAAACCCAAAGGAAGAGGACCTTCCTTATCAGTTAGTATTAAACGTGAAAGACATCAACTTGCAAATTAAGGCTGTATAAGCAAAAATGTAAAAATTTGCTTTTTACACCAGTGATTTGACCCTAGAGGCCCCTTCACAAAAAATTAGCGGACCATTTGAGGTATCCTCCTATCAAACTTGAAAGATACCATTAAATAAATGAAATAATTAGGAGAATTTAAGATAAAACTTGCCGGAATAGGTTAACCATACAATACCCTATGTTCAAAGTGATAAAAAGGGAAATAACTGGGAAAATGAATGACACAGCTATATAACTTGGCAACATCATGTACTTTGTATTGATAAGTAGGTGTGGTAATAATGAAGCCATAAGTAAAGACAAAACTTTAGATACATACATGTTTACACTACAATTCTTCCATAGTAACAGATGTTGCATTTCGCGCATGCGCATTCTGCGTAGGGCAATAACATTGACTACGGTTTAGGATCATTTAAGGCTTTGGCGTGATTTCATGTTATGTCAACCAGAAAACAGTAGTTTTGGAATGACATAAAGCGGTTAGTACTTAAAACGTGAATTGATATTCATAACAGATATACGAAAATATGCGGGACATCTAATTCAATGGTCAAAATGCGCATACAAAAGTCGTGTATATAAGGTATCATTAGACGACTTTTTCATCCGTGATTTAAATTTAAACAAAAGGGTGTTAAAGATAAATTTAGAGATTAAGTTTAATAACACCTGTATTACATAATATAACACAATTTGTATTGTACACTTCCTTTGGATTGGCCAGGCGGTAAGAGTCAAACAGATGGACTCGCGACGGGTTGTTTGTTTAGTATCATTCAACCGGGACGTTTTAGAACTATGACATAGTTAATCATGTACAATTATGAAAATCGTAATTTAAGTAACTTTTACATATACCGATCTCATCTATGTTTATTGATTTGTGAAGTGACAATAGAGCATTGAAAAAAATTAACATGTGTTACGAGGAACCGGATATAATGTGTGTTATTTCACTTCCCACTACCAATCTTCTCTCAATATTTGTTTTAAAAAAACTATTTATTTATCTAAAATACATGTAAATTTATGTGACTTAAACATTTTCTGTTTTGCATCACAGTCAAATCAGATTAAGGATGAAATCAGGTAAACTGAAAATGCATTATATCACATTTTCTGACTTTTTTCAGAATGATAATTAACCTTGATTTCATATGTTATAAAATTACTTTTTTCTTCTTTTTTTGTGAACTATTTCAACAACAATTTAGTTAGTTCTTTATTTGCTTAAACATGTAGCTATATTTCCACGTTTTCTTTAAAAAATCTTAATGTCAGGTTCGTGACCGTAAGGTGGAATTCTTAAACAATTACCTTTTCCGTGCCTTTTTATGGCAATCTTTGCCACAAAAACTATAAAGAAATCTTTTCTATTTTTGTTAAAAGCTTTTTTATATAATTTTCTACCTTTTACCTTAAATTTACTTGGAATTGTCTATGAACTTCTACTATATTTCTATGTAAGGCCATGCTTTTTTTGCCCTACGCAGATTGCCCATGCGCGCGAAAGTACTACTTCCGGTCGATTTTTCATAGCAACGTATCGCGTCGTAAAAAGGTCTATGCCCAACTTGCCGGTTTAGGTTAACCAATTATTCATTTTGAAAGTGCTGAAAAGGGCAATTACTTTGTAAAAAGGTAGGCCATAGCTTTGCTCAGATTATGTTCTTTGTAATGATTAGTCAGTGAGTTTGTTTGCACTGTGGACGTCTTCCGTTATCCTCAATTTACTACATTTCATGCATGAAATAGTTGAGTAAACTTTTACAGTTGCCAGTAACGCGGTATCCAAAAGGCTATTACAATATGATAAAGTTGCTAGATAATATTGGGAGAAAAAAAATGAGTTACACATGTACGCGAACTTTTATACAAATTCGAGAATGATTATGTTTGGATAAGTAAAAAAAGAGAGACCATAATATGTTTTATCTTCTTTAAAACAACGTATTGCCGACTGTTTGGGACAAAACTGGTCTGACGACATCCATTCCTCAACGAGATGTGACACATATACTACATTTAAAAATTTATTGAACGATGAACATGGGTTTGCCTTTTCCTTTTAGGAAATCACTGGCGCTTTTCATATGTTCAAATCATAGGCTAAACATGGAAATTGGGCGACATGATAGTATTGAGGGATCAGATTAGAAGGATCTTACACCGACTGCCTTGAGCTAGATATTCCTGTCTGTGATGACAGCCAGTCTTTGGTCCTTTTTCTTGCATATTACGCATAAATGATATTTGAATAAATATAACGAAAAAATAATTTTATATGTAGCACAATTTTTAAGGTGCGTTAAAATGACGTCATATAAATCACGCGATTTGACTAACATGGGAGTATAAGACAGGTTTTTCTTGCACCGGTGTAAACGGTAATCCTGTCTGATATGCAAGAATATAAGAATCTTACACCGGCTGCCGGTCCAGACCGGAATATCTAGCTCGAGGGTAATTGTTTACGGTGTTTACGGCTGTTGTAATGACAGCCGAGGTTAGTTTTTTTTTCTTCCACATTACATATTTATGATATTATGTTAAGAAATAACGAAACTAATATTTTAAATTAAAACTTTTTCTTAAAGTAGCTGATGAATTTACAACTTCATTCATTATGGCATAATGACGTCATCCTACGAACGCAATTCAATCATAAAAGGCGCATGGAAATGACGTCAATTAAAACACGTGACTTGTCTTACATGGGGGTGTAAGACAGATTTTTCTAGTACCAGTGTAAGCAGTAGATAATCCTGTCTGATATGCAAGAAAGAATAGTGTAATATCCAGGTATTATGTGACGCTTATGTGACTTTTCCTGTTTTATGGAAAGTAAATTATTTATTGTAATATTCAATGTTAAATTTCATTTAAAGTCTTGATTTTTCGAAGGAAATTTAGCCATTTTGTCTGGTTAAATTTAGATAGCTTATACCCGGTTTTGGTAGATAATTTTGTACCCGTTTTTGGTAGATAGTTTTCTACCAGTTTTTGGTAGAGATTTTCTACCAGTTTTTGGCATCGACCATTTTTGGGTAGCTACTATTCTACCAATTCTGGGTCGGTTCTACCAATTCTTGGTATTTTACCCATTTTGGTCATTTGTACCTCTGCCTAGTATAAAAGCAGCAGATTCTTGGTCTCAAGGAAGTTCAGATTTAGAAATTCTTGGTAGTAGGCGTACGTTAATTTGTCTGCTAAAATCTTAAGTTTAATATTAAATTTAAGTAACTAACAAGTCAAGTTTATTAAAATACTAGAATTATATCTAGTTGAGTTAAATACAGAGCTTAGATATTTTTATACAACCGATATTAGATCTAGAATTTTATATAACTTTTACATAACTGATAGAGATTTTTACTACACTGTTTATTGAAGTAAATCTGGTAACTATTGTTACCGCGGAGTACAACTGATACACGTAACACGGAGATTTTTGGTTCATCAGTACTAAATATTATTTTGAAGGTGTAGCGGTACTTAATTATTGTAAGGTGATTTGTGAGCTGTTTTGAGTTATTAAGACAGCCGTTTGCTGATATAAATTATTCATGATTGTTTATCAATTATTGTTATTAGAAATATAAACTTGTTGAATAAATTTTATAACTGTTTACAACGATGTTGCCTGATTACTATCAGATGAGTTGGAGATCTACACATCACATCAGTTCTGTACCTGATTGTATTAATACCTTGAAAGCCTGAGTACCAATAAACAGTTAGAGTACAGGGTATCCAGCATACTTAAGAGTCCCCGACCGTAACAATATGTCCATACTACTTTATTAAAAGTAAACGATAAGCTACAGAAAATGAATATCATACCTTTTATTTGGTCCAAATTTAAAAGTATAAGACAACAATATCTGTTTAACCTTTTCCCTCATATAGACGTGTTTTGACGGCTTTCCCCCCCCCCCATTTTTGAGGCCTCAAACAGTGAAAAAAATGCCCTATTTAGGCCCAAAACACTATTTTTTGCTTTGTGCCCCCTTCTGTTTGGGGGGTTTGAAGTGGGTGGCAGTCCCCCTCATCGCCAAGAAAATTTTGGACATGTGACAGGCTTAAAATGGCCTCAGATCATGTCATTATAAGTAATATGGTTTACCCAAAAAGTTTAATTTTCTTTCTTCAGTTCAAAAGATACAGAGCGGACACGAAAGTTTGAAACTGATAATGACTTATTGTCCCATGACCTTGGTCATTATACGCCGAAATTTTTTCGGGCCTAAAAAGAACAAGACTCTTAGTCACCTATCCATTTGAATAATCCTCGTATACAGTGATAAATCAAGTTTGGATATCATTGTTAAGATTTATTAGATAATATTACTAACCTCTCTTCATTAACCGCAAAACACCGAAGTCTTTTCATCAGTTTTTCAACACATTCAATGACAGTCTGCAATAAACAAATGAAGAAATTTAGCAAAATGCTGATGCAAACAACTGTTTACTTAAGTTCAAATGAAACACGAGTGCATTTGTGAGATAAAATGCTATACAACACAAAATAGTTGGAACAGAAGAAAAACCTTTTTGTTTCTAAACAATTGAACTTTGCCACAATGCAGTAGTGTCTGGTAAATTTGGGGGTCGAGGTATTATTTCAGAATGTCAAATGAAAGACAATGTGCAGGTGTGTTTAATGTTCAGACACAAAGGCCATAGTTTAAAATTGATTCATTATAAAGTATTCTTACTCGATAAAATTTTAGGTATTTACTGTACCATATGGCAGCATTAAATATTGAAATAAAGTACAGTTATTTTTCTTAAAAAACTATCTTTTCAATTAACCATCACCTATTTCTGAAAAAATAAAAAAAATTAACGATTTATAATCATCATTATATACATGAATCATAATGTTAAACGTTTCATAAATATTTCTGAAAAGCAAACCTCTCTTGCTATGACCTTTAGACTAACTCCCAGCTATTGATATTTTTTTTTTTCTAACAAAAATGCTTATTCCAGTATGAGTTGATTCCCTTTCATTATTTAACTATGAATTAAAGAAAAGCTATGGACTCTTGGGACAGGGCCAATTTTGACCCAAAAGCTTTAATTTGAATAATCTTAAAAGATGACAAAGTTTTTTGCTAAATATCTAAGCTCTTAAAAAACAAGTAACAGAAAGAGCATCGAAACACGAGGCTATCTGATTAATACGAGGGGGCGTAGTCTCCGAGTATAAATCAGATTGCCTCGTGTTTCGATGTTCTGTCTCTTTTGTATCATAGTCAATCATAAAAACACGTTCCCTGATACCACAATATGAAACCCCGGATAAAAGTAACCAATGAACGAGCATCTAAATATGACATTTCTGTCGCTTTCACTTTCTCTGCCGTCACAATAAGTAAACCCCAGCAAAAATGAGCCAATCAATGGGCATGCTCTGGAGTGCGGGTAACTAATACATGCACTCCAGTTAACGCACGGTGCATGTATATATGTATACGATTTAACTCGGACACATTTTCAACAGAACTATGATACAATTTATTGTTGAAACACACAATCTACGCTTTACCGGCTGTTTGTGGCGAAAAATATATTGATTTAATGTATTCAAAGAAATTAACTCAATTATTGTGCAGAGACGAAAATAAAATGACAAGTTATAAGATTCAAATTCTAACTATAGCACTGTTTTCTTTCCAGTTCTTGCTAGTGTTCTATACATACTCTTTTAACCATTATAAAGTACTCAGACTTACAAGACAATGCATCTATGTTGTAGGCTTTATAGCTCTAGAGAAGACAGTTTTTTGTTTTGATTTTTTTATTCCTTTCGGCTGTCATGACTCCGTTATATCCCCATCAACCATTTTACAGGGATATATTGCTTATCTAATGTATTAAAAACATGGCAACAAGCAAAGAAATTTGAACATATATAGTAACAATTTAAACTATTTTCTGCATATTTTGAACATTTCCATCACGATAGGGTATACATAATTTACCTTTTCTTCTCCATTTACATCAAATGTCGACGTTAGACCCCCAGTAATTTGGTTTGAATCTTTGATATAATAACAGATTGTCGCACAGCATACATCAACAGGAAACACATCCTCTGCGATTATTTCCCTTAACTCAAATGGTTTTAAACAAGCCGCTATTGTTCGAGGCAGGTAAAAATCTACTTCAAACAATGGTTGAAGGATTTTCAAAACATCTCTTAGATTGCTTAAATAATAGAATATAGCAGGTAAAAATAAATAACAATTTGTGATTGCAATGCAATCTACGCTACATGTATTTCTAATCCGATATACTGTCACCCCTACTTTTTTTATTTGTTTGGCAAGTTCAGTTCAACAAATTTTGGTAAATTATTTACTTTTTCTAAAAGCAAACAAATAGAAAGGTTTAAACAAAACTTTAAAGATAAAATAAAGAACTACAATTACCGTAGTTGTTTATTTTATTGCTATTTTCAATTTTTACAGGTAGGTATAGTTACACTTGTGTTTTTTTGGTCCAAGTATGCTCATTGTCCAAATTTAATTGCTGTACATCAAAAGACAAGAAAGTAGGTCAATTCTTCAAAATCTATGTCAACTGATATCGAAGTTCCATTTTACATCTAAAACTGTGCACATGGTCAAAATTTCATAGAGTCTAAAACTATCCACATGGTCCAAATTTCATAGTTGTACATCAAAAAGCAATAAAGTAGGTCACTTCGTCAAATTATCTAGGTTAGCTGATATCAAAGTTTAAAGGTAAGTCACTTTATCAAAATCTAGGTCAGCTAATATCAAATTTCAATTTTACATCTAAAACTTTGCACAAGGTCCGATCTCATTTGACCTTTACGGTCAATAATTATCTATTAAAATGTCAAGGTCACATCTGAATTATTCAAAATGTTTGTTTGGTAGAAAGTCTTGTTTTGTCCAAGCATAAACCAAATTCGTACATAATTAAAACGAATTTGACAATTTAACCCAAATTCAATAATTTGACATTTACGGTCAATGCCAATTAAAGGTCAAGGTCACATTTGAATTATTCAATATGTTTGTTTGGTAGAAAGTTTTGTTTTATCCAAGCATAAATCAAATCTGTACAAAATTAAATAAATTTGACAATTTAACCAAAATTCAACAATTTGACTTTGACGGTCCAGGTCATTTAAAGTTCAAGGTCTAGGTCAGTCCAACTTTTTAGAAGATCAGATTATAATGTTGTTGTATCCAAGTATGAAGATAAACCATTGTTTAACTAGAAGATTTTTGTCACAAAAACATATGTCTCTCTAAACTATGTAGGGTCACTCATGTGAAGTTTCATCGATATCACACCAATAGCCTGACCTGTGAAAGCCGGACAAGATTTTTTCTATTTCTATTTAACCCGGCAACGGGAACGCCAACATGACTGTAACAACAGATTTCTTTCATTTTTTTATTATTAAAAAGCTGAGCAAAAATATATTTATTTCAGTCAATATGTGTCTGTTTTGTTTGTTTTATTGTTAATTTGGATAATAAAATTAGATTATAAGAAAATAATTATAATTTTAACTTCAATTTAATAAACAAAAATTTTCATTTTAAAGTTTTTTTAGTTTAAGGAGAATTCAATCGGAATTCCTAACACTACTAAAATATTCAGCACATATTTCTTAAAATATGAAAAACTTGATCAACAAGGAAGGGCGGGGTTCAAATAATGCAACCCCCCACACGACACAGCAACACAGGACCACCGGCAAGGAGCCCAGCAAGATCCAAATAAAAACAGGACAGGGCACAAGGCAAAGCACGGACGGGGTTGAATTGGCTCTATCTTTTATAAAACATGTTAGTTGTTTTGGTATTGTACAGTACTTAAAATGTACTTAAACTAAATGGTGAAACGCAATCAGTTAAATGTATGCTTACAATTTCCAATTGTGACCATCTTGTTTAAAGGCAGTTACTGTTTTCTCGATTTTGGCAATTCCCCACCATTTTGGCACATAATCCGCATGATTCCATTCAGTTGTTGGTTCATCAAATGGATTACACAAACCTTCTAAGAAATGAAGAAGTGGCATACCGTATAGCCAATATGGATTCTTTCCAAATGTATTCACCTTTTCAAGAAACTTTTGTAATGATTGGACCAGTGGCCTGAAAACACAAAGTAAAATATAAGATATGATATTAAGACACAATTAAGGTAAGCACAAATGTGACAAATGAAAGTGTAGTCCGACTTACTTTTTTTCTGGGAAGTATTTCAGTACATCGCTTAGTTCAATGCATGTTTTGTTGTGTGCATCCCCTTTTACCAGCAAACATTTACAAGTTCTTTGCCAATTGGTTTCATCAAGTGGAATATCAACTTCACCACAAACCAAAACAATGCAGATGGCACGCACTACTCGTATTTGAAGACTAGTCGATGCTGTGTTTCCACGAATAAGGGATTCAACCATTGGAGTTAGTATCCATGTCACAAACTATTAAAGAACGAAATTAACTGACATCCTTTAAAAATCGATATGTTACGCGCGTGTCATAACTAAATAAAAGATACTGAATAAATAGCTACCAATCACTAAAGCTTCAAATTTACTTAGTGCCCGTTTTGTACATAGTGTAAGAAGCAATTTAAGGTTTAATGTAACACATTCTTAAGTTTTTATTACAAGCAAATATCCGAACATAACTATTAACGTTTCATATAGTTCAGAGGAAAAAAATATTGAAATAACATTAACGAAATACTATTACGTCGGCATTGTTTATTCAAGCTCGGTGATTAGTGAATTTATGGTCGGAAATGTTTTTGGACTGACAGAAACACTTAACATTTTGATCTGGTACTCAAAAATTGCCAACTGTGTATACAATTTTTTGAACATTTTAATAAAAATTTGCTTTGCTCTTACGCTTTTTCCATACTCCTTTTCATCTGGAAACAATCGATTATCAACGTAATATGCTTTTCGAAGTCCATTGTACAAACATATTAGTTGGTGCACTGATTCTATGGGCGTAGTTGTGGTTTCTGTCTCACTGAAAGTAGATCTGAACCACGCCGGACAAAAGTGTTCTGCATACATTGATGCATGAAACGAATGACTCCTTTCGTGACGTCCAAAAATCAAGTTAAAACCCCTTTTAATGATGTTTTCATTCAGTTTCAATGTCACATATCCGTCATATTGATGCCATTGGTCTGTAAATGTATAATAATAGTACGATTTGTAATGACACTGCATGTACCGATAAATGAGAAGTTACATCCCTTATTTGAGAATAGTTTATATGTATATGTACCAATATTTTGCATGTAGCTTTTCCTAAAATATAACTGGAATTTCTACATTTGGAGCTTAATATTAAAAACATAATTTCATTGTTCAATAATCAGTTTTCTCTTAAATTGGCAACTTGTTATCAAAATCAATCTTATTATTAGTCAAGAAGCATGAAGAAAGAATCTTTGTATTCGGACAAATTAACTTCAACTTCTTGACAAAAAAGAATGTAATTAACTATAACTTGCCTTTATTTGCTAGCAGTTCTCTATTTATGTATAACCTTCTGTTATTAAACGTATCGCTAGAATCGCTAGAGCAATAATCTTCCCAGTCAAAAAAGTGTTTCTGTTCCCCATGACTGCATACAGCATATTTATATCTTACCGGATTCCCAAGTGTAAGCAAATATCTCGATATTTTCATTGCAATTTTCATTTCCACGTACTCACTGTTTTCACTAAAATAACAGCATAAATTATGTTAAAAGTATCATGAAAACAAACATCTTATGCACGCAAGCTGATATCGTAGAATGTGTGTGTTGTGTGTAGCTACAAGTGAGAATACTGTTTTTGAAGTTCACGATATGTAATACAAATTACATCTTACACAACAAAGAAATACATTTTCTTTTTATTTGTTGCTTTAAATAAGTTTTAATGAAATTTCTTCAATATATACTTGAATATTAAAATTTGTTTTCCCCACTGGTAGCCTCAATTTTAGACGATTTTCTCATAAATACAAGTTTAGAGCGGAACATTTGATAATTTTGCATCTATTATAAGGAAGAAAACTTATTTGTGGATTGTTACGAACATATATTAATTGTTGACATATGTGTGTACATTCAAGAAGCGACTATAAATTTGGAAAACATGGAATCTTTTGAAAGGTTGTTTTACGAACGCTGGGTTATTTACTTATCCTTCAGGCAGATGACTGTCGTTGCTTTTACACAGATTTTACAGATATTGCTCGTAGAATACTTAGATATGCCCAAATGTTATCAAGAGCAGTTTTGCATGATGAAAGAAGAGTAATGATAAGAATGTTATAAACAAAATCAAAATGTAGAGAAGAATCATTAGAGACGCATTTGGTGATCGGTAAAATGAATGAAGTAAATTTCATTTTTTATGACGTTTCAAATTTAAGTTATTTATGAATTTTAGATTTGCTTCGCTTTAAACAAAATATGATAAACAAAATCAACAAGGAAAGGCGGCGTTCAATGAACGCAACCCCCACATGACCCAGCAACAAGAACCAATGACTTAAGGAGCCCAGGCGGACCCCAAACAAACCCTGGATATATTGGACTTATCTAAGCATAAATAAAAAAAGGTACCACTTGCGGAAAATCTTTAAAAGTAGTCTTATATTTTGATTATTTTTACTGTGAAATCAAATATAGTTTTCAAGGATAAATCAGTAACCCACTGAAAAGCATAAAATAAAATGTATTTTGTTACATGTTGGTGATTGTAGGCTAACTAACATAATCCTGCCTCAATTATTAAATTTCATTTCTCATATTCGAGTTTGTTACATTAGTAAGTTTTATTTAACAGCAATTAAATTCACCCATTTTAAATCCAATTCGATGGCCTCTTAATTGATAAGATTTCCATATAGAAACGTGTTTCATCTTTTAAGAATGATTGAGTATTGCACACATAGAAAAAAAGAAGTAATGCAGATTCCAAACGTTCTTAACACTTTTAAAGTTAGCCCGTTGCGTTACTTTTTAAATAAGTACTTATTGACACAAGTGTTATTCTATAGAAATGATTTTTAACAATTCATTTAATCTTTGACATTTATTTTGCTATACGCTTATATAACTTATTTCTATTATTATTTTAATTAGTAAACTCTCGTACTTCCACTGACTGTTATGGTCGCCATATAAAAACATATTTCCTTGTTTAAATAGTAATCATATATGAAAGGTTTGTTTTATGTTTTATTGCTACTGTTGACTTTTTTAGGACATTTTTTTTCTTTTATCAGCTTTAAACAATGTTCGGTTTGACATTAAGGTACCTGACAACTTGTAACACGTTTTGTCTACTTTTCCAGCCTCCGAATTCATGCATGCTTGTCATAAGTAACATTTTTCTGTTCCCCTCGACTAAGCTATGTGGAACAAGAATATGGAAGATCACAGTTACTACATTGGATCCTGGTGCATCGTTTCTAGAAGATAAATCAATATGTTAAATATTTAAAGAAACAACAGCAAAAACAACATTTAATATTGCAAAATAAATCAGTGGGAAATAGAATTGAATATTTATAATCATCAAATACTTGATTGCATTCCATATTTAGGCACTACTTCAATTTAGCCACCCTCTCGGGTAGTTAAAAACCTGCATGAATTTAAGCAAATGCAGAAAAAAATAACATCCTCAACAAAATTTGTACTCATGGACATTTCAAACGTCCTAAATACTGGACCTGTGACTGTTTATTATACTGAGGTCTGGACATGATTAAAGGCTATGCTAGCGTTGCATATACAAACAGAATTAAATCTATGTAAAAGAACTTATTTAATAAAAAGGTTACATGGTTACAAAAAAGGGAGGTCGGTAACCCTCAACTCTATTCACAGAGATGCTTTATATCATATTATAGGATCAAATAAAATAAATTCTATAATACTGTTTTTATTCTCCTTGATAACTAAATGCCACCAAAGCGTATGTCTTTTAAGCTAATTGTGAAGGATAAACGAAACATTCAAATTGAGTCGTAATTAAAATCAAAGAATGGAAGTTCATTGTAAACATTACATGTGGAAATTAATTGAATACTACTTGTTGAATTCTAAAGTTGTGTATACGACTCGTACTTGCTATTCTAATGTAATTCCCGCAAAGAAAGCCTAGTTTATATTTTTGTTACTACATGTATTAGTGCAAAACTGTAAACAAAGATAAACATGTTTTTCTTTTAAATCTATGATACATTTTGTTTTACAAAAATCAAAAACATTAACTGAAAGTATAATCATTTAAAAAAATTTGTTATTAATTTTGGAATTTGTAAAAAACCCTCTCGCAGGGGTGTGTGTAAAAAATTTAATTTTAGCAAATTAAAAATATTAAAAATTTTTATTACAATGCAA
The DNA here is from genome assembly GCF_026571515.1 of Ruditapes philippinarum. Taxonomy (NCBI): domain Eukaryota; kingdom Metazoa; phylum Mollusca; class Bivalvia; order Venerida; family Veneridae; genus Ruditapes; species Ruditapes philippinarum. Next base: position 362,595 of record NW_026858538.1, read on the forward strand.
ATTTCTTGATAAAATCACAAGTAAATTTTTTTCCAATTTCAAAAGCAAGAGGGCCCAAATTTTATTCAAAAATTTAAAAATTTTTTAATTTTCCTTTTCAAAAAACCAAATTTTTGAAAAGGGGAAAACAGTTTGGGGGCTCAAAAAAGTTAATTTAATTAATTTGGGTTTTTTTCAAAAAATTTTAAGTAATTTAAAATTTTTTGCATCATGGTCACATTTCCCCTTTTTGGGAAATGTTCCCCTTTTTTTTTCAGGTTTTGGGTTTTCACCATTTTTGGGGTTCCCCGAAATTAAATTAAAAAAGGAAACCTTTTTAAATTTTTTACCCGATCAATATTTTATAAAACATGTATATACCATAAACCCTTTAGACCTACTCTGACTTATTAAAGAAGAGAAAGGAGAGAAAGACTACGGACTATAATAATAAACAAACTCTTTCATTTACATGACGGGTCTGTAAATTTTGTTTTGAGATTGGTGCTTGAAACCATTTGAAATAATCCTGAACCAATAACTCGTGTACAGACAGTCAGATCATTTGCTTAATCCTTTTTTGTCTAGAAAAACTATTTCATTTTAATTCATGCAAAATTACATAAAATAAGAAATAATGTCTAAAGAAAATAAACCTTATCATTCTTTTTAAATTTCTCTTCCTCGTCCATTGTCCGTTCCCCCTCTAAACCATTTGCTTCTTTCGAGATATTGTGTTCATTTTCTTTTAAAGATACCTGGTTTTCTTTCATGGGATGGTTGTCATTATTTCTGTCCATTTTTCTGTATTGTTTTTTCCGGGTGAAAAAAAACCTAAATTTTTTTGTCTTGTAATTTTCCTAAAATAAATTTTTTACACTTTTGAAAAAAAAATGGACTCTTTGGGTCTGGTGGGGAAAATTCCTTTGGGGGTCTTATTTAAATTCCCGTCCTTATCACCCTTTTCCCCTCGCAAAAAAAAAATCTTTTCTTTTTTCAGGGATGAAACTGGGTGGGTTTTTTCAAACAAACTCTTTATGGTTTTTTTTTGGATTTTTTCTCATTTTCTTTTTTTGTTTTTATCTTTTTTCTTTCCCAAACGTTCAACATCCCTTTTGTCACTCTTTTTCTTGCATCAAATTTTATTTTTATGTTCTCGTTTTTTGTTCCGTTTTGCTTTAGAGCCTCCGCCTTTATTTCTACACAAACGTTTCTCTCTTCGTTTGGATACAAAAAGCGATGTTTCATTTGACGTTAATTTTTCTTCTTCTGCGCTTTCTATTTCAGAATCACTCTCGGATTCATGTTCTTTGACGTTTTCGTCGCATGCTAGTGGTGTCATTGCTTGAGGATCCGGCGAAAACTCATTTCCCGACAAAGTCTCTGATTCTGTGAAAATAAAACAAATTATTTTTAAAACAACCACATCCATTAATGTTGGTATTTCAGGCATTATGCAATTCATGATACATATTGTGATTTAGGCATAAAAGTGTTATGTGCAAGATTTTACCTCCTCCTTTAATGTATAATCCTGTCATGTCATGTATTTTTGGAAACTTATTTTGATCATATTTTGAATATGTTAAGTAAGATTTTTATCATTTCTTGTTATAGTAGTGAAAATTTGACATGATTTAAAAAAAAAAAACGTTTGAAAATAAAATTCAAAGCAAAGTACATATAAACATTTCATGAAGTATCTGCTCAAGAACCAAAGAAAGGAACACAGACTATGTTACAGACACGTTAAGTTCTTTAAATGTTTACCTTTAATTTGTGCTGATTCATTTTTCTTATTTTCATGTCCCTTTTGGGTTTTGTTCGTTTCCTTTTACATTCATAGGGTGTATCAGGGGGGAGGTCGTTTTTTACATAGGCTGACTCTTTTTGTCTGTTTGGAAGGGCAGTTTTTTCTCCCAACTTGGTTTTTTAAAGAATTTTCGAATATTGGGTTTAACCTTTCAGTTTTTGCAAAAGAAATTTTATAGTAGAAAAGTTTTTGTAAATTTTGCCGTTTTTTCTTTCCACAATTTTCTTTTATTGATAGATGATCCCCTCCCGGGGACGTTTTTCCCCGGGTTTATCTGTTTTTAAAAAACAGGAATTAAGGACAAATTTAAAAAGAAAGAAGTATTGTCATTATTGATGTACAGTGATTTGCCAAATTTTTAAACGGTCTACTTAAAACTGTTGCTGAAGATAGTTGATATTTTATCCTTTTGTTTATTATTTTTATTCTGAATTATAATTTCATAAGTTTCGTTATCATTTTTGTCATTTTATACTCAAACGTCAAGTTTGGCCTGTGGCCTATGATTTCTGTCAGAAACATTTAGTAATGCGGAAAATCAAATTAAAATATCATCAATTAGTAAGCATTTAGACAGCTAATATATAAATGCCTAAAAATGCAATCCTTCAATACTCTATTTCAAACTGATTTGGTACCTCCAGTTCCTGTTTTTTCAACTTTCTTGCCGAAATTTGCTTTTGACAAAACTGCATCATGAATCAATATTGGTTCACACACTTGAGCATCTTCCCTTTGTTCAGTATAACCTGGTTTGGATTCTACATCATACATACCAGTATGTGCACTAGTTTTACCTTCAGGATCATTTCTTTCAGTTTGTTCACTCACAGTTCCACTTAAAGTTCTCGATATCTTATCGTCATTTGAAACAGGAATGCCTTCATGTTTGTCATTTATTTCAGCAACAATTGGGCCTTCTTTTTCATTACTTTGTGCAAGTACATTATTTCTCTCAAAGGTCGACTCATCTTGTTTGGCACGTTTTACTAATTCTTTTTCTGTTTGGTTTCCTATAAACGTCAGAAAGATTAATAATGTAAGAGTGCAAATATCATTTGGGAAAATTGAAAAATGAATTTTCAAAACGACAAGTTCTTTAACAGTATTTTTTCTAGTTCCTTAAAAATGTCTTCGCAGAAAATACTTGCAAAAATTTTAGCTGAAATATGTGCTTACATTTATTTGTGAAACTTCGTTTCAAAGATGCAGTGGTAATGGACATCAATTTGATTTAATTTTTCAACTTAATACACACTGTAATATACCGGTAACACTTTTTTGGCCTAACTGTTGTTAATTCCGTATTATTATAACAAATTTGCTTTACCTTTTGTTTCTTCTATTTCACCTGTCCCAGTTTTGTTATCATTTGAGGCATCTACATCATCAATCGGAATGAATGGACTCTTTTGATTAGTTTCACCCTCTTCATAAGATGTTGATTTCAATTCTAAATCATTACCATCAGTAGGTTTACAAGTTTCCGCTTCAAACTGACTGTTTTCTGTCTGTTCTCTTACACTTTCATTTCTCGTTATTTCATCATTGTTTGTAAGTAGTTTACCTTCAAGTCTGTCACTTATTTCCTCAACTGTAGAGCACGCCTTGTCATCACTTGGTGAAAGTGTAGTATCAACGGTTGATGCTTCTTGGTCAGCACTTCTTACAGTTTCTTTTTCTGTTTTAGCGTCTGATATAATAACATTACAAATGCAACAGTCATAAAAACAATGATGACGATGATGACATTAATAGTAATATCATCAATACTAAAATAGCATAAAAATGAGATGTCGCAATGTCATCGCTATCTCGAACAGTATATTATTAAACCTCTTGCAAATTCCTATATAAAATATCAATCTTCATCATCATTACAATCATAGTTATTTAGAAATGTTTAACCTATGTTATAGCTTTAATAAATTCATTTTAGGCTATTAGGCTAGATGTCATTAGATTGCATACAAATTTTAATTTGAAAAGGCATTTACCTTTGGATGCTTCTTTCTTTAAGCCACATTCAGCGCAAAATAAACTTCCCGGCTCTAGAATAGTTTCACATCTCTCGCATTTTTCTGACAGAAGTTTAAAAAGACTTTTGTCAATTCGAGTTCCACATTTAGTACAAAAGTTTTGTGTCTGTTTCCAGTCTGCACCGCATGGTTGACCTTCGAATGTCCCATTACATTTAATCAACACTTCTGCAGGTATGTCTATCATTTTACTGCCACATGACTGACAGAAGTTACCGTTACCCTGCCAGCCACAATTTGAATTGGAACATCTCATATTATGTTCTGTAAGAAAATATAAGCTTTTAACAATGAATGTTTGTTTCTACCAAGGTACTATAAGTTTTTAATTCAATTCGTCGGACATTTCTTGCATGGATCCAGAGAGATAGCTTAGTGGTTTTAGCATGCTAAAGCTAATGAAAGTCTGCATAATTTGACTCATATTTCCCTCTGAAAAGTAGAAAAATGTCATCCCCTACCCTTTGAAATGTGCATTTTCCCCTGTCGAAACTTTGCCTCTGGTAAAAAAACTCTTGGAACTGTGCCTGCATTGTAAGAGTATTTGGGCTTTTATATTGAATGTCAATTTTCCCTCACTATTAAAGGCAGATTACTTAAATGAATATAGCTGTACCAAAAAGTATACACAATTAAAAAATGTACAGGCTGTTAGGTAAAAAAATGTGTACATCCATAAATTGATTATAGGCATTATATATAATATTTGTCATAAAATTCAATTTAAATCATAAGGTAAATTATAGCTATAAAAGTATTCAACAGAATACAGTAACGGATCTTAGTCTAACAAAAAGAAAGTGAAACTGTAACGTATCTCCGAGCGGGCTATTGATTATAAGACAACTAAACTGAGATGATATTTCACCTAATATTTATAATTATAATTTTCTTTATGGTTACCTTACCATTTATTGATTGGACAAAGAAATCATTACTGATTACATGATGATCAACTGAATCAATGGAACAAGTTATGTAGTAAAAGAACAATTGGTGACACGCAAACAATGTTTACAACTTATATTCATCCAACATCATAGAAGCTGGACTTCTATATCTGTTGATGATCGCCTAACTGACTGGTGAAGCTCAAATAATACAATATATACAACTTATGTACATCCAATACCAGAGAAGCTGAGGTTCTATGTTACAATGGACGTTTTTCATTAGTCGACGTTCAGCGACTAGAGCAGTTATGTCCTTACTTACGCGGAAAGCTCGCGTGGGCGATAACATGTATGAGGTGTATAAGTTAGATTAAAATCACATTAAAAGCACTAAAAGGGCCATGACTCTGTCTTGAAGTGTAGTGACGGTTCCAATAAAGTTTTGTTGAATTCCTGTGAGTAGTTGCAGAGAAATAGCGTAGAAACGATTATTGCTCTATATGCATAATGAATATCTTATCAAGGGTCGGACCGGAACAAGGCGATTATATGCGCATCTCCTGTTGGTATTGATGGTTCCCATAAAGTTTTATTGAATTCCTGTCAGTAGTTGCAGAGAAATAGCACGGACAGATTATTGCTCTAAATAGTAGTAGAAAAGCAGTGTGTACACCATTATTACTCTATATGCATAATGCATAACTAATCAAGGGTCATAACTCTGTGATGAAGGGTCTGACTATAACAAGGCAACAATATGTGCACTTCCTCTTGGTATTGATGGTTCCCATAAAGTTATATTGAATTCCTGCCAATAGTTGCTGAGAAATAGCACGGAAACGATTTTTGCCTTATATGCATAATGCATAACTAATCAAGGGCCATAACTCTGTGTTGAAGGGTCGGACCGAAACAAGGCGAGGACATGCGCATCTCATCTTGATATTGATGGTACCCATAAGGTTTCATTGAAATCAAGCTAGTTGTTGCAGAGAAGTAGCACGGAAACGATTATTGCTCTATACGCTTACTGGATAACTAATCAAGGGCCATAACTCTGTTCTGCAGGATTTAACCGGAACAAGGCGACTATATGCCCTCTCTTGGTATTGCTGGTTCCCATAAAGTTTCATTGAATTCCTGCCTGTAGTTGCAAAAAAGTAGCGCGGAAACGATTATTGCTCTATATGCATACTGCATAACTAATCAAGGACCATAACTCTGTGTCGAAGGGTCGGGCCGAAACAACGCATCTCCTCTTGGTATTGATGGTTCCCATAAAGTTTCATTGAATTCAAGCCAGTAGTTGCAGAGAAGTAGCGCGGAAACGATGGTTGCTCTATATGCATACTACATAACTAATCAAGAGCCATAACTCTGTGTTGGATGGCCGGACCAGAACAAGGCAACGATATGCGCATCTCCTCTTAGTATTGAAGGTTCTCGTAAAGTTCCATTGAATTACTGCCAGTGGTTGCAAAGAAGAAGCGCGTTAACGATTATTGCTCTTTATGCATAATAAAAAGCCAAAGTTCTGTATTTTATGGTCGGACCAGAACAAGACGACAATATGCGCATCTCCTCTTGGTATTGATGGTTCCCATAAAGTTTCATTGAATTCAAGCCAGTAGTTGCAGAGAAGTAGCGCGGAAACGATTATTGCTCTTTATGCATCCTGCATAACTAATCAAGGGCCATAACTCTGTGCTGAAGGGTCGGACCAAAACAAGGCAACGATATGCACATCTCCTCTTGGTTTTGATGGTTCCCATAAAGTTTCATTGAATTCCTGCCAGTGGTTGCAAAGGAGTAGCGCGGAAACGATTATTGCTCTATATGCATAATCAAGGGCCTTAGCTCAGTGTTAAAAGGTCGGACCAGAACATGGCGACGACATGCGCATCTCCTCTTGGTATTGATGGTTCTCATAAAGTTTTGTTGAATTCCAGCCAGTAGTTGCAGTGAACTAGCACGGAAACGAAATTCGGACGGACGGATTGACTAACGTTCTAACGGGACAGTAACGCTGTGGCTACTCTATATTGTTCTCTCTTTTGTTCTTGTAGCCGCACAAAAGAAAATAGCCACATAAAAGCATTACGGAATAAATGACACCAATGAGAAAGAAAAGTTACCTATTGTCCCTCTAGCCACATTATTACTGCCCCGTTAGAGCGGAAGGACGGACGGACAACGCGTAAACTAAATCCCCCTCCCGATGCCATCGGCGGGGGATATAAACCCTTCGTTAGCAGGGCGCCGCCATTTCGAAAATCTTGGACTGGTTCTATATTTGAGCTATATCTAGAAATAACATGATGCTTTTGAAAAAGACCCTTCGCGGATACAGTAACGCTACAAACATTTAACAATACCTAACTTACCAATTATATAATAAACAATTGTTGTCCAGAAAGGTAGTTTCAGTTCAAGAGACGTAATTCTTGTATCACTATACAAGCGTATTCGTTTATGAATGAATTCGTCAAGACATTATCTATATCTCAAATATAATAACGACGCGTCCTTTAAAATGATGACCGCTCGCGGATAAAATTCGAAAAAAAAATACTAGAAACTACTAAGTGTTTGTGTTTGGCCTTTATAAAAAAAAGAAGACATATTATTGAATGTTTTACTGACATGCATTGTCTATTTCAAAGTGTCTTTTTTTATCAAAATAAAAGTGTATTATATCACACAATCCATGTGCAGCCATCGGCTGTACCCCTGCCCCACTCCCAAAACACAAGACCATCCCCACTTCCGCCCTGCCAAGCGCGTAGCTGCCTATACGCGAGTACGCAGCTGAATCCACATTATTTTGACCAAAAAAAAAATTATCATTAACGAGTTTGCGGCCAGCAAAGGCCGCAAGTTAGACTTGCTCTGAAATGTAGACTAGTTGAAATAAACGAAAGTAAAGCTTTTCATCTCCATTTTTGTGCTAAAATAAATGGATTTTCGTTGGTCAAGAAAGCTCTCCGGAGGCCCCAAAACGCACCAAATTGCACCATTTATTTCAAAATGTTCAGGGGGCATGCCCCCATGACCCCCCTAGATTATTTTGAATCCACATTCTTTATAGGCTAGCTACGCGCCTGCCTGCCACCTTCAAATACCATTAAATAATGTATAACTGTCGTGTATATTTCTTACATTATGACGTCAGACTTAGTAACGGGGAAAACCTACTTTCATTTTGACGCGAAGTCAACTACGAACGGATCGAATAAAGATGTGTGAATTGGTACAATTAAATGATATAATCTTAAAATGTAAATACAAGCGAATTGTAGGTATCAGACTGCATGTAAAATTATTTTGAAGGTCAACCTGTATAAAGCTATGTCTTTTTAAAAGGTTGCCTAAAGGTTAAAAAAAAGGTATGTTTCCTAAACAAAAGCGTCTGCTAAGTGCAACGATTTTGCAGCATTAAAATAATAGATGCAATTATTGTATTACTTAGTTATTACTAGCTATAATGTAGCATATTTATTTACACAGCCAATTATAGTATGTATGTAAACAGTAACATTAAAAAAAGTTTCTATATATGTCATTCATTTTGCTATTTAAAAAAAACCTGCCTCGGAACGGCCCTGATACGGTATAAAATGTACGTATTTTCGAAAAATCTCAAAACGAAAGTAGACATAATACTGTTATAAGATATGGAATTGTGCCAGCATATTAGACAACATTTTCAGAAAATAATAAAGTCGTTGTTATCAACAAACAGAAGAGTTTTATTGTATACACATAAATTTACGACCATAAAGTTGTCTTCATTCCACACATAAAAGATTTATAGAATTGTTATCACAAGCATAAATAGTATTATACCCTTTTGATCAATATACATTGTATATAAAACAAGAAGAAAGAAACTGAAAACTGTCCAAACCCTGACGTTTTAAGTATTTTGCTGTATAAACATATCTCTATGTCTCTATTCATTTCAATATAAATCCATTTACGTTCCACATTTTGTTCAAGATATCATTGTTAGATAGATAACTAGTTCTGTTGTGGTGAATAATATATCTATTTTATCTTCTTGTAAGAAAAATAATAATTACCTTAAAAAGGCTAAATTCATTAAAATGGTCGATATTACCATGCCAATTTAATTGTGCACAACTTACGTAATACATGACATAGCCTGGAGTTTACTAATCAATATAAAATATTATATTACTTCACGCAACATAAATACACTATAACATTTAATATTTTTATCACATTTGAAAATAACAGTTATATATCAGCTTACCATTTATTCCGTTTTCTTCATTTTGACAGAAACAAAAGTGGGAATTCCCTGTGAAAATTCCTCTCAGCGCGTATATTATGTAACCTGATATCTTAGCACAGCGTTATCAGTAGTGTAGATAAAGTGCACTACAAAGAGCGCTGCGGAGTTCTGTCGTCTGCAGTTTTCTTATATGAATTGTTACACTTGTGCCATCTTTTTTCTATATTGTAAATATTATCATTTTGAAATTTATATATGTATAAATAGTTAGTGCACCCGACTTCCTTAATTTTATATATAAATCCGTGGTTGAACAAATAGTAACATGAGAAGCTTAATATTTATTTATACAACGCCGTTACGGAGTTAAACGCCAAAATACGCATTTCAGTTATTTCAATCTACGTATATATACTGGTATCTTGTTAATATTTACTTCACTTTAGCGTTACTGTTTTTTTTTTAATTATTACAATGTGATGTACTCTTATAAGTTGGTATATACCTATAAAATATATATAAACGATGTTTTTAAGCCTCTTCCAAATAAAATATTACTATAACATTTATTAATTTTATTTACAATAACTTCCTTAAATAATTGCAAGTAGCTGTTTGTTGGCTAAGGAAAGTGTTTATTTTTTTGCTCACCTGACCCGAAAATGGTCAGGGAGGTATAAGGGGTTTT